>NW_006922068.1:1511643-1512633 GCF_000298275.1 Orycteropus afer afer
ACCACCTGCTGAGGCTTTCATTCATCAATTGCCTGTGGGCTCTGTGTGGCCCATATTGCCCTGGTGATAACCATTTGGGACCCAGGTATTTTGGTTACCTTGTGCTGCTCTAATAGAAAATACCACAAGTGGGTGGTTTTAAACAAACTGATTAACTCTCTCTTACAGTTTAGGAGGATAGAAGCCTTAGTTCTAAGTGCCAACTCTAGGGACTCGGTGAAAGCCCCTCAAGCTTGGGCTTCAGCTCTGCCTCTTGCTCCCAGCCACTGGAGCTGGAGGTGTCTCTTCACTCTGGAAGCTGCTGGCTGCTGAGGCTGACAAACCCAAGCTGACAAACAAAATGGCACAGTCCCAAGATTACCAAACCTGGTAGGCCACTAGTTCAAGTCTGAGATTAGCAGAAAACATGGCCGGCTGTGGAATGAAGACTTGGCTGTATGCAGGGTCCAAGCGTGCCAAAAAGCTGCAGAGACCTTTCTCAATGCTTCTCCTTAAATACTGGAAGCAGATCACATGCCTAAGGCAGCTACTCAGCTGCTCCAGTAGATTCCACCATGGAGTTGATTACCAATCTTGTCATGGGAATAACTGCATCCAGCTGCCCAGCCCATCAAAACCAGGTCCAGCCAAATTGACACACAGCTTACCTACCACACCAGGATAAGCCCTTCATGGACAACCAAGTTCTGGCTGTTCAGTGGCATATGCAATGGTCCAGCACAAATGCCCTGCCCAACAGGCTGCGCTGCAATAATTTGAAGTGTCACTTTGCAATAATTTGAACTGGACATAGGGAGAGAGCAGAACAGTTAGAAACAAACAAGAACCAAAGGGGAAAAAAAGCAGAATGAGAGAAAATTACTTGAGTCAGAAGAATGGCAGAACACTACAAATGGGATCCACAAATGCCTCCTGAAGGGAATGAAGAGTCACCCAGGGTTGCAGAGATGCTGAACTGTCAGTTCTCAAGCTGTTTCTGTCTCTTCAAGG
>NW_006922068.1:1512903-1523870 GCF_000298275.1 Orycteropus afer afer
CCAACCTTCCTTCCGAGGAGTGGCTGGTGGGTTTGAACCGCCAGCCGTCTGGTTAGCAGGCAAGTGTCTTAGCCACTATGCTACCAGAGCTCCCGAATGATAATGTATATAGGAGATGATTTTTCAGAATTTATCACTCCTTTTTTTTTTTAACAAAGTACAAAAAATATAAAAATTCATTATTGTAGGGCTTTGCATTAATTAGAATTCATGTAATAAACTTGGGCTGAAAATTTGTTTTATAATGTTAAAGCAAATTACATTAAATACTTAGTAGGTGTTGCATTCTACTTGGAGACCATTTCCAGGGCCGCCTACTGAAGGATTTTGTAAATGTAACTTGGGTTCATAATGATTAATTAATTTGATAATTGCTTGCTCAATGTAGTCCACAAAAGGGTTTCAGGATATAGCTGATGCCAGGTTTTTGGGGTGTACTTTCCCTCCTACATCTTCAGCTTTAGAAGGGAAGAGCTAAGTCTCTACCTTAGGCTGGAAGGCTCAGGGCTACCACTGCTGAAGCCTTCTTATGTGGGAGCAGCCCTTGGCTTCACTGTGGAAGACTTCAGATTATCTTTAGGTAAAACTTAGTATAAGACAGGATCATCCTTATCTTCTAAAATTTCCCAGGTTAGAAATGAATCGAGTTTTTTGTTTTTTTACTATTATTTTTTAACTTCTATGAACTCAATTTGCATAGTATTCCACTGTGTGTATGTACCATAGTTTTGTTATCCATTCCTCAGTTGATAGATACCTAGGTTGTTTCCAACTTTTTGCTATTGTAAATAGTGCTGCCATGAACATGGGTGTACATATGCCTGTTCTTGTCATGGTTGTCACTTCTTTAGGATATATACCTTGTTATGGAATGACTGGATCAAATGATATTTCTATTTTCAACTTTTGAAGGAATCACCATACTGCTTTCCACAGTGGTTGTACCATTTGACAGTACCACCAGCAGTGTATGAGAGTCCCAATCTCTTCACATCCTCACCAGCATTTGTTATTTTGTGTCTTGTTCAACTTTGGTGCTAGCACTGGGGCAAGATGTTATCTCATTGTTGTTTTGATTTGCATCTCTCTAATGGCTAATGATCATGAGCATTTCTTCATATGTTTGTTGGCAGCCCGAATATCCTCCTTGCTGAAGTGTCTATTCGCGTCTTCTGCCCATTTTTTAATTGAATTATTGTGTGGGAGTTTTCTATAAATTCTGGAGATAAGTCCCTTGTCAGATATGTCATTGCTGAATATTCTTTCCCAATCTGTAGGTTTGCTTTGGACTCTTGGAGAAGTCCTTGGAAGCACATAGAAATTGAATTTTGAGAAGGTCCCATTCATCTAGTTTCTCTGCTGCTGTTTGTATATTTTTGGTTATGCTTAACAGTCTATTTATGCCATATATTAGGGCCGCTAAATTTGCCCCTAGTTTTTCCTGATGAACTCTATAGTTTTAGGTTTCACATTTAAGTCTTTGATCCATCTGGAGGTAGTTTTTGTGTATGGTGTGAGGTACAGATCTTGTCTCATTTTTCTGCAAATAGATATCCAGTTTTGCTAGCACCATTTATTAAACAAACATTCTCTTCCTCATTTAATTGATTTTGGCCCTTTGTCAAAGATCAGCAGACCATAGGTCATTGGATCTATTTCTGGATTCTGAGTTCTATTCCATTGGTCTATGTGTCTGTCATTTTACCAGTACCAGGCAGTTATGACTACTGTGGCTGTATACTAGGTTTTGTGATCTGGCAGTGTGAGACCTCCTACTTTGATCTTCTTCAATAGTGCTTTGCTTACCCAGGTCTCTTTCCTTTCCATATAAAGTTAGTGATTGGTTTTTCCATATCCTTAAAGAATGTTGATGAGATCTGGATTGGGACTGCATTGAATGTATAGTTTCCTTTGGGTAGAATTGACATTTTCACAGTGTTCAATCTTCTTATCCACAAGCATGGTGCGTTCTTCTATTTATGTAGATCTCTTATGGTTTCTTGAAGCAGTTTTTTTTTTATAGTTTTCTTTGCAGAAGTCTCTTGTGTCCCTAGTAAGATTTATTCCCAGGTATTTTATTTTTTTGGTAGCTATTATAAATGATATTGATTTTCTTATTTCTTTCTCAGAAATTTCTTTGCTGGTGTAGAGGAATACAACTGATTTTTGGCTGTTGATCTTATGTCCTGCCACAATGCTAAATCTCTTAATTAGTTCCAATAGATTTTTGACTGAGTCTCTTGGGTTTTCTAGGTTTAGGATGATATTATCAGCAAATGAGGATAGTTTGACTTCTTACTTACCATTTTGGATGCCTTTGACTTCCCTTTCTTGCCTTATTTCCCTGGCTAGGACTTCCAGTACAATGTTGAATACAAGTGGTGATAGAGGGCATCCTTGTCTGGTTCCTGTTCGCAAGTGGATAAGAATAGTGCTGGCTGGCTGTTTTGCATTTTTGTTGTTGTTATGTGCTGTCGAGTCGGACCCGACTCATGGTGACCCCTACTTGGGTTTCCGAGGCAGTATCTCTATGGAAGTAATTTGCCCAACCTGCCTTCCAAGGAGTGGCTGGTGGGTTTGAACTGCCAGCCTTCTGGTTAGCAGTCAAGTGCCTTAGGCACTACGCTCCCTTTGTTTTGCATAGATGACCATTATTATGTTGAAGAGTGTCCCTTCTATTCCTATTTTGCTGAGAGTTTTGATCAAGAATGGGTGTTGGATTTTATCAAATGCCTGTTCTGCATCAATTGATATGATCATGTGGTTCTTCTCCTTTGTTTTATTTATGTGATGGAGGAGGTTGATTGTTTTTCCTAATGTTGAACCATCCTTGCATACCTGTTATGAACCCCACTTGGTCATAATGAATGCTTTTCTTGATATGTTGTTGGAGTCTATTGGCCAGGATTTTGTTGAAGATTTTTACATCTATATTCATGAGGGATATTGATCTGTAGTTTTCCTTTTGAGTGATGTCTTGGCCTCGTTTTAGTGTCAAGGTTATGCTTGATTCATAAAATGAGTTAGGGAAGATTCCATCCTTTTTTATGTTTATAGTTTGAGTTGGATTGTTGTCAGATCTCTGAATGTTTCGTAGAATTACCTTGTGAAACTGTCTGGCCAGGACTTACTTTTGTTGGTAATTTTTTGATGACCTGTTCAATTTCTTTTTTCTTATGGTTCTGTTCAACTTTTCCACATCAGTCTGTGTTAGTTAAGGTAAGTGGTGTGTTTCTAGAAATCTGTTCATTTCTTCTATATTTTAAAATTTGTTGGAGTACAGTTCTTCATAGTATTCTGATATTATCCTTTTTATTTCAGTTGGTTCTATTTTGATGTTGCCCGTTTCATTTCTTATTCATGTTATTTGTATTCTCTCCCTCTTTCCCTTTGTTAAATTTGCCAGTGGTTTGTCAATTTTATTGATCTTTTCAAAAAACCAACTTCTGGTCTTGTTGATTTTTTTCTATACCCCTTCTATTTTCTGTTTCATTGATTTCTGCTCGAATCTTCATTATTTCCTTTCTTCTGGTGACTGTAGGTTTTTCTTGCTGTTCTTTCTCTAATTGTTCGAGATGTTGGTTTAAAGTACTGATTTTGGCTCTTTATTCTTTTTTTGATGTGTGCATGTATTGCTGTAAATTGGACTCTGATCACTGCTTTTGCTGTGTCCCAAAGATTTTGGTATGTTATGTTTTCATTCTTCTTTGATTCAAGAAATACTTCTATTTCAATTTTTGTTTCTTCTCTTACCTGGTCTTTCCCAAGGAGGGTTTTGTTCAGTTTCCATGTGTTTCCTCTTTTTCCATTGATCTTCCTATTGTTGATTTCTAGTTTGATAGCATTGTGATCTAAGAAGATGCTTTGCAGTATTTCAACATTTTTAAATTTATTATGGCTTGCTTTATGGCCTAACATATGGACTATCATGGAAAATATTCCATGTGCAGTGGAAAAGAATGTATACTGTGCTGTTGTTGGGTGAAATGCTCTGCAGATGTCTATAAGGTCAAGTTGGTTGATTGTATTGTTTAGCTCTTCTGCATCTTGTTGAGTTTCTTTCCAGTTGCTCTATCTTTCAATGAAAGTGGTGTATTAAAATCTCCCACTAGGACTGTGGAGTCATCTATTTGCCTTTTCAATTGTTTTAAAGTCTGAACTATGTGTTTTGGAGCTCTTTCATTGGGTCCATAGATATTTATTATGGTTATATCTTTTGTTCAGTTGATCCTTTAGTCACTATATAATGTCCTTCCTTGTCTTGTTTTTCTCCTAAAATCAATTTGATCAGAAATAAATATTGCCACTCCTGGTCTTTTGTGGTTGCCATTCCTTGATATATCTTTTTGCAACCTTTGAATTTTAGTCTATTTTTGTCTTTATTTCTAAGGTGTGTCTCTTGTAGGCAGCATATTGATGGCTTTTGTTTTCTTATCCAATCTGCAACTCTCCGTCTCTTGAGTGGTGCATTTAATCCATTAACATTCAGTGTAAATATTGACAAGTACGATTTTGTTGCTGTCATTTTGTTTTGTGTTTTTTCATGGTGTTCCTGGTTTCTTTGTTCCATATTATTTTCTGTGCTGAGCTCATTATGTTTATGAATCGTGTTATCATTTCCTTTGTTGCTGTTGTTTTAGTTTTTGCTGAATATTTGTGCTTGTCCTCTTTTTTATTGTGATGTGGAGGTTTATCATTTTTCTTTGAGGTTACCCTGTGATTTAGAATTTTCTCCCTGAGTTTGGAATAGTCCATTCTATCTTGCAACACTCTTGACTTCCTCACCATTCAGAAGTTCTATAACTACAGTGTTTTCCCTCTTTTTGGTTTTTGGTTGTCCTCACTTGCCAACTGAAGTCTATGGTTCCCTGTTTACAATCTTGTAAGCTCATTTTACTTTGGATATGTCAATAGCTGTGGTTTCTGGGATATGTCATCTTGTGTGTTAATGGTTAGTTGTTGTTTGCTATTTTTGGTTGTCTGTTCAAAAGACACCCTTTAGTATCTCTTGTAAGGTTGGTCTGGTGTTAACAAATTTCCTTAGTTTCTGCTTATATGGAAATCTCCTAATTTCACCATCATATTTGAGGGACAGTTTTGCCAGATATATAATTTTTGGTTGAAATTTTTTCTCTTTCAGGGTTTTATATATACCATCCCATTGCCTTTTCACTTGCATGGTTTCTGCTGAGAAATCAGAGCTTATTCATACTGGTTGTCCTTTGTAAGTGACTTTTTGTTTTTCCCGTGCTGCTTTTAGGATTCTTTCTTTGTCTTTGGTTTTGACGAGTTTGATGATGATATGCCTTGGTGATTTTCTTTTGTGGTCTATCCTATTTGGGGTTAATTGGACTTCCTCAATGGATATATTCTCATCTTTCATCATATCAGGGAAGTTCTTTTCCAACAAATCTTGGACAATTTTCTCAGTGGTTTTATTTTTCTCTTCTTGTTCTGGAATTCCAATTGCATGTAGGTTATTCCTTTTGATGGTGTCCCACATGATCCTTAGGGTTTCTTCTTTTTTTTTTTTTTTTTTTTCTGATTGATCCCTTTCCAAAGAAGTATTCAGGTATTTGTCTTCAATCTCATTAATTCTGTCTTCCATTGCATCAATTCTACTCATTTGCCATTTCAATGTGTTATCTATTTCTGACAATTTAGTATTAATCTTCTTGTTTTCTATCTGTAGATTTAGAATCAATTCTAATTTTTCATTTATTTTGTCATTTTGTTCTTGTATTTTCTTTCAAAATTCTTCTAGGCATTTGTGTTTTCCTTGATCTGTCTCTCAATCCTTTGAAGATACTTAAATATAATTTCTTTGAAATTCCTTATCAGGGATTTCCAATGCTGTTTATTCCTCAGGGATGTGTTCTGGGTCTATATACTGCTCCCTTGTTTCTTTCACTTTATCTTGCTTCTTTGTGTGGGCTGTGATGATCTGTTGTCTCCAAGACATTGTGACATTGTTGTATTTAGTTCTTTGTTAACTGTTTGTGAAGAGCAGTACAGGGTGAGTCAGGCTCTTCTTGATGGTTGTGTATCGTAGGCTCATTGGTAGAGAAGGAGGTGGTGACTCTCACTCAGTAAATGAAGCTGTAAGGAGTATGGGTGTAGTTGTCTCTTATGGGGACTGTTGCTGTCTCCCATTGTTAGACAACAATAGCAGTTGAATAACCATCAAAAAAGTGAGAGCAAATGGACAAAAAAGACACCATGTAATCACAGAGGAACAGTAACCAAAAAAGCGAAAAGGGAATAAAACAAAAACAAAACAAAGCAAAAAACACCACATTGTCTGGGGAGAGGGCAATAAGAGAAAAAAGGTAGAGAAGGAGAATAATGAGAAAAAAAATGGGAAAACACAAAAAGAAAAACAAGGAATGGTGTTATCATGAAGAAAGAAAGAAAGAAAAAAATTGGGACCAGGAACAGGGAAAAGAAAAAAAGCTGAAAACTGGAGTCTGGGAAGGGAAGTATAAAGAATGATAATAAAAAGGACAAAGTAATAATAGTAGTAGTAGTTTTAAAACAGACAAAAACAATCAAACTAAAAAAAAGAAAAAAAAATCTGGACAGGGCAGGGCAGGGTAACCAGGCTCTTTCCAAGCATACAGACTGGGATGGAATTCCTGACAGCCTAGAAGATGGGTGGGAGTGGGGGATGACCACACCTCCATTCACCAAAGTGTGTGAGATATAAGAGTAACAAGGGGAATGTCGCACCTACTCAGTCGTCTGAAGGTCTGGGATATTTTTTGCAGTTCCCATCAAGTGGAGCCTGTTCTTAAGTCCCTGGATTCTGGGAGAATGCTGTCGCTTTAAATATCCAAAATGGGCAAGCCGCTTGTAAAAATTCAAAACGGCTGCACCTTCCTGACAGGCAAAATCCACAGCTCAGCCCACCTTTCTCTTCGCTGCTTCCCCTTTTATTCCTCAGCCACCAGAGCCATCCTCCATGCAGTCCCTAACTGGCACAGCTGATTTTTAGGTTAATTTTTAGGTCCTACCGCCACTCAGCATTATCTAAGCTGTCAGTGCCATCAGGATTGCTGCCAGACTGCAGTTCCATATGTCTCCTTTTTTGGTATTTTCATGCAAATTCTTCTGCTAGTTGGAGTTTAGTCCCTTTCTATATCCTTCCCTTCAAAGTTCAGGGGTCCAGGATTATCTTCTGTATCTGTGTTAACTGGTTCGCCTTTACTTTGATGAAGAGGGTCTGTGCAGTCCTTCTGCCATTTCCACCATCTTACCAGAAACCCTGAATGTGTCATCTTACATGGCAAAATGGACTTTGTAGATGTGATTAGATCCAGAATTTTGAGATGGGGAAATTTTCCTGAATTGTCCTGGTTGACCCAATTTAATCTCAAAGGTGCTTGTTAAGAGGGAGGCAGGTGAGCCAGTGTTTCCTTAATTCCTTGTAATTAGTGTTTTCTCAACACAGATATGGTCTGTTTCTGGTATATAAGGAGAAGTTGTGGCACTGGTCTTCAGCTTTATGGCATGGTTGGACCCTGCATGTAGCCACGTCATCATTTGACAGCCTGCCATGCTTCCTGCTGATCTTGAAACTGTCTCTGGACTTGAATTAGTGGTTTGCCATGGTGCCATTTTATTTGTTGACTTTGGGCTTGTTAGCTTCGACAGCCAGCAACTTCCTGAGTGACTGTAATTGAGTGAAATCAAAGTTCACCTTCATCCCGGGTTGGAGAATTACTCAGTTCCTTGAAAGCTGAATAGGATGAAAGCCTAACTCTTTCCCCCACCCTGGTTAAGACAGATAGGTCCCTGGTTGGAACAAATAAGTAAACATAATAGCTCAGTTCCTTAAGAACTGAATGGAACGAAAAGCTAGTTTGCATATTCTTTCCTGCTATTCCCCTAGAAACAGGTGATAAGTGCAATAATGTGTCTCAGAAGACAACTTGAAAATTGACTTTGGCCTGTGGACATGTGCATTGAGACAAACAGGAACAAAGTTTCTGGGAACTGGCATTCTCTCCTCAGCCTAAGCCCTGATCAGCTGATGACAGGAAGCCAGTGTGACTCATCTGGTGCGCAAGTGTACTGCATTAAAAAGCGACTGTCCCTTTAAACCGAGGCAAAGGAAATTTCAGCCAGTCGTCAACTATTTGACGGCCAAATTCCTGAAATTTTTATGAGTGTGCTTAACCCTCTCTCCTGAAACTTACAAAAACCGTCATTTGACTTAGATTTGGGGAGTCAGATTTGGGTAAAGACCCCTGTCTCCTTGCATTGCCACTTTGCAACAAATAATTTTCTCTCCTCTTAATCACTCAGTGTGTGAACTGTTTTGGTCTGACTCCGCACCAGTCAGGGACCCGTGCTTGGTCGGATTTCATGAAGAGACCTCCAGCTCCATTGAACTGGGAGCAAGAGGCAGGGGCACAGCTGAAGTTCAAGGTTAAGGGATGTTCACCCAGCCCCTAGAGCTTGAGGTACTTTGAACTCAGACATCTAGCATCCTAAACCATAAGAGAATATACTCCTGTTTGTTTAAGCCATCCACCTGTAGTATGTCTGTTAAAGCAGCACTGAGGTAAACAATACAATCCTCAACAAGACTGATTGACACAGTGGTTGTAACAACAGGCTCAAGTATAGCAAGGACTGTGAGGATGCCACATGACTGGGCAGTGTTTTGTTCTGTTGTACATAAGGGTCTCTGTGAGTTGGGGCAAACTCAACAGCACCTAGCAACAACAACAACTCTAATACATTAAAACATGGCAGAAGCATTTTTTGTGAGAAGGAAGAGTGAAGGGGTAGAGTATGATGAATCCTTGGTGCCCAGTAGCTATGGAGTCATTCATACCATAAAATAGCAGCTGAGCTGCTTTCTGGTAACTTCCATAAAGTTGTGTATGGAATTTGAAACTGTAGGTCCAACTAGAGGAGAGTCAGCTCACTGGATCCCCTGGTAGCTTGAATCTGTGCTGACTAAAGTGAAGTGGACAGTGGCTGGGGGAGCACAGCCTAGGTGACATTTTTGGGTTTTGTTCTCCTCAAGTGGGAAGGGAAAAGCCCTACAAATTCCCAACACAGAGATTTGGATGGGCCAGAACTGTTAAAGGTTGCGTACCTCTCTCTTCCAAAACCAAAACCCCAAATCCATTGCCATCAAGTCAATTCTGATTCATAGCTACCCTATACAACAGAATAGAGTGGCCCTATAGGGTTTTCAAGGGTGTAATCTTTAAGGAATCTGACTACTTCAACTTTCTGCTACTGAGTGGCTGGGTGGTTTGAACTACCAACTTGTTGATTAACAGCCAAGAGCTAAACAACTGCACAACCAGGGCTCCTTCTCTCCTCCAAGTGGGAGAGCAAAAAGTGCAATCAGACCTCAGAGCTAGAGCTTTATCCTTAGATAAACCAGAGGGAAAAACCACACCAGCCATTTCTTCAGGTTAGCTGCTGCCCATGTTACAGCAGATCCCAGCTCCTCACATTCAAGCCAGAATCTTCCCTGACAGAGGTGATATTAACCACGTATGTGTTGAATTTACTGCTAGAGATTTGAGTAAATATGAAATATGAAAGGCAATGATTTTTCAGAAAGCTAGCTTGTGTTTTATGAGAAGAGCATGTGGATGTATGATAAAACTTGATTTAAAATGTTATGTGCCTGTAATTTCATAAATGCCAACTAAAGGGAAACCTGCATAGAAAAAGTGTTAGTAGGACACAACATCCTTGCTTTTTGATGACAGTGGGCAGGTTAGAATTTAACCTCTTTGAGTCCTGGAAAAAGAACAAGTCTCCACACTGATGATTTTTCCTACAACTTTTGCCTTTTGGAGACTCTGGGATAAGAGAGATAACTTGAAAAGTGAGGCAATCTTCAGATGGAGACACTTAGAGTTTTAAAAAGCATCATATCTGGTAAATTAGGTGTCTGTGAAAATGAGGGAAAGTCTCAGTGAGGTGGATTAACACATTAGCCACAAGAATGGACTCAAATGATCAGGAAGATGGTGTAGACTATGCCAAGTTTCACTCCACAAGATTGCCAGGAGTCAGAGACTATGCAAAACAACAATTGCTAAACTCTTGTGAAATGAGATATCTAGGTATTAGAGGCTGATGATTTTCTGGCCTAATGGCATATTTCTGAGTGGATCAATTTGGACTCTAAGGCTAAAAGTTAAAAGGTCTTATGAAAGTCTTGCTTGTCACTTGGACATAGAACACAGCTCTCTGACCCTGAAGCATCTCAGCTTTGCTGCCACCAAAGAAAAGCCACTGGTCAGTTTCAGAATCTTGAATTCACAGTTCCTAATGGCCTTCGCTTGACCCTATGCCAAAACCTGATACTGTCTCGTCTGGGTTGTTCTAGTTCAGCAGGAGGTATGCTGAACTAAAAGCCAGCATTGGTTCAATGAACAGCATTAGAACCACACCATTATAGCTTTAGAACAACACCATTTAAACCCTAAGTGAGGCTATAGGAGTGTTGCAAAGTACAAATGGTTAAGCACTGGGTTGCGAAGGTTGGCAGGTCAAACTTACCGGAGGCATCTCTGGGAAAGGCCTGGTGATATGCTCCCCAAAAGTTACAGCCATGGAAACCCTGTGGACCTGTTCTACTCTGCACACATTTTTATAGCATATACAAATACGTATGTAGAAATATCGTCTGCCAAACTTATGTATGATTGTGGATATATTCCGACTTGCCTATCCATACCTGTCTACCTATGGATCTACTTGTAGATTACTGTTTGCTGTTACTGATAATGCAGTGTTGTGTATGCAATAGTGTGATAGTTGAAGATCTGTCAACTTGGCTGGACTTCACTTGTGAGTGGTGTTTCCCATGATGGATCACATGACTACGTCCTAAGCGGCCGGTCAGTCTAGGGGGAGTTTCCCCAGGGGTGTGGCCTACCTGTAATACTATCCCAGGAACAAACTGGAAAAAACGGCATTCCAGATAT
>NW_006922068.1:1530875-1541488 GCF_000298275.1 Orycteropus afer afer
CAATTCGACTTATAGCAACCCCTCACTGGGTTTCTAAGATGTTATCTCTTCGGAAGTAGATTGCCCAATCTTCTTTCCCAGGAGTGCCGGGTGGGTTTGAACCACCAGCCATCTGGTTAGCAGCAGTCAAATGCCTTAGGCACTATGCCACCAGAGCTCCCATTGCACTAGTCACATGCTTTTGTTACACTGCTTTATTCCATTATGAGTCTTTTGATTAAATTGGATAAAAAAAGATTTTCTATGACAATATTTCTGCCCCAGTTGCACACAGCTCCCCCTACAGAAAAGTCCTGACTGAGAAAAAAAAAAAAAAAAAAAAACACATATATTAGGGGAAAAAAAAGTGTGGTTACGATTACTAAGTGATGCATTCAGAATGCACTGCAGAGGTAAGGATGGAGATCCTTCATATCATGTACTTTGGACGTGTTATCAGGAGACACCTGTGTCTGGAAAAAGACATCATGCATGATCAGTGACAAAGAGAAAGACTCTCAACAAGATGGACTGACACAGTGGCTGTAATAATGAGCTGAAACAACAATTGTGAGGTGAGGATGGGGCAGGACCAGGCATTATCTCATTCTGCTGTTCCTAGCATAGGCTGTACATGGGTCACTATGAGTAGGAATTGACTTGACCACACCTAACAACAACACTTTTTAACAATGCAGTAAAAACAAAACCTCAGTCCCTGGGCAGACATGGGGGGAAATGAGGGCATTAAGGATGTTTGTTTTTTTCTTAGTTCTGCCTTTCTGAGGTCCTGATGTGAATTTGAATTGAAACTGACTTTGAATTCACACCGCTGAGTCAAACATCATGGGACTGATGGCTCTGACCAAAGCAGCAAGGAGTTGCCCCGTCTCTAGCACTTACCACACAGACACCATCAGATGGTGCCCATACCTGAGAGGCTGATGCACTGACTGGACAACCAAAACTGTTTGGAGTCGACTGTCTTACAGAGTTTCTCTGAAATCAGGTACTGCACTAAATTACTTGGACTGGAACATTTCAAGTCACCCTGGCCAGTTTAAGGGCCTTTGCAGGCCCTTGACAGTGTTACTTTTGGAGGCTTCATATATATTACATGCTATCAGTGGCATAGTGCCTAAGGCATTTGACTGTTAATCAGAAGGTTGGAGGTTCAAACCCACCAGCCACTCCACTGAAGGAAGTTGGGGAAACCTACTTCTGTAAATAAAGATTTACTGCCTCAGAAACACAATGGGGATTGCTATGGATCAGAATCAACTTGTTGGCAGTGAGTTTGGTTTTTGGTAGTTTAAAATGTCTGACTCGGCGGCACATAACGACAACAACAAAATGGACCAAGAGTCCACTCTCTCAAGTTAATTTTATGCTATAGTTTTATTTTCCTATAAAATATTTGAAAGTCCTTTTTAATTTTTCTGTCAGAGTTTTGGCATAAAGTGACTTATGTATTTTTGAATGATTGATTTCTCAGCAATCATTATACATAATGGGAAACTTGAGAAGCAAGGAAAATCTAGTCCACACATCATTTTATAAATACTGAATTTAAAATTTAATGAAATAGACTTACTAACATATCTTGTGGACATGTAATTCAACATTTATTAATTCAAGTTTGCCCTTCTCTCTATTTCCATCTTGGAGCCCATAGTTTTGTGTTTTATTTCCTTTTCTTTTCGGGGCTCAGGAATTTTCATAGGCCCTTGAGAAGCTCTTAGGTCTTAGGCTCTGTGCTGGTGTCAAGAGGACATCCTGACATTATGTGATACTAGACAACTGACAAGTGAATGTAAATATTAGCCCAGACTCTGCACACCATTGTGGTGTCTGCCAGAAGGAGAAATCAGCTAGAGGACAACTGCAGAGTCACCTCTAAGAAGGCCATGCTCCAGAAAGCTGGTTAACTATTCAGTGCAGTCATGTTACCGTCTTTGTGTTTATCTGTGTTTACAGCTATCCCCTGGTATGTCCAGTCCTCTAAGAATTATTCATTGTTGTCGTGTGCCATCAAGTTGATTCTAACTCATAGCAACCCTTGTAGGACAAAGTAGAACTGCAATAAAGGGTTTACTAGGCTACAATCTTTACAGGAGCAGATCTTTTCTCTTGGGGAAATGCTGGTGGGCTTAACCACTGACCTATAGGTTTGCAGCACTTAACCATTGCACTACTAGGGATCCTTAAGAATTATCAATAGCAAGAGCTATAAATTACTAGTTATAAATGTGACTGTTGAAAACATAGCATATACATGGCCGAACTGACCCCTGATGGCTTTTAGACTCTACAAGACACACTTCTCCTGAGCTATCCACAAGCAGTGGCATGCTCTGAGTTGGATGAAGGGACAATATGGGAAGGCAGAGAGGGAGGAGTCACCATTCTACATCTTCCTGAACACATTGACCTGATTCCTCTACACAAAGGGAGGACACAAAGGAGGAATATTTGGCCTTATTAACATTGGCACTGTTTCTTACTCTGTACTTCTGGCAGAAACTCTGTACGTTTGGCTGCATCTCTGTATATTTGTCAAGCACAAGAACATCTGAGTGCTATTGTCTTTATGGCCAAAGCAAACAACCAAAGGCCAGCAAACAAGTCAGGATAGATAAGGAGGGACTCTAAACACCCCGGTGAGAATGAGTGCACAGGAGTCTTGGGCAACCTGAGTGATATTGGAGAAAAGATTTCAGAAGAAAGGGAGGGATTGGCGGAATGTAAATCTGACAGCCTTAGCAAATCATAGGGGCTGTTGATAGCACTACTACCCTGAACTCCTGCATATGTTTCTACATCCTGATTAAGGGATAGCAACTCATAAAAGAACTGGAAGTTTTCTTTTTTTTTTTTTCATATCCCCATAAAGTGGCATTTTTAGGTGACTTTTGAGATACTCAACTGACTCCTTCCTGCTGTGACTGTGTCTTCATTCCTGTACAGCATCTGTGCCCCATGCTTCTGTGGAAGAGCCCGTATGAGTTATATCCAGGCACCCCAGGAAGGAGGGCAGTGTTTCAGGAGTCTATCTATAACCATCAATGTCCCAAGAGGACAGGACACCAGATTTCCTATAATAGTCACCATAGCCTCAAAATTCCATTTTTGCCAGGTTTAAAAAAGAAGGGTATCACTGACCATGACTTCTTTAGCAAAATTGATGCTTAGCTCTTGAAGGCCCAATGACATCCACTGTGCCATGATTTAACTTCCTGCCATCTTTGACTCACCTAGCTTCACCTACCCCTGAACCTCATAACACCCATACAGAGCCATGCTTTGGACTTTGTCATCATTCAGAATGGTTTCATCCACTAAGTCTCAGGCTCTGCAATTTCACATTTTGACCACAGCCATCTAACATTTCTCTCATGTCCCCTTACTTCACATCTATCAAATTTGTTCTTTCCTATCACAGCTTCCAGTCTCATGGCTTCTTTTCTTTCAGATCATCACAACTCTAGCTATCTATTCTATGGTCACTTCTCTCTTCACAGGCCATCCTCAATTCTCTTTCCCCTTTGACTTTCTTGACTTTTCTCTTTTGACTGCAATGCTGCCTTCAGGCTTGAGTCAGCCCATCTGTTCACATTCATTCTGTCTTAGCTGACACACTGCCACAGAAGATCAAGAAAGATCGTTGTAGCAGTTTTTGCAAGAGCTAAAAGATGGATACAACCTAAATGTCCCTCATCATATGAATGGATAAACAAAATGTAGTACATATATAATGGAATACTATTCAACCATAAAGAGAAATGAAATCCTGATATATACCACAATACGGATGAGCCTTGAAAAGGTGCTGTGCAGACAAACTCATTTGCAAAAGTACAAATACTGTATGATCCTTAAGGAAATACAGTATATAACAACCAAAGATGATTAGAAGTTACCAGCGTGATCAGGAGAAAAGAGGTAGTTTGTCCTTAGGGGCCACTGAGTTTATGTTAATGGTGGTAAAATAATTCAGAAAAGGAACATGATAATGGTTGCACAACAGGAAGAAAGTAATCAATTTTACTTAATTATTCATATTAAAGTTGTTGGATGGGTGTGTATTTGGCTCTGTGTATTTTTATCATAATATTTAAAACTTTTATTTATTTTGTTATTGTTGAGAACATACACAGCAAACCATACACCAATCCAACTGTTTCTACATGTGCAATTTAGCACATTGACTTTATTCTTGGAGTTTTACAACCATTTCCACTGTTCTTGTCTGAGTTACTCCTCCCTATCAATATAAATTGACTGCCCCCTAAGGTTCCTATCTAATCCTTTGAGTTATTGGTGTTAATTTGATTCCATATACTAAAACAAATCAAACCCACTTCCATCAAATCGATTCTGACTCATAATAGGACAGACTAGAACTTTTGCATAGTGTTTACAAGACTGTAAATCTTTACAGAAGCAGATGGCCACAACTTTCACCTATGGAGTGGCTGGTGGGGTCAAACTGCCAACCTTGTGGTTAGCACTTTAATTGCTACACAACCAGGGAACCTATGTCCCCATATGGATAGTTCTTACAAGAGCATAATGCTCCAGGCAGAACTTTTTTTTCTTCTTCTTTTTAATTTTTTAATTGTGATTTGGGTGCAAATTTACAAAGCAGATTTGTTTTACTCTCAACAGTTCATGCACATTTGGTTTTACAGCCCTGATTACGATCCCAACAATAAAAAGCTCCTTTTGTCCAAGGGGCGAATTCATTGCACAATGAATAAAGAAGACCGAAGAAGAGTTGATGCTTTTGGGTTGTGGTGTTGGCAAAGAATGCTGAAAGTACTACAGACTTCTAAAAGAACTAACAAATCTGTCCTGGAAGAAGTGCAGCCGGAATTCTCCTTGGAAGCAAGGGTGGCCAGACTTCATCTCATCTGCTTTGGTCATGTTGTCAGAAGGGATCATTGTCTGGAGAAGGATGTCATGCTTGGTAAAGTGGAGGGTCAAAGAAAGAGGGGAAGGCCCTCAACAAGATGGACTGACACAGTGGCTGAAGCGATAGGCTCAGGTATAGTAGAGATTGTGAGGCTGGCACAAGACTGGGCAGTGTTTCGTTCTGTTGTACATAGGGTCACTATGAGTTGGAGATGACTGGATGACACGTAACAAAAAAACAACAATAAGGGATGCATGTTACTAGGGTAAATAGGTGAATCTCCCTGGGGTAGGTGTTTTGCTTGTAGGTGTTACTACTGTTTGGCTATGAGCTAATCCATGGAAGTGAGTCCAGATCCAGGCCCAAAGGATAACCCGGAGCCATAATCTCAGGGGTTGCACCTGTTTCTATCCAACCAGCAATTCTGGTCATATTTGTGTTTTTTAAGTTTGTTCTACAATTTCCGTCCCACTCTACCCAAGACCTCTAATTTTGATCCCTTTCCAAGTGGATGGCATTGGTAGCCAGACACCATCTAGTTCTTCTGGTCTCAGGGTCATGATGGCTTAGGTTCTCACGGTCCATCATACCCTTGGACTAAATGTTTCCATATGACTTTGATTTTCTGCACACTTCTTTGCTCCAGATGAGGGTGGACCCATAGTTGCATCGTAGATAACCACTTGCTAGCTTTTAAGACCCCAGTCACCACTCACCCACCTAGGTTGTGGAACAAAATTTTAATGTACTATGTTGCCAGTTGAACTTGATGTCCCTTGAAACCATGGTCCTAAGCCTATAGGCCTGGTGATTCACTTCCTCAAGGTGTTTGGTTGTCACTGAGAAGCTACTCCAACCTTGTCCCCTGTTACTTCTACAATTTATGTGGATATTTTTGTAGCACAAATACACATGTAAGAATGCTATTGTTGTTAGGTGCCGAGTCATCTCTGACTCATAGCAACCCTATGCACAGCAGAATGAAACACCGCCCAGTCCAGTGCCAGCTCCGTGATCCCTGCTATACTTGAGTCCATTACTGCAGCCACTGTGTCAATCCATCTTGTTGAGGGCCTTCCCCTCTTTCGTTGACCCTCCACCTTACCAAGCATGAAATACTTCTCCAGGGAATGCTCCCTTCTGACAACATGACCAAAGTAGGTGAGACAAAGTCTGGCCATTCTTGCTTCCAAGAAGCATTCTGGCTGTACTTCCTCCAGGACAGATTTGTTAGTTCTTTTAGCAGTCCATGGTACTTTCAGCATTCTCACCAGTGCCACATCTCAAAAGCATCAATTCTTCTTCGGATTTCCTTATTCATTTCCATTCTCACATGCATATGAGGTGATTGAAAGAAAATATCACGGCTTGTGTCAGGCACACCTTAGTTGTCAAGGAGACATCATTGCACCTCAGCACTTGAAAGAGTTCCTTTGCAGCTGATTTGCCCAGTGCTATATGTCGTCTGATGTCCTGACTGCTACTTCCATTGGCATCAATTGTAGAACCAAGCAATGTGAAGTCTTGGACAACTTCAATCTTTTCTCCATTTATTGTGATACTGCTTACAGGTCCAGTTTTGAAAATTTTTGTTTTCTTTATATTGAAATGTAATCCATACTGTAGACTGTATTCTTCAATCTTCATCAGTAAGTGCTTCAAGTCATCCTCACTTTCAGCATGCAAAGTTATGTGCAAAGTTCAGTGTATCACTTGTTGTTAATGAGTCTTCCTCCAATCCTGATGCCACGTTCTTCCTCATATAGTCCAGTTTCTTGGATTATTTGCTCAGCATATAGATTGAATAAGTACAGGGAAAGAATACAAGCCTGACACACTCTCTTCTTTATTTTAAACCATGCAGTGTCCCCTTGTTCTGTTTGAACAACAGCCTCCTGGTCTATGTACAGGTTCCTCCTGAGTACAATTAAGTATACTAGAATTCCCATTTTTCTCAATGTTAGCCACACTTTGTTATGATCCACAAAATCAAATGCTTTTGCTCAGTCAATAAAACACAAGTAAACATCTTTCTGATATTCTTTACTTTGAGCCAAGATCCATTTGACATCAGCAATGATATCCCTGATTCTACATCCTCTTCTGAATCCAGCTTGCACCTCTGGAAGTTCTCTGTCAATATACTGCTGTAACCACTTTTGAATTATCTTCAGTAAGATTTTACTTGCATGCAGTATTAATGATATTGTTTGATAATTTCCACATTCTGTGGGATCATCTTTCTTTGGATTGGGTACAAATATGGATGTCTTCCAGTCAGTTGGCCAAGTAGCTGTCTTCAAAATCTCTTGGCATAGCTGAGTGAGTGCCTTCAGTGGGGTATCTGTTTGTTGAAACATCTCAGTGGGTATTCGGTTAATTCCTGGAGCCTTGTTCTTTACCAATTCCTTCAGTGCAGCTTCAACTTCTTCGTTCAATACCATTGGTTCTTGAATACATGCCAATTCCTGAAATGGATGAAGATTGACCAGTTCTTTTTGGTACAGTGATTCCGTGTATTCCTTCCATCTTTTTTTGATGCTTCCTGGATCATTCAATATTTTGCCCATAGAATCTTTCAATACTGCAAATCGAGGCTTAAATGTTTTCCTCATTTCCTTCAGTTTAAGAAATACTGAGTGTGTTCTTCTTTTTTGCTTTCCTAACTCCAGGTCTTTGCACATTGCATTATAGTAATTGGCTTTGTCTTCTTGAGCTGCTCTTTGAAATCTTCTGTTCAGCTCTTTTATCTTATCATTTCTTCCATTTCTTTTAGCTACTCTCCATTCAAGGGCAAGTTTCAGAGTCTCTTCTGACATCCATGTTGGTCTTTTCTTTTTTCTCATCTTTTTAATGGCCTTTTGCTTTCTTCATGGATGATGTTCTTCTTGTCATCCCACAATTCTTCTGGTTTTCAGTCATTGGTGTTCAGTGCATCAAATCTATTCTTTATATGGTCTCTAAATTCAGGAGAGATGTAGGCAAGGTCATATTTTGGCTTGTGTGGAATTGTTTTAATTGTCTTCATCTTCAACTTGAACTTCCATATGAGCAGTTGATGGTCAGTTCCACAATCAGCTCCTGACCTTGTTTTGGCTGAAAATTTTGAGATTTCCCATTGCCTCTTGCCATGGATATAGTCTGTCTGATTCTTGTGTACTCCATCTAATGAAGTCCACATGTATAGCTGCTGTTTGTGTTGTTGAAAAAAAGGTATTTGCAATGAATAAATAATTGATCTTACAAAATTCTATCATGCGACTTCCAGCATTATTTCTGTCACCAAGACCAAATTTTCCAACTACCGGTGATTCTTCTTTAATTCTGTTCTGGTTACCTAGTGCTACTCTGACAAGAATATACCACAAATGGGATGGCCTTAGCAAACAAGAGTTTATTATCTTAGAGTTTGGAGGCTTTAAGTCCAAGTTCAAAGGGCCAGGCTCTAGGGGCTGGGTGAATGCCCCTCAACCTTGGGGTCTAGTTCTGCCTCCTGCTTCTGGCCCACTGGAGCTATAGGCGTTTCTTCACTCAGACAGCTGCTGGCTGCTGAGGCTGACACACCCAATGTTGACAAGTAAAAAGGCACAGTCCCAATGTTACCAAACCACATGGCAGGCCATTAATTTAAGACCATTGTAAGTTCCAAGTTTGGCAGAGCATGGCAGGCTGCTGAACAATGACATGGCTATGCAGGGTCCAAGTGCACCATAAGCTAGAGACCATTCCCTAAGGGTTCTGCTTATATACAGGAAGCAGACCACATTCCCTAAGGCAGCTACTTAGCTGCTCATGTAGATTCCACCATTGAGTTGATTACCAGTCTCATCATGGGGAATACTACATCCAGCTGCCCAGCCACTCAACCAGGCCTAGTCAAGTTGACACACAAACTGAACTACCACAGTTTCCAACTTTTGCATTCTAGTCACCAGTGATAATTAACACATCTTGATTGCATGTTTGGCGTTTGGTCAATTTCAGATTGCAGAAATTGATAAAAATCTTCAATGACCTCATCTTTGGCTTTGGTGGTTGGTGCAGAAATGTAAATAATAATCGTATTAACTGGTATTCCTTGTAGGCACATGGATATTATCCTATCACTGACATCATTGTACTTCAGGACAGATCTTGAAACATCCTTTGTGATGATGAATGCCACACCATTCCTCTTCAAATTGTCATTCCTGGCATAGTAGATCATATGGCTGTCAGATTCAAAATGGCCAAAACTGGTCCGTTTCAGCTCACTAATGCCTAGGATATCAATCTTTTTGTGTTCCATTTCATTTTTGACAACTTCCAATTTTCCTAGATTCATACGTTGTACATTCCATGTTCCTATTAGTAAAGGATGTTTGCAGCTGTTTTTCCTCAATTTGAGTTGTGCCATGTCACCAAATGGAAGACTCAAAAGCTTTACTTTATCTATTTCAGTAAGGTTGGTCCTAGGATCTCTGATAGCATAGTGCCTAAGGCACTTGACTGCTAA
Organism: Orycteropus afer afer; assembly: GCF_000298275.1. Taxonomy (NCBI): domain Eukaryota; kingdom Metazoa; phylum Chordata; class Mammalia; order Tubulidentata; family Orycteropodidae; genus Orycteropus; species Orycteropus afer. The sequence goes on from NW_006922068.1 coordinate 1,540,265, forward strand.
CCAGAAGGCTGGCGGTTCAAACCCACCAGCCACTCCTCAGAAGGAAGATGGGGCAATCTACTTCCGTAGTGATACTGCCTTCGGAAACCCAAGGAGGATTTGTTACAAGCTGGGTCCGACTTGATGGCACATAACAACAACAACAACAAGTTTATTCCTATCCTGATGATGCAGCTCTTTCCTAGTCGTATTTTGAAAGCCTTCTGACCTAAGGGGCTCATCTTCCTGCACTGTATCAGATAATGTTTCTGGGCTATTCATAAAGTTGCACAGTAATGTAACAGACACTGTTTCTTTGCTATTCATAAGGTTTTCCCTGGCCAATTCTTTGAATAGTGGTTGGCCTCTTCCTTCTTCCTAGTCTGTCTCAGTCTGTAAGCTGCATTGGAACCTGTGCAGCATGTGCAGCCCTGCCGGCACTTGAAACACCAGCGGCACAGCCTCAAGACTCACAGCAACACACAATCCACAATAGTACAACAAACTGACAGACAAGTTTGTCTCACTTGCTGTTCAAAACCTCTCCACCCTCCCCTTACCTGGATCCCTGGCTCTGCTCTGCTCTGTTGTCCGCTCTGGCTTCACATGTAAGAATATCATTAGCCAAATCTATCTGTGGTCATGGGTATATTCCTGTTCACCTACCTACACCTGATTTTCTCACCCGTCTACCCATAGACTAGTGTTTGTTGTTACTGGTAATGCACTATTATGTATGTAATAGTATTTGCCTTTGTTGTCTATATTTTTTGGACAAATTTCTGTGTCCTCCTTTTCCTATTGTTATTGTGCTGGTCACACACTTTTGTTGTATTGCCTTTTCCTTCAACCAAATCAACACATGATTCAAGGCAGAACTTTTTATTACTATTACTATTACTTAAGCTAAACTATTGTTTCCATAAGAATATTTTAGGGGACAGTTTTGGTTTACCCATTAGAAATTATCTCAGGGTAATAGTTTCAAAGTTCATTCACACTTCATGGCTCCAAAAATTCTGGAGTCCATAAGAATGTGAAATTCTGTTCTGCATTTTCCAACTTTTGATCAGGATTCTTCTACAGAAACTTTGATTAAAATGTTCGGTAATGTTAGCTAGGCACCCTCCAGTTTTTTTGTTCTCATGGCAAAGGAGGCAGTTGTTCATTGAGGCAATTAGCCTCACATTCCATTTCCTCCTCCTATGCCTTTCTCTCCTTCTCTGTTACTGCAGGCAAATAGAG
>NW_006922068.1:1541629-1551703 GCF_000298275.1 Orycteropus afer afer
TAGTTCCTCAGTATTAACTATCCCAACCCTTTCCCAATCACCAGCCACACCTTTATTACCCTGTGCTTTCTGCTACCTCACTGAGGAAAGAGACCATCAGTTGTAAACTCTAACTTCCTCTGCTTCAGCTTCTAACTAGATCTATATCATCACCTTTCTCTTTTGTCCTAGATGAATAACTCTCACACCTTTCTTGCAATAACCACTAAAATCCACTAATTTTATGATTGACAATAAATCCTAATCCCACTCATTCATCCATCATTCATTCAACTGATTGAGCTTCTGCATTGTAGTATACAATGTGGATAAAACAGTACGCAAAGCCACCCTTGTTCTCTGCCCTCTGCTCTCTGCCCTCAGGAGATTACTGTATCTAGTGCAAAAGGCAGGCGCTGACTAAGCCACTAAAACAGTGGTGAGGCTTACAAAATCCTTTCTTTTCTTCTCTGGAACTTGCCCCATCAATTCATCCCTCTTGATCTCCAACCCTCAGGTTCTCCCTTTTTAGCTTTCCTCAATCACACCTCCCTCTTAAATGCTTTCTCTCCTCCCCTTGACCATCAGATGATTTAGGAGATCAGTTTACCTGGCCAGCTAGCATCTGCTCTAATCTCATCATGCTTCTAAAACTTCTCTTTTAAAGGTAGCAGACAATGTTGCATTCCACCCAAATCTCCTCTGATTTATTCCATGCCTGCTTCCTCACCATGCCTGCTTCCTCAACCCTGGCTGTTTATAATATTTTTCTTGATTTATTCCTTGCCTGCTTCCTCACCCTCTGTCTGTTTATAATATTTTTCTTGTGTCTTTTCTTTTTGAGGAGGAGAGGGGGTTGTAGTTTCATGATAGTCTATGTTTTATATTTATCTTTAATATATTCTGCTTTCAATTTGCAGGGCTTTTTTAAAAAAACAAACAAACAAAAAAAATCTTTGGATTGGTATCTTAAATCAGTTCTGGAAAAACTAAGCCATTATGAAATCGAAACCTCTACCCTGTTCTTCTCTTTTCCTCTTTTGAAACTCCAATCAGATGGATGGTTCTAATGATATTCTGTTGAGGGCTGGGCACTATTATTTTAGGTGAGGGTTCACTTTTGCAAAGTGTCTTTGTCCATTATAGGCTTTCAGGAAATATTTCTTAAATAAATTGGAACATTGTGTAAATGTTTAATCCTCCAAGTATATTTGAGCACAGCGTTGTCATCCTAATATAATGTCAAAACAAACAGGTCATAAAGCAAGCCTTAATAAATTTTAAAACATTGAAATAGTGCAAAGCTTCTTCTTAGGTTACAGTGCTATCAAATTAGAAATCAACAATAGGAAGACCAATGGAAAAAGAGCAAACACATAGAAACTGAACAACATCCTCCTTCAGAATGACTAATAAAAGAAATAAAAAAATGAAATTAAAACATTATTTGAATCAAATGAGAATGAAAACACTGCATGACAAAATCTTTGGGACACAGCAAAAACAGTGGTCAGAGGCCAGTTTATAGCAATAAATGCACACATCAAAAAAAAGAGTCAAGATCAACACCTTAAACAAACATTTCCAACAATTAGAGCAGCAAGAAAAACCTCAGTCACCAAAAGAAAAGAAATAATAAAGATGCAAGCAGAAATAAATGAAACAGAAAATAGAAAGACAATAGAAAAAAATCAACAATACTAGAAGCTAGTTTTTTTTTAAAAAATTAATAAAAATGACAAACCACTGACAAATTTAACAAAGGAAAAGAGGGAGATAATACGAATAAGAAATGAAATGGGTGACATCACAACAGAACCAACAGAAACAAAAAGGGTAATATCAGGATACTATAAAGAACTATACTCCAACAAATTTGAAAATCTGGAAGAAATGGACAGATTTCTAGAAACATATTACTTTCCTAAACTAACACAGACTGAGGTGGAAAAGTTGAACAGACCCATAAAAAAAGAAGAAATTGAACAGGCCATAAAACAAATGACCAAAACAAACAAAGAACGTTAGCTTTATCAGTTAGAAACAGTAGAGGGAATTTGGCTTAATTTTATGGACACATTCTCTCTTGCAGTATCAGCCTTCTGCTAAAAACACCAAAAATGTATATTCCACCTCTGACTGCCTATTTTCTTTGGTAGAAGCAGCTGTTTTCTTTTCTTTTTTTTTTTTTAAGTCAGTGAAATCCTACCAGTGTTCAGGTGATTTTTCTGAGTGTTTATGGTGGCGTCAGGCCATTATTTGTCTATTAAAAAAATGCCTCTTGGGTACCATGTGACATTTCAATTAACTTTCTTCCTCTATTTAAGCAAGTATTTCTGTTCGTCCCAGAGCCCCACACCACACTGTAAGAATTGTGGTAGGCTGAGCAAGCCTTCCAGATGCCCAGGAACAATTCCAATGGAAAATGATTGATTCTCCACGAACAACGTGCTCCTAGGAAAGTAAGGGATCAAAACTTTTTTTCAAATTGCAGATTTCTGGTTATTATTTTTCTTTTCTTGCCTTAATATTTGAAGCTTGCAAAATTGGATTTGGCATACTCATAAAACCTTTCTCTGAATCTCTAATTCTGTCTTTAGATTTAAATGAGTATAACTTTATAAATACTGTATCCAGAAAATGAAGACATCCCTATTTTCAAAAGAAATAACCCTTTTCCTGTATTTTATAGCAGGCATTAAATGTTTTCTGCTTGATTTATCTGTAGAGTTGTTTAGTTGACAGAGTTTATAAATGGTGCAACTTTGTCTTTCTGTATACAGGCAGTCCCAGGTTAGGAATGAAATCCATTCCTAAGTCTGTTTTTAAGTCAAATTTATAAGTAAGTTGGAACAGGTACATAATGTTCTTATTTAGTGACAACTAGTCAAATGTTTGTCTTAGTACAAAGTATATATTTTACCTTTCTATGCATATAAAACAGTTAAGAAAGACTGCTAAATACACTAAAAGATCTTAAACTTAATATAAAACATAATAATAATATAGTAATAATGAAAGTAACTACATATGATACATGGTGCTGGACTGAAGAGAAAGAATCTATGTGTGTGTGCATTTGTGTAAGTATTGTTGTTGTTGTTATGTGCTGTTGAGTCGGACCCAACTCACAGCAACCCCTCCTTGGGTTTCCAAGGTGGTGTCACTACAGATGTAGATTGCCCAACCTTCCTTCCGAGGAGTGGCTGGTGGGTTTGAACCACCAGCTTCTGGTTAGCAGTCAAGTGCCTTAGGCACTATGCTACCAGAGCTTCCTTGTGTAGGTAGATTGCCCAACCTTCCTTCCGAGGAGTGGCTGGTGGGTTTGAACCACCAGCTTCTGGTTAGCAGTCAAGTGCCTTAGGCATTACACCACCAGAGCTCCCAAGGTATACAGTACTGCAAAAAAAGAAACAGTTCTTGAAACAGTTCAGATAGAAAAAAGAAAAAGAAGAAAGATCATGATTAAAGGTTTACATGTAACTCTCATTCCATCCATGTCTTACATACCAGAAGGGACATTTGTGAGGAAACATTATGATGATAATAACAATTGAATGATGCAGGAGATGATGACTATTGTTGAAGATGATAACCTAGCATTGGAGAGAACAGACCTGGTGCTGGGGAGTCAGGGTTTGAATCGGCTGCTGGAAAGGAAGGTTGACTCCTGGCATCAAGGGAGGTTGGTAGAGAGCTTTTCTTTTTCTCATCATAAATGGCCTTGCAGCAGCTATCTGATAAACATTGGTGAACTTCTCTGTATTAGACTCTGGCTCCTCTAACTTTGCATCCCTCCTTCAAGGACACAAAAATCTTCAGCTAACTCTTTTGCAATTTTTTTCCCCCTCTCTTCTGGAGTTTTTAGGTCCCAGTCTTTGTCCTCAAATAATATCATCTGCTCCATAAGGTCTTCATTGGTTAGTTCTTTATTTTCATTCGTCATTGTTTTTCGTTTCTCTGATCCCTCACCAAGACCTATGCTTTGGAAGGATGGTTACAAAGGTAAATCAGAGGAAAAATAAGCCAAATACAAAGTTATACTCTCAACAACATGTTAACAGCAATGGGATCTGACTTGAAAAGGTGGACAACACTCTCTTTCCTCTAGTCAGCGAACTTTTGAACCTGTGCCATTTTTCATGAGCATCATAAAGTAATACAAGCATTTGTTAGCACAAATTATTGTATTTGTCTGAAAATTTTAATACAGTAAACTTTATGGCAGTCTGTTCTTATGTACAAATTGTCTCTAAGTCAGAAATTCTTAATGCAGGGACTTAGTCTATTGGCTAGAGGTTCTGCTAATGGAAGAATTTACTATGAATCTAATAGAAACTGAGGTGAATGCTTCCTTATTCTTGGATTATATCAGTTAGGTTGATCCTAATCCATTTCTTCTTCTTTCTTTTCTTCCACCTCCTCCTCTTCTTGTTCTCTTTCTTCTTTAAACAGGCTTTGGAGCAGTAACACAGTCAGCAGATTAAGAAAGAAATTTGGTTACTTCTCTGTGTGCACAAGGCTGATTGGAGGTTTAAGGCCCAGAGAGGTACAGAATCCATCATTGACTCAACAGATAGCTGCAACAAACAATTAATTCTTCACCATTTCTCACAGCATGGAGACAAGAGACCAAGCTGGGAAAGCTGGGTAGGTCACCCCTGTCAATAGATTTCCACATGCCCATAACTGTCCATTGTACAATAAGGTATTGATGTGGTAATGTTTTGAATTGAAATGGTAAATCCATGTCTTGGCTGAAGAACTCTTAAGGATTAAGAGAGGTGAAAGCAGGTTGCAATTTACAGATTAAGTGATGAAGAGGTTCAGGTTGTTTATTATTTTTTATTGTGGTTTGGGTGAAAGTTTATAAAGCAAATTCATCTTCCATAGAGCAGTTCATACACATTTTGTATAATGACATTGACTGAAATTCTCCCCAATTTAACAGCTCTCTTCCCATGTCTTCCCTGTAATTACCTCTTCCCTGTGTCCTTCTTTCCAATGCATTCCTCACCCCGAGCTATCTCCCTGAGCAAATATTGCCTTTCTCAGCTCCCAAGATTGATTGTTGTATCCATCTGGTATAGATGTTCACTTTATATGATTGTCCATTGTTTGGCTAGAAGCCATAGGAGTGAGTTCAATTCCAGGCTTGAAGGGTAAGTAGAGTCCATAGTCTTGGTGTTTTCACCAGGTTCTATCAGACCAGTAAGCCTGGTCTTTTTTTTATGATTTTTATTTTTCTTCCACATTGTTCTGTCAAGGATCTCCTGCACTAATTCCTTTCCTAGTGGTTGACAGTGGTAGCCAGGCACCATCTAGTTCTGGTCTCATGGTCATATAGGCTGAAGTTTGCATGGTCCACTGGTCCCTTGGGCTAATTGTTTCCATGCAGTTTTGCTTTTCTTCACTCTTTGTTCTGGACAAGGAGAGACCAATTGTTGCATTTAGATGGCTCCTTGCAAGCTTTTGAGACCCCAGTTACTACTTAAGCAAAGCAGAATGTAGAAAAATATTTTCATGTAGTATGTTATGTCAATTGAGTTGGCATCCCCTGAAACCCTAGTCCCAAGCCCAGAGGTCCAAAAACTCGCTCCCTCAGGGTGGTTCGCTGTGGCTAAGAAGTTATCATAACTTTCCCTTGTTAGTTCTGCTTATATGGACATTCTTATAGCACATACAAATCAGGAGCTCTGGTGGTTTAGTGCCTAAGCCATCTGACTGCTAACCAGAAGGGTGGCAGTGCAAATACATCTGCCAGAGTTTCGGGTTCTTGACTCTGATCCAAAGCTTCCAAGGTATGTTTCTCAATTCCTGCCACGTATCAGTTTGCTTGAATATTAATACTGAATCTTTGGAGAAGAGTTGAGTTGGGAAGGATATTTTAGGAATAACAAGATTTGGGTTTTAATTCCTGATTATCATTAACTCTCTGAGTAACCTTGGGCAAATAACTTAATATCCCTGAGTCTCAGTTTCTGCAACTGTTAAGTAAGGAATAATGGGCAACATTTATTTGTGCTTAGTGTTTGCCAAAACCTATGCAAAGCATTTTTGGCATAGTTAATCGTCACAACTAACTTGTAGAGAAGATACTATTTCTGCCTTCTGTTCTGGTTAGTAGTGTTGCTCTGACAGAAATATACCACAAATGGGATGCTTGGACAAACAGGAGTTTATTGTCTTACAGTCTGGAGGCTTTAAGTCCAAGTTCAAAGTGCCAGGCTCTACAGGCTGCATGAAAGCCCCTCAACCTTGGGGTTCAGCTCTGCCTCCTGCTTCCAAACCACTAGAGCTAGAGGCTTTTCTTCACTCAGCTGCTGGCTGTTGAGACTGACAAGCCCAAGGTCGACAAGTGAAAAGGCACAGTCCCGATATGACCAAACCACACACAATGCAACAACCCAACCACTGCCATTGAGTTGGATCCAAATCATAGCAACCCCTCCTTGGGTTTCCTGAGGCAGTATCACTACGGAAGTAGATTTCCCAACCAAACCCACAGCAGGCCATTAACCCAAGTCCATTGAAACTCCCAAGGTTGGCAACGACATGCTACATGAGGGTACAAGCGTGCCATAAACAAGAGACCATTCCCCAAGGCAGACCACAGCCCTAATGCAGCAATTAAGCTGCTCTCAGTAGATTCCACCATGGAGTTGATTACCAGTCTCATCATGGGGACTACATCCAGCTGCCCAGCCCACTCAACCAGGCCTAGCCAAGTTGACACACAAACTGAACTACCACACCTTCATTTTACAGATGAGGATACTGAGACATTCAGGCATTTGCGTGATTAGCCTAATGTCTCATAGTAAGGGGTGGAGCCAACATATGAATTTAGGTCTTATTTCCACAGCCCATGTTCATAATCAGTGTGGCTGTTGTTTGCCATCAAGTCAGACCTGACTCATAGCAACCCCACCTTGGGCTTCCGAGGTGGTATCACTATGGAAGTAGATAGCCCAGCCTTCCTTTTGAGGAGTGGCTGATGGGTTTGAACCACCAGGCTTCTGGTTAGTAGTCAAGTGTCTTAGGTACTATGCTACCAGAGCTTCTTCATAATCAGTAGGTTGTAATAATAATAATAATAGTAAAACCTAAACTCACTGCCATCAAATTGATTCCAACTCATAGCGACACACTTTTGGGTTTCCAAGGTTGTAAATCTTTATGCAAGTAGATTGCCCGGTCTTCCTTCCATGGAGTGGCTTGTGGTTTTCAACCGCCAACCTTCTATTTAGCAATTAAATCATTTAGCAATCAAATATCTTAGGTAGTGCACCCCCAGAGTGCCTTAGGTTGTGATAGTGGGTTAATTTTTTTCTCTGATCACTCCTAATTCTAAAATCTTACTGTTCTATTATTTTATTCAAAAATGAAGAGTAAGGAGATAAGGAGAAGTGATGTCAGGTAGAAGGTTAACCTCTGCCTGGTGGACTGGCTGCCCCAGCTAAGATCAGTGTAACATTGGTCTTCCATTCTTTCTCTGGATGGAGGGAAGAGGTCGGATGGATAGGAAGATGGGCAAGAACCTGAAAGTCAGAGCAGATCTACTAACAGTCCAGGCTCAGCACTGATGGTCACTACCTTTGCTGACCCTACCCTCTGTTAGAACTCAAATGTGGGTTCACAATGTGGTGTAGGTATACAGTGATTACAGTCTTCGAATTGTGCAACCATTCTCACCCTCCCTTTCTGAGATGTTCCTCCCTCACGATGTAAGCTCACTGCCCTGTAAAGTTCCTATCTAGTGTTTTGAGTTGCTGTTGTCGATTTGATCCCATATAGATAATTAAGAAAGCATAATGCATCAGGCAGACCTTCTTTACTAGTTAAACTAAACTATTTTTGAGTTTTAAGATGACTTCAGGGGATATCTTTGTTTTAAGGCTTAAATATTATCTCAGGGCAATAGCAGGTGTTCATTTACCCTCCATGGCTCAATAATATCCAGAACCCATGAAAATTTTAAATTTTGTTCTGCATTTCCCCCATTTTGATTAGGATTCCTCTGTGAAAACTGATGAAAATGATCAGTAATGATAGCCAGTCATGATGAGCTCTGGTGGTGCAGTGGTTAAGGCATTAGGCTGCTAACCAAAAGGTCAGTAGTTCAAATCCACCAGCCACTTTGTGAGAGAAAGAAGAGGCAATCTGCTTCTGTAAAGATTTATAGCCTTGCAAACCCTATGGGGGTTTCTATGAGACAGAATTGACTCAATGATAGTGGGTTTGGTTTGGTTTTGTAGCCAGGCACAATTCAGTTCTTTTAGTTTCATAGCAGAGGAGGCAATTGCTCATGAAGGCAGTTAGCTACACATTCCATATCCTCTTCCTACTCTGATTCTCCTTCTTCCTCTGTTGCTCCAGTTGAATAGAGATCAATTGTTGTGCCCTGTATGGCCATTCGCATGCTTTCAAGACTCCAAACACTATGCAGTGAACCAGGAGGTAGAACAGAAGCACTGAATATATTAGGCCAATTAACAGCAGTGTCCCATGAGACCATGTCCCTAAACCTCCAAACCAAGAAACCAAATCCCATGAGGTCTTTTGTTGTAAATAAACAGGCTCAGAAGCTAGTCTTTTTGTTTTCATTTGTTTATTTTGTCATTGTTGTAAATATATCTTACAAAACTTTTGCCAACTCATTTTTTTACAGGTGTACAGTTTATTGGCAGCAATTATAATAATTGTCTTTGCAACCCTACCCTCAATCAATGTGATTTCTCCATCACCATTAACCCTCTTCTTCCCACCCATGGTAACCACTAATAAACTTTGGTCCATGTACCTTTTCTTGTCTTTTTAATATAAATGAGGTTATACAATATTTGTCTTTTTGTGATAATGTTTTCAAGCTCCACACATATTGCAGCATGTATCAAGACATCATCTCTCCTACTGGCTAAGTGGTCTTCCATTGTATATATGTAAAACACTTTGTTTATGCATTCTTCTGTTGATGGGCATTTAGGCTGTCTTCACATTTTGACTATTGTAAATAGTGCTGCAATGAACACTGGGGTACAAGTCTCTTTTTGAGTCTCTGTTTTCAAGTTTTTGGCTGTATACCTATGAGCGGAATTGCTGCTTTATATGGTTTTGAGGAACCTTCCCCACCCCAATGTTTTCTACAACAGCTGTACCATTTTCCACTGGGGATCCAATATTTCCATATCCTCCTCACCAGCATTCGTTGTTTTCTCTTTTTTAATCTTAGCTGTTGTGGTGGTTATGTTTGTGTGTCAACTTGGCTGGGCCTGGTTGAGTGACTGGGAAGCTGCATGTAGTTATTCCCCATAAGGAGTTGTTGTTGTTTTTGTTGTTTGCCGTCAAGTTGGCCCCGACTCATAGCGACCCCTCCTTCGGTTTCCGAGGCAGTATCACTACGGAAGTAGGATTGCCCAACCTTCCTTCCGAGGAGTGGCTGGTGGGTTTGAACCGCCAGCCTTCTGGTTAGCAGTCAAGTGCCTTAGGCACTGTGCTAAGGAGACTGGTAATTAATTCCATGGAATCTATTGGAGCAGCTGAGTTAGCTGTTTTGGGTATGTGCTCTTTTTCCCATATATAAGAAACAGCTTTGGCAATGGTCTCCAGTTTATGTCACGCTTGAACGCTGCATGTAGCTATGTCATTGTTTAGCAGCCTGCCATGCTTTGCCAATCCTGGGACTTCCAATGGACTTGAATCAATGGCCTGCTGTGTTGTTTGGTAATATCGGGACTGTGCCTTACTACTTGTCAACCTTGGGTTTGTTAGCCTCAGCAGCCAGTAGCTGCCTCAGTGAAGAGATGCCTTTAGTTTCAGTGGGCTGGGAGCAAGAGGCAGAGTTGAAGCCCAAGGTTGAGGGGCTTTCACACAGCCCCTAGAGACTGGCATTTTGAACTTGGACTTCTAGCCTCCCAAACTATAAGAGAATAAACTCCTGTTTGTTAAGGCCATGCCATGGGTGGTATATTCTTGTCAGAGCGGCAGTAGGTAACCAGAACAGCTGCCCTAGTGAGATTGCAATGGTATCTCATTGTGGTTTTCATTTGCATCTGGGCGATCTACTTCTGTAGTGATACTGCCTCGGAAACCCAA
>NW_006922068.1:1552077-1552761 GCF_000298275.1 Orycteropus afer afer
TTTGTCTTTTGCTGTTTGTGCTTTTGTTATTATATTAGGTAATACATTATTAAAAGTTAGGCTTAACAGTGTTGCCACTGCATTTTCTTCTATGAATTTATGGTTTTAGCTTGCTCATTTAAGTCCTTATCCATGTTGGTTTTGCTTTTGTGTATGGTATGAGGCATGAGTCCTGTTTCATTTTTCTGCATGTGAAAATCCAATTTTCCCAGCACAATGTATTGAAGGTACTCTTCATTCACCACTGAATGAAATTAGCTCCCTTGTCAAAAATCAGCTGACCGAATAGATGTGCAGGTTTATTTCTGGACTCTTCCTTTCTATTTCATTGGTCTATATGGCTATTGTTATACCAGTAACGGGCTGTTTTGAATTTTGTAGCTGTATGTTGTTGTTGTTATGTGCTGTTGAGTCGGACTTGACTCATAGAGACCCCTCCTTGGGCTGCCGAGGCAGTATCACTACGGAAGTAGATTGCCCAACCTTGCTTCCAAGGAGTAGCTGGTGGATTTGAACTGCCAGCCTTCTAGTTAGCAGTCAAGTGTCTTAGGCACTATGCTACCAGAGCTCTTGTATGGTATGTTTTAATAACAGGAAATGTGACTCTTCTCTTTCAACATTGCTTTAGCTACCTGGGGCCTCTTGCCATTCCATACAAAGTTGAGGATTGGTTTTTCTGTTGCT
>NW_006922068.1:1553286-1557344 GCF_000298275.1 Orycteropus afer afer
TTAACTCTAGAAATCTTCTTGTGGACTCTTTGGGATTTTCTATATATAGGATTATATCATCAATGAATAGAGATCATTTTAATTCTTCTTTTCCAATCTGAATACCCTTCATTTCTTTTTCTTGTCTTATTGCTCTGGCTACTACTTATAATACAATATTGAATCAAAGTAGTAAGAGCAAGCATGCTTGTCTTATTCCCAATTTTTAGGGAAAATCTCTCAGTCTTTCTCCATTAAGTATAAAGTTATCTAGACATCTACAAAGCACTTCACCCAGTGCACATGGAATGTTCTCTAGGATAGACCATATGTTAGGCCATAAAACAAGCCTTAACAAATGTTAAACTTTGACATACTGCAAAGCATCTTCTCAGATCACAATGCTACAAAATTAGAAATCAACAATAGGAAGATCAATGGAAAAAGAGCAAACACATGAAAATTGAATAACAGCCTCTTTAAGAACAACTGGTAAAAGAAGAAATAAAAAATGAAATTAAAAAAATCCTTGAATCAACTGAGAACGAAAGTACAACATACCAAAATCTTTGGACACAGCCAAAGCAGTGATCAGAGGCCAATTTATAGCAATCAATGTACACATCAAAAAAGAAAAAAGAGCCAAAATAAATACCTTAATCCAACATCTTCAACAATTAGAAAAAGACCAGCAAAAAAAAGCCTTCAGTCACGCAAAGAAAAGAAATAGTAAAGATTCAAGCAGAAATATGTGACACACAAAATAGACAATAGAAAAAATCAACAAGACTAGAAGTTGGTTTTTTGAAAAGATAAATAAAATTGACAAACCACTGGAAAATTTAACAAAGGAAAAGAGGGAGAGAATACAAATAACGTGAATAAGACATGAAATGGGCCACATTACAAAAGAACCAACTGAAATAAAAAGAGTAATATCAGAATACTATGATGAACTAACTATATTGCAACAAATGTGAATATCTGGAAGAAATGAACAGATTTCTAGAAACATACTAGCTTTCTAGAATGGATAGATTTCTAGAAGCATACCTAAACTAACACAGACAGGGATGGAAAATTTGAACAGACCCATAACAAAAGAAGAAATAGAACAGGTCATAAAAAAAAAAAAAAATCAACAACAAAAAAAAACTCTGGCCCAGATGGTTTCACTAGAGAATTCTACCAAACATTCAGAGAACTGACACCAGTCCCATTCAAACTATTCCAAAACATATAAAAGGATGGAATGCTCCCAAATTCATTTTATGAAGCAAGCATAACCTTGATATCAAAACCAAGCAAAGACATCATTCAAAAGGAAAACAGCAGACCAGTATCCCTCATGAATATGGATGCAAACTTCTTCAACAAAATCCTAGCCAATAGACCCCAACAATATATCCAAAAAATAATACATTATGACCAAGTGGGGTTCATATCAAGTATGCAAGGATGGTTCACCATTAGAAAAACAATCAACATCATCCACCACATAAATAAAACAAAGAAAAGAACCACATGAGCATATCAATTGATGCACAAAGGCTTTTGATAAAATCGAACACCCATTCCTGATAAAAATTCTCAGCATATATCTGTGCATATTGTCAGCAACAACAAAAACAAAAATACATTATTTTTAAAAATCCATCCCTCCCCCCCAAAAAAAGAAAGGAAGGAATGTGTTAAAGTCTCCTACTGCTTTTGTAGAAAATTCTACAAAAAAAAAAAAAGTGATTAAATTGGAGTTCCTAAATAGAGTAGGAGAAAAAATGTAGAACAAAACTCAAAACATAAAAAAAAAAAAAAAAAAAAAAAAATTGTACAAAAGCAGTTAATGTTTCCTTATTTTAGGAGCTCTAGTGGCATAGTGGAAAGGTATTTGATTGCTAGCCAGTAGGTCCGTGGTTCAAAAGGAACTGCAAAAGGAAGATGGTGCAATCTACTTCCATAAAGATTTAAAGCGTAGGAAACCCAATGGGGGTTGTTACGAATCAGAAACGACTCCATGGTAGTGAGGTTTTTTTTTTTTTTTCTCCCCTTGGTTTATATATTTTGGAGCTCTTTCATTGGGTGCATAGATGTTTATTACTATAAGGTGCTCTTTGTCAGTTACCCTTTTATCATCATATAATGTGCTTCCTTGTCCCTTATGCTGATTTTCACCTTGAAGTCTATTTTATCAGATATTAATATTGCCACTCCTGTTCTTTTTCAGTTGCCATTAGCTTGATATATTTTTTCAACCCTCAATTTCTAGTTTATATTTTTCTTTGTGGCTACAGTGAATCTCTTGTAGGCAGCGTATTGATGGATCTTCTTTTCTTATCCGATCTGCCATTCTCTTTCTCTTGATTGTGCATTTAATGCATTCACATTCAGTGTAATTAATGATAGGTTTGAATTTACTGCTGTCATTCTTTTGTGCTTTTTCATTTTGGATGTGATGGTTTCTTTGTTCCAAATATTTTCCTATGCTTTGTTCTGTATATTTTTCTGCACTAAATTCATTTTGTTATCTAATTTTCTTTCCCTTTTCTTCAGTGTTGTTGATTTAATGTTTACTAAGTCTCTGTGTTTGTTTGTATTTTTTTTTAATTTTACTTAGAAGGCTTATTAATTTTCTTTGTGGTTACCCTCCAGTAGATTCTTTTTTTTTTTTCCACTTCTAAATTTTTTTTTTTTCTTTTTATTGTGCTTTGGGTGAAAATTTACAGGGCAAATTCACTTTCCATTCATTTTCCATGCAGCAGTTCACATATACTTTGTCTCATGACATTGACCACAATTTACCACAATGCAACAGCTCCCCTCCTACTTCCTCCCAATAGTTACCTCTTCCCTATGTCCATCCCTCCATGCACTCCTGCCCCCTGAGCTATCTCCCTGTGCATAAGCAACCCTTCTTTCTCCCATGCTTGTTCTCTCCAAGGAGTGTATCTACCTCAGGTAAATGTTCAACTCTTATACCTGTCTACTGTTTGGCTGGATGCCATAGGCATGCATTCAATTCCAGACCTGAAGGGCATCTAGGGGCCGTAGTCTCAGTGGTTCCACTAGGCTCTATCGGGCCAGCAAACCTGGTCCCCCGTGCCTTTTGTTTTTTTCCCAAATGATTTTGAGTTTTGTTCCACATTGTTCTCCCTGTCTATCCAGGATCACCTACATAGATCCTCTTCCAAGTGGTTGACAGTAGTAGCCAGGCACCATCTAGTTCTTCTGGTCTCATAGTCATATTGGCTGCAGATTGGATGGTGTACCAGTCACTAGGACTAATTGTTTCCATGAATTTTTGGTTTTCATTGTTCTTCTTGGCTCTGGACAAAGAGAGACCCATTGTTGCATCTACATGGTGGCTTACAAGCTTTTAAGATCCTAGTCGCTACTCGCCACAGTAGGAGGTAAAACAATGTTTTGTGTAGTATGTTATGCCAATTGCCCTTGGTGTCCTCTGTGACTATGGTCCCGAGGCCACAGGTTCAACTACTCATTCACTCTGGGTAGCTGGCTGTGGCCAAGCAGTGATTACAAACTTGCCCTTTGTCAGCTCCATTATACACCTGGGAATTCAGATCATACACATAAAGTTATAGGACCACTGTCTGCCAAACCTATACATGTTCTTGGGTGCACTTCCCACTTCATAGACATACCTAATAGTTCAGCCTGTCCACCCATCTATTCACCCATATACCTGTGTTTGCATTCACTGACCACGTCGCACTATATGCACAAAAGGGTTCATCTTTGTTGTCTGTACTTCCCATGTACCTCTTTATGTCTTTCTCTTCCTCTTCCTCAATGCCACTATATTGATCAATCACATTTGGTACATTGCCCTTCCCTTCACTCAAACCAAAACTTATCTATCTATCTAACAGTATTCCTTTCCCCTCCCCTCCCGCCCCTGTTAACCAACAAAGAAAATGTCCTTCCATATATAAGTGTTTCCTTGACTTTTACAATAACGGACAAATACAATATTTGTCCTTTTCTGATTGACTTATTTCACTCAGCATAATGTCCTCCAAGTTCATCCATGTTATGTGGTGTTTTGCAGATTCTACATTATT
>NW_006922068.1:1557874-1559546 GCF_000298275.1 Orycteropus afer afer
GAGTTCTCTATAAATTCTAGAGATAAGTCCCTTGTCAGATATGTCATTACCAAATATTTTTTCCCAATCTGTAGGTTCTCTTTTAACTCTTTTGGTGAAGTCTTTGGAAGCACATAAAAATTTAATTTTCAGAAGGTCCCAGTCATCTGGTTTCTCTTCTGCTGTTTGTGCATTTTGAGTTATGCTTGACAGTCTATTTATGCCATATATTAGGGCCCCTAAATTTGCCCATAGTTTTTCCTTGAGGAACTGTATAGTTTTAGGTTTCACATTTAAGTCTTTGATCTGTCTGGAGTTCGTTATGTGTGTGGTGTGAGGTAGAGATCTCGTTTCATTTTTCTGCAAATGGATCTCCAGTTTTGCCAGCACCATTTATTCAACAAACATTCTCTTTCCCATTTAACAGATTTTGTCCCTTTGTCAAAGATCAGCTAACCATAGGTCGATGGATCTATTTCTGGGTTCCCAATTCTATTCCGTTGGTCTATGTCTCTCTCATTAAACCAATACCAGACAGTTTTGAATACTGTGGCTATATAGTAGGTTTTGAGATCTGGCAGTGTGAGACCTCCTACTCTGTTCGTCTTCTTCAATAGTGCTTTGCTTATCTGAGGTCTCTTTCCTTTCCATATAAAGTTAGTGATTGTTTTTTCCATATCCCTGAAGAATGTTGATGGGATCTGGATTGGGATTGCATTGAATGTATAGATTGTTTTGGGTAGAATTGACATTTTCATAATGTTCAATCTTCCTATCCATGAGCATGGGATTTTTTCCATTTATGTAGCTCTCTTATGGTTTCTTGAAGTAGTTTGTTTTATAGTTTTCTTTGTACAGGTCTTTTGTCTCCCTGGTAAGATTTATTCCCAGGTATTTTATTTATTTATTTATTTTTGGTAGCTTTTGTACACGGTATTGGATTCCTTATTTCTTTTTCAGCAATCTCTTTGCTGATGTAGAGAAATCCAACTGAATTTTGGATGTTGATCTTATATCCTGTCATGATGCTAAATCTCTCAATTAGTTCCAGGAGATTTTTGACTGAGTCTCTTGGGTTTTCTAGGTAGAGGATCATATCATCAGCAAATAGAGATCTTTTGACTTCTTCTTTACCAATTTGCATGCCTTTGATTTGCCTTTCTTGCCTTATGGCCCTGGCTAGGACTTTCAGTACAATGTTGAATAGAAGTGGTGATAGTGGGCATCCTTTTGTGGTTCCTGTTCTCAAGAGGAATGTTCGGTTCTCAGTCTGTCTGCATTGCGAATAATGTCGGCTGTTGTTTTTGTATAGAAGCCTTTTAATATGTTGAGGAATGTCCCTTCTATTCCTATTTTGCTGAGATTTTTTTTATCAGGAATGGATGTTGGATTTTATCAAATGCCTTTTCTGCATCAATTGATATGACCATTTGGTTCTTCTCCTTTGTTTTATTTATGTGGTGGATGATGTTGATTGTTTTTCTAATGGCGAACCATCCCTTCATACCTCATATAAACTCCATTTGGTCATAATGAAAGATTTTCTTGCTATATTGTTGGAGTCTATTGGCTAGGATTTTGTTGAAGTTTTTGCATTTATATTCATGAGGGATATTGGTCTGTAGTTTTCCTTTTGAGTGATGTCTTTGCCTGGTTTTGGTATTAAGGTTATGCTTGCTTCATAAAATGAGTT
>NW_006922068.1:1562863-1577491 GCF_000298275.1 Orycteropus afer afer
GAATCATTTCTAATTTTTCATTTATTTTGTCATTTTGTTCTTGTATTTTCTCCCAAAATTCTTCTAAAGTTTTTTCTGTGTTTCCTTTGGTCTGTCTCTCAATCCTTTAAAGATACCTAAATATAATTCTTTTGAATTCTTTATCAGAGAGTTCTAATGCTGCTGCTTCTTCAGGGATGTGTTCTGGGTCTGTATCCTGTTCCATTGTTTCTACCACTTTATCCTGGTTCTTTGTGTGGACTGTGTTTGTCTGTTGTCTCTGAAACATCATGGTATTGTACTAAGATCTCTCTTAGTTTTTTTGTGAAGAGCAGCCAAGGGTGATTCAGGCTCTTCTTGGTGGTTTTTTATCATTGGTCCATTGGTGGAGAAGGAGGTGCTGGTTCTCACTCAGTAAGTGAAGTTGCAGGAGGTATAGGCGTACTTATATGGGGTTTGTTGCTGTCTTCCACTAAGTTAGGCAAAAATGAAAATTGAATAAGCATCAAAACTGTAAAAGCACATGGACAAAAAATTCACCATGAAATCACACAGGAACAGTAACCTAAAAAAAGGAAAAGGAGAGAAAAGAAGAAGAAAACAGGAAAACCTGTAATATCTGGGGATAGGGCACTAAGAGAGATAAGGTAGGGAAGGAGAATAATGAAGAAAAAAATGCAAAAGAAAAAATAAGGAATGGGGTTAACATGAGGAAAAAAAAAACGGAAAATTAGAGAAAGAAAAAAAAAATAGAACTTTTAATCAGGAATGGGGAAAAGATTTAAAAAAAAAATGGTTTAAACTAGGACCTTTTCATTCGGGCAGGTCTGGAGAGTTCTTGGGGTGACTGGAAAGCAGAACCTCTTCTTCAACCCCTGGAATCTGGTAGAGTGCTGTGTCGCTTTAGGTTGTCTCTAGCTTCTGGTTATGTGTTCATTTGTTTTGTCTTGGTTTTATGATTTAATATTTTGAAAAGGTGAAGCTGGTGTATTTTATTTTATTATTAATTCAGGTATGTTGGGTTGCTCTGCTGTTTTCTTTGTGATGGTGAGATCACTGTGTGGAATGTGGATATGTGTTTCTGTTTGTCGTAAAGAGGGTTTAGAGTTCAAAGCGAGAGGTTTTATGGTAATTGGCTGAATATGGTTTCTTCTATTGAAAGAGTGAAGTTATTGGCAGAGAAGATGGGAGCAGAAGAAGGAAAGCTTGGTGTTGCTAGTGTCAGTTTCTAGGGATTTGTCCAGGCTATTATTGATGACCTAGTTATTTACAAGACCACGGCTCAATCCCAGGAAAGATTCCCATCATTAGGGAGATGCAACCCTCCGACAGGCTGAGGCACACTCAAAGACCCCGCCTCTGAGTCCCCTCAGCGCCAAAGAGCCAATCCAAGGCAAATTCCTGGGACTGCACTCAGTCGCGGCCCCCTCTCTCTCCCTGCCCCATCTGCCCTCGGTGCTGGCCCAATCTTGCCAGACCACTAACTGCTCTGGAGTTTGTCTGTGATACCGCCCACCTGTGGCGCCAAAGATGCATGCAATTTCAGCTATGTTGGAGTCGGGGGCGGGGTACCTGCCAGCAAACTGCGGTCCTGTTATCTGTGACAAAGATAAGCACCATGTCTCCCAGGCTGACCCAAGCCCACCCAGTGAGTCACTGAGAGGGGAGGGAGCTCGCCTCCCCGGTGCAACAGTGAGCTCTCCGCCCAAGCCTCAGCGGTGGTGCTTGTGCCTGCCTGCACCCAGATGACCCAACTCACTGACAAAATCAGGTGCTGGAGGCAGATCCCTGGGGCCACCCACTGGGACACTGGAGTGGTCGCTGGCATGCTGACACAGGGTGTCTTCTTTGCTGGCTAATGGGGTTCCCAGGTGACCACCCTCAAGTGCCAGTCAGTGACTGCACCAAGGAAGTTTCCAATGGCCTCTCTTGGCTGCCTGTCTGTCCTCCGCCAAGTAGCTCTTTCTTAAATAATCTCCCTGTGCCTTTCCTCTAATTCTGCTCTTCTGTGTTTGGTGCACTCTCATTCAGTGAGCTGTTCAGAGCACCAAAATCCCTAATTCAAAGTGCTGCATATAGTTTTTCAAGCACTTAGATGCTAGAGGGAAATAGTGTGGTGCTTACTGACGAGACTCCATTTTGAATCCCTGCAGTAAATTCTCATCTTCCTAAGTTTATAACAGTCTGTTCTATGTGATATCATTCTGACTTCCTTCTCCATTTGGAATTTTTGTAAATGTCTCTGGTTCTTATTTTAGTTTTGAGAATTCTTGTCTCTGGGTTGGTTTCTAAGAGATGTTGTCATGTGTCTTAATCTTACTTTTTATTGTCTTCCATTGTTTGTTTTCTGTGGAAAGGACTTCCTTTACCATTTGTTGTAGGGTTGGTCTGGTTTATACAAATTGTCTTAATTTCTGTTTGTCTAGAAATGTCCTAATTTTACCTGTATATTTGAGGGTCAGTTAGGCTGGATATGTAATTCTTGGTGGGCAATTCTTTTCCTTCAAGATTTTGTGTATGTCATACTATTGCCTTCTTGCCTGCATGATTTCTGCTGAGAAATCAGAGTTTAGTCTTATGGGTTGGATTGTAGGTAACATTTCATTTTGCCAGAGCTGCTCTCAGGATTGTTTCTGAGTTTTTAGTTTTGGAAATTGTGATTATAATATGTCTTGGTGACTTTGTCTTCAGGTCTGTCCTGTATGTGGTTCATTGAGTGTGATAGTTGAAGATGTGTCAACTTGGCTGGACTTCACTTGTGAGTGATGTTTCCCATGATGGATCACATGACTGCGTCCTAAGCGGCCGGTCAGTCTAGGGGGAGTTTCCCCAGGGGTGTGGCCTACCTGTAATACTATCCCAGGAACAAACTGGAAAAACGGCATTCCAGATATATGCTTCCTGGAGCAAGCAGCTCGCTGCGCGCCCCGGAGGAGCCTTTTGGATTTTTTTCCTTTGTTGGGAACGGCGACCCTGCGTGCCAGTTTTGATTTTCCCGGCTCTGCTGCGCTTGCGGGAACCAGACGACTCCGGGCCCCATCTCTCTCCAGAGACGAGCTTTGTGACTTGAACTCCTCTGCCGTGCGTGTGAAAGCCAGACAGCCCTGGGCCCCATCCCCCTCCAGAGACGAACTTTTCAGATTGAACTTGCCGGCTTCTACACGCTTGTGAGCCATTTATCTAAGATAAATCTCTCTCTCTCTCTCTCTCTCTCTCTCTATATATATATATATATATATATACTTTGCTGGTTTTTGTGTTTCTCTAGAGAACCCAATCCAACACATTGAGCTTCTTGGATGGCTATCTTTTCATCTTTCATGATATTTGGGAAGTTTTCTGCTAGCAAGTCTTTGATAATTTTCTGGGTGTTCCCACCCCCCCATCCTTTTTTCTGTAATTCCAATCAGATGTATGTAATTTCCTTTGACACCATCCCAGATAACTCTTAGGATTTTTTCATTTCTCTTCATTCTTTGTTCTGATTTTTCCTCATCCAAGCTAGTGTCAAGTGATTTGTCTTCTAACTAGGAAATGTATTCTTCAGCCAGTTCGACTCTGCTCTTTTGTCTGTTCAATGTGTGATCTATTTCAGTAATTTTAATGTTCATCTTCTGGATTTCTAACTGTTATTTTTGTATGATTTCTCATTGTCTCTTTATTTGGTCATTTTGCTGTCCTATGATTTGCCTGAATTCTTCAAGGCTACCATCTTTTCCTTGCTTCTATTTATGGTTTCCTTGAACTCTTGGAAGCTTTAATTAATTAACACTTTAGTTTTAATTCCTTATTGGGTAGTTCTATTATCTGTTCTTCTTTGGGGAGATTTTCTGGTTCTTTAGTTTGGTCATGTGCTTCTGGTGTCTTGTCCTGTTTCTTCATTTGAATGGAAGTTGTCTGTTGTCTCAGACACATTTTGAAGTTGTTGTGTTTATTTCTTGATTGTTTTCTGTTTTGCTTTGTTTCAGTAGATCCAGATGTATGGTGCAGATGTGCTTCTTGGGTTCTTAGATTATTAGCACGGAGACACTCCCTAGCTATCTTCAGGTTGGTAGAGTAACTGTTGAGAATGGGGGTGTGGGTTTCTGTCACTGAAAAGGAGCTGCAGTTGTGATGAACAGGTGTTGTGAACTGTCTGTTATTGATCTAGTGGTGGAGGAGCTGGTGGTGGTGTTTGTCCGTTGGATAAGGTAGTCAGTGCAGGAGATATGGTGGACTAGTGGAGTGTTAATGTCCTTCTCTCACTGGATGTGACAGGAAAAAAAAAGAAAAGAATGCCAAGGAAAAGAAGAGAAGAAAATGATATGATAGAATAAAAGATAAAACATAGGGAAAAAGAAAATATTAAGAAAAAGAAAAAGAAGGGGTGGACAAGGTTGAGGATTAGTGAAGAAGAATAAGAGGTAAAGGGAGAAATGAACAGATAAAAAGAAAGAAAGTTTGGGAAAAGAGAAAGGAGAAAAATGAGAGGAAGATAAGGAAACTGAGAGGAGGAACTTTGTAGTTATAGTCAGCCAGGAGCCCTGGGAACATGCAGTTGTGGTAGAAACCACCGATCCACTGGGACATGTGCCCCTGGAGCCTGGCATGAGAGGGTACCTTCTCAAAAGATAGTTTTGTTTAGTATAGTATTCTTGGTTGTCAGTTTTTTTTTTTGTTTTGTTTTGTTTTTTCTCTCAGCACATTGCCTTCTGATCTCCAATGTATCTGAGGAAAAATTGGTATTTAATCTTATTGGTAATCCTTTGTATATGAATGTTTCTCTCCCACTGATTTCAGGATTCTTTCTTTATCTTTAATTTTTTAGAGCCTAACTATAATGCACCTTGATGTAGAACTCTGGATTTATCCTGCTTGGGCTTCTTTGAGCTTCTCAGGTTTGCAGATTCATATCTTTCATTATATTTGGAATTTTCCTGTCATTATATCTTTAATATTCTTTCTGTCTCTTTCCCTTTCTCATCTCCTTCTGGAAATCTTATGATATTTGTGCTCAGGCTTCTGAAGCCTCTGTTCTTGTTACTCTTCAGCATCTGTTATCTTTATATTCTAATTTGCTGATTCTTTCTCCTGACTGATTAAATTTTTTGGTAAATCCTTCTACCTCATTTCAGTTATTGCCCCTTTCAGTTTCAATATCTCTTTTATTAGATCCTCATTTTGTTTTTGCATTGTTTTCTTAATATTTTCAACTCATTGTCCCTGTTTTCCCTTAGTTCTTCAATTATGTTTAATGTTAAGGTATTATAATCTTCCTTTTTTTTGTTCATTATTTAGTGATCCCTAGATGTGCTATCACTGTTTTGTCATGTTGATATGGTTACACCATTGTTTCTCTGTTCTTTTGTGTCTTGTGATATGTCAGTGCAGGGGAACTAGAAGTTTTGAAGGTAGTGAGTTTCTCCAGTATTTGGTGTTTTTGCCCAAATTACTTTCTTCAAGAAACTCTTAGATGGGCAGAGACTTCAGCTTTTGCTTTCTATTTCCTCTCCCTCTCTGTGATAGGTCCCTCCCCCTCTCTGGTAAAATTAGGATTTGAAAGTTCCAGATCTTGTTTTTCAACTTTCAATCTCTCCCAAACAAACCAGAGAGCATGCTGTGTTCAGTCAGTCCACCTGTGGGCACCTCTACTCTGGCATGATATCATAACATAATCAACCTGTCCTCTAGGGGGCACAGTCTCCTCTCTCTGATTATTATTTTGTTACCTTCTCTGTTTCTGCAATCACATTTTTAGCCAGAAAAAAACACAGCAAGAGGGCCCCCTTTAGGGCCAGGAGCTGCCCTCCCATTATGCTCAAGGTTTCCTTTTCTGCTATGTGGTGGATGCTTATTTTTGAGCTGGCAATCAGGGGAGGCACAGACAATTTCCTCCATTTCAGGAAGAAGAGGGGCTAGCACTACATAGAAGGACCCCTGAGAGATCTGTCTTGGTTTCCGAGCCCCAGTGGCCCTGTGGTGTTTGAGGGATCAGTCTCCACTTAGGTGACCTACCTTCTGACTCCTATAGAGAACTTTCTGTAGGAGTTTGTATCAGTCCAGCAGCTGACAGTTAGTGGCTGGTGGATGGGTAGTCACCCTCCAAATGGAGACACAGGTAGGTCTGCCTTGTCACTATCAGAGCCTGCCCCATGATATGTTGGCTGTAGATGTAGCCTCCACTCAAGATTCCTGCTTCATAGCATGCAGCAGCCTTAGTCAGCAGTCCTCAGCACTAACTGGAAGGCGGAGCAGACAACCCCCAATTGATCCCCAGGGTGGTCTTTCCTGTGAGTTTCAGAGACCTAACCTATGGGGTGCACAGGATGGCAGGCAAAGTGTTGACAGTGGAACCAGACTCCACTAAAGGGGCCTTCGGTAGCAGTTTGTAACACTTGGCAACCAACAATTACCAGTTGGGGAGGGAGTGTTGTGCTGTGGTCAGATCCACAGGGAAGTCTGCCTTATTGCTATCAGAGACTCCCCTGTAGATAGTTGGCTGTGAGTGGAACCTCTATTCAAGACTTTTGCTTCCTGACACATATCAGCCTCAGGCAGCACCTCAGTGCCAACTGGAGATGGGGACAGAATAACCTTAATTGACCCCCAGGGAGGTTTTTCCTGTTGATTTCAGAGGCCTGAGCTATGAGGTGGACAGGGAGGCCCATAGAATGTTTACTGTGGGAACAGATTCCATTGCCTGGGACTTGTGTTGCAATTCGCAGTAGACTAGCAGCCAACAATTTCTGGAAGGAGAAATTGCTGGCACATTCCAAATGGACCCCAGGGAAGTCTGCCTTGTTGCTATCAGAGCACCTCCTGGGGTATGTTGGGTGTGGACATAGCTTCTAACGAAGATGACTTCTTATTAGCACACAGCAACCTCAGTTGGCAGCCCTCAGCACTAACTGAAAGAGGGAGTAGACAGACCACAACCGACTCCCTGGGAGATCTCTCCTGTTGGTTTCAGAGACTTGAGCTATGGGGTGCCCAAGAAGGCAGGTGGATGGTTGACTTTGAGAGCAAATTCCATTGCATAGGCTTTGTATAGCAATTCACATTAGGCTGGGAAATGACAATGTCTGGGTGGCAGGTGGCCTCACACACTCCAAACAGCCCCCTAGGGAGGTCTGCTTTTTGTTGATTTTAGGATAAAAAGCTTGAGATCCTTTCCCTTTATACAGGCAGGGGCTGTGCTTGTTAGGGAAGCAGTCGCTTTTTCTGGGGCCTCTACCCTAGTTCACAGTGGCCAGCAGCCTGAATGACTGGAGAAGGGGCACAGACAGTGAGAGAAGCAATTTTCCTATTATATGCAACTTACTGATTTGTTGATTCTCGCCTCACTATAGTTCCCTGCTGCTTTCCTCTACTCTGCAATTCAGAGTCCCTCAAAGCCAAGAATTCTTTCCTTGTTGTATTTGGGTCAAAACAATGGATTGTTTATGCTGCTGTCCTCCCAGAATTCTTCTCATCATTATTCTTCACAACTGTAGAGTATTCCATTGTGTGTATGTACCACAATATCTTTATCCTTTCATCCATTGACAGGCCCTTAGGTTGTTCCATCTTTTTCCTGTGACTAGTGCTTCAATAAACATAGAAATGCATATTTCTGTGTGTGCCTTTAGTATTAGAACACTAAAATATATACTGAGAAGTGGGATTCCTAGATCATAAGGTAGTTCTATTTCTAGTTTTCTGAGAAAGCACCATACTGTTTTCAATAGTGGTTATACAATTTTACAATCCCAATATTCATGGGTAAGATTCACACAGCCCCCTAGAGAGCACTCATTCACTGTTCTGGTTACCTCTGTGCTGCCCTAACAGAAATACCACAAATGGGATGGCTTGAAGAAACAGGAGTTTATTCTCTTACCGTTTGGAGGCTTTAAGACCAAGTTCAAAGTGCCAGGCTCTAGGGGCTGGGTGAAAGCCCCTCAACCTTGGGCTTCAGGTCTGCCTCCTGCTCCCAGCCCACTGAAGCTTGAGGCTTTTCTTCATTCAGCTGCTGCCTGCTGAGGCTGACAAGCCCAAGGTTGGCAAGTAAAAAGGCACAGTCCTGATGTTACCAAACCAAATGGCTGGCCATTAATTCAAGTCCACTGAAAGTCCCCAGGTCAGCAAAGCATGGCAGGCTGCTGAACAACAACACAACTACATGAAGAGTTCAAGTATGCCATAAGCTAGAGACCATTTCCTAAGACTTCTCCTTATATACAAGAAGCAGACCACATCCCTAGTGGAGCAACTCAGCTGCTCACAGTAGATTCCATCATGGAGTTGATTACCAGTCTCATCATGGGGAATACTACATCCAGCTGCCCAGCCACTCAACCAGGCCCATCCAAGTTGACACACAAATTTAGTTACCATACCCAAAACCCTATTAGCATTTGTTGTTTTCTGTGGTTTTTGAATCAGTGCCAGTTGAGCAGGGAGGGGTGAGATGGTATCTCATTGTAGTTTTGATTTACATGTCTCTAATGGCCAAAGGAGGAGCTCTGGTAGCTTAGTGCCTAAGGCACTTGACTGCTAACCAGAAGGCTGGCAGTTCAAATCCAACAGCCACTCCTTGGAAGGAAGGTTGGGCAATCTATTTCTGTAGTGATACCAACTTGGAAATCCAAGGAGGGCTCACTATGAGTAGGATCTGACTTGATGGTAAATAAAAACAACAACAATTGCAAAAGGTAGGTGGTTCAAACCCACCAGCAGCCCCACAAGAGAAAGATAAAGCAGGCTACTTTTGTAAAGGTTTACAGCCTTGGAAACCATGTGGACAGCTCTACTCTGTCTTGTGAAGTTGCTATGAGTCAGAATGGACTCATGGCTAATAATCATGAGTAACTTTTCATGTATTTACTGGCCTCTTAAATGTCCTTTTTTGTGAAGTGGCTGTTCATGTCCTTTGCCCATGTTTTAATCAGGTATTTTATCTTTTTGTTGTTGAGTTGTTGAAATTGTTGCTTAATTTTGGAGATTAAACCCTTACCAAATAAGTTATTCCCCAAGATTTTTTCCAGGTATATAGTTGTTTTTTCACAATTTTGATAAAGTCATTTGATCAGCATAGTATTTAATTTTTGAGGTCCTTGTTATCTGATTTATCTTCTGCTATTTCTGCATTTATAGTTGTGTTTGGAATTGTTTTGAAGAAATATTGTTGAATTCAGGTAATTTTTCTAGACTCTTCAACAACCTGAAAAATGAGTTTCAGAAAAGTCATCCATTTGCTCCATAGTTTTTATTCTAAACTTTTGTAGTTTTCAGGCTCCTTTTCACCCTCCTTGATGAATGACTCTAGCATTCTTTCCGTAAGATGGTGAATACCCATGAAATTCTTATTTGGGGCTAATCCATTATCAATGACTTTGTTGAAGATGGAGTGGGTTAATGGGAATAAACCATCATTATGAATAGTCCTTTTCACAAGAAAAAAATTAAAATTGGTTCTTTTCACTTTTGTCTTTCAATAAGCAATTCTTAACATACAGCTTCAAATATAAGGCAAAGAATTTTTCTTCAAATATTATCTTTCAGAAATTGATTTATATTCAAGTTCTCATACAGTCTCTCATATTATTTAATTTGAAATCAATGTTCTCTTCAGAGAGAACACATGTTAACCAGAAAAGATCTCAATCAGTGGTACCTTTGGATGCTTATTATACTCATCGATTGACACGGCTAGTACTTAAAAAAAAAAGAAAAAAAAAAAAAAAAAAAGGCCAGGGTGGGTGACACTATTATTCTAGGATTTATGACCTCACATTTGGAAGGATTATATATCTTTGTAAACACACATTTTAATAATCACTATTAAAACTATGTAAGATAGGTATAAAATATGATGAATGCAAATATGTATATATAGAAAGATTTTTTTTTTTTTTAAAGTATACTAACATGATAGTCTCTGGATGGTGCAAATGGTTTGCACTCAACAACTATCCAATAAGTTGGCAGTTTGAATCCACCAGCAGAGCTGCAGAAGAAAGGGAAACAATCTATATCTGTAAGATTACAGCTAAGACAGTTAATAAAGACAGTATTCTACATCACTCTTTGGTGAGTAGTGCCTGGAATCTGAAGTCTTCTAAGCATACAAGGTGTATCTAAGATCTAGAGCCAAGGAGAGTGAAGGAAACCCAAGACTAAAGGAAGAAATCAGTTCAAAAGACTAATGGCCTACATGAAGCACAGGCTTCTCTAGCTTGAGAGTAGACACTAGGTAGTAGCATCCAGCTACCACTACTGAATGCTCTGACCAGGGACACAACAGAAGGTCATGGTTAGAATGGAAGAAACATGTAGGACAAAATTCAAATATATAAAAAAGACTAGACTTACTGGTATGATAGGAACTAGAGGAACCCCTGAAACTATCACCCTGAGATATCCTTTCAACCTGTAACTGAAACTACTCCCGGAGGTCACCCTCCAGCCAAATCATAGACTGGCATATAAAACAACCAATAACACCATGTGGAATACGCTCCTTCGAGTAAGCAACTGTATGAGACCAGAGAGGCAACATTTGCCCAAAAGCAATGATGAGATGACAAGGAAGGGCAGGAAAACTACAGGGATGAAAACTGGGAAGGCAGGGTGGAAAAGGGGAGAGTGCTGATGCATTGTGGGTCAGCCACCACTGTCATGGAACAATTTGTATATGAATTGTTGAATGGGAAACCAGTTTGCTGTGTAAACTTTCATCTAAAACACAAAAAAAAGTTGATAGAAAAATAAAAGATTTCAGCCAAGAAAACGCTTTGGTGTTCAGTTTTACTCTGAAACTATACCGTGCATTGTGGGAAACGAGAGAAAGAATTTCTAAATCAGCACTCATATAATAAACCATTTTCAATGTGCACATGAAATATATTTACTAAATGTATATACAAATAATTGATTTTATCTACAACTCTAAAAGTTTATATACTTGAATTGTCAAAAACAATTTTTAAAAAAGCAAATTTTTGGTCTTTTTGGAAAACTTGCTAATCACTTTCTATTTGAACATACATTCTTTGTAATTACGAAATATTTCTATTTAAAAATGCCCAATGTTAAATATATTTGATTTTTTCTTCTTAGAAATGAAAAGGTTGTGAACTGCTTATACCCAAAACCTAATGCCATCTTCAGACTCATTTGCTTTCCCTGGGCAGGAGGTGGTTCCATGCATTTTGCCCAATGGGGCCAAAAGATTCAAGATTCCGTGGAAGGTATGCTAATTTTCATAATCATCTAAGTAGTTTGTAAAGTCAGATAATATGCACATGTAGAAATTTGAAGTATGATAATAATTTTCACTCCTGGTTGGTAATTTCTGATAATTAGCATTCAAAATTATTCTTTAATGAGGTGATTTTTTTTTTTTTTTTTTTTTTTTTAATTTTGATTTGGGTAAAAATTTACAGAGCAAATTCACTTTCCATACAGCAGTTCACATACACTTTGTCACATGACATTGACCACAATTTACCATAATGCAATAGTTCCCCTCCCACTTCCTCCCATTAGTTACCTCTTCCCTGTGTCCATCCTTCCATGCACTCCTGCCCCCTGAGCTGTCTCTCTGAGCATAAACAGCACTTCTTTCTCCCATGATTATTCTCTCCAAGGAGCGTATTTACCTCAGGTAAATGTTCAACTCATATGCCTGTCTTTTGTTTGGCTGGAAGCCACAGGTGTGGGTTCAATTCCAGACATGAAGAGCAGCTAGGGGCCATAGTCTCAGTGGTTCTGCCAGGCTCTATCAGACCAGCAAACCTGGTCCCCTCCATTTTGTTTTCTGAAATGTTTTTGAGTTTTGTTCCACATTGTTCTCCTCTCTATCCAGGATCTGCTACATAGATCCCCCTCCAAGTGGTTGACAATGGTAGCTGGGCACCATCTAGTTCTTCTGTTCTCATAGTCATATAGGCTGCAGATTGCATGGTGTACCAGTCACTAGGACTAATTGCTTCCATGAATATTTGGTTTTCTTCATTCTTCTTTGCTCTGAATGAGGAGAAACCCATCATTGCATCTAGATGGCTGCTTGTAAGCTTTTAAGATCCCAGTTGATACTTGCCAAAGTAGGAGGTAGAGCAATATTTTGTGTAGTACTTTATGGCAATTGAGCTTGATGTCCCCCTGGGACTATGGTCCCGAGCCCACAGGTTCAACTACTCGGTCTCGCTGGGTAGCTGGCTGTGACCAAGAAGTGACTACAACCTTGTTCCTTGTCAGCTCTACTATACACTGGAAATTCATATCATACAAATACACTTATAGGGCTATTGTCTACCAACCTTATCCATGGTTTTGGGTACACTCCCTGCTTCATAGACAAACCTACTCATTCAGCATGTCCACCCATCTATCCACCCATATACCCATGTTTGCCTTCACTGACAATGCAGTACTCTATGTGCAAAATGGTTCATCTTTGTTGTCTGCACCTCTCATGCACCTCTCTATGTCTTCCTCTTCCTCGATGCCACTATGTTGATTACTCACATTTGGTACATTGTGCCACGTCCGGCAAAACCTCAGAGGTCAGGAAATGAAGTGACATGAAAGGATTAATGATTATCTTTTTTTATTTAAAAGGAAAAGGGGGCCAGGTGGATGCCCTGCATGTTCTGTGAGAGAGATGCCTGATGTCTTTGTTCTACTTTATTTATGTGTTTGTACATGATTACATCATTAGTCTTGGAATCCATACAATCTGCTTATTCTCTACAGAGCTAAAGTTTTACTCCTCTACGTCCTCAAGGACAACAGGTGGTCATTAAAATAATCACAGAAATCTCCTCAGGAATAATGGGTGTAAAATGATAAATGTTTACTAGGACACAGAGACCCAAAGTATGAAACATCCTAATAAGATAAAAACATGGACTACTGGAATAACATCTAAGTTTAATACTTTGATGTTTTGCCAATTAGGTATTTAACAGTGAGAGAGACCTTGCCATCTCTTAAAGCAAACATTCAACCATAAGAGAGGCTTTGCCATCTCTTAACTGTAATTAGAACATGTGCCTTGGCAACTTCTTGGGCCCCTCTCAGGGACCTGTGAACCTTGCCCGGGCCCCTCTCGTGGACCCATAAACCTCACCTGGGAGTGCAGAATAAAAACTCTTTAACCCCACTTTTGTGTGTCTTCTTCTCCTTACTGCGACCCTACATCTGGTGCATTGGCCAGGAAGGGGAAGTGTGGTGCAACTAATCTCTGCTGGAACAGAGTGCTGCACCTCCCCCCTTCTCCCTTTCCTCCTCCTTTTCACGGACCAGGAACCTCCAGCCATCATCATGCAACACCAGTGAGTTTCCCATTTGGCTAATTTCCCAATCCTGGGCACCTAGATCCCAAGTCCTAGTTCTACTTCCAGAGCCTCTGTCCATGTAAGCTCATGTCAGAGTCTCTTCCACTCCAAAGGCTGAGGTACCCTGGGGACGACCTGGGTTCCCTTTATTTCCATGGCATAGCTGTTCCAGACTGAAAACTACAGTGGAGACGTCCACTGTTTTCTTCCAGTCTCCATTTCCAAGATTCTGGCAAAATGACTGGGATGCTGGTCTTTGACAGTTTCTTTCCACCAGGACTTAAGGGATGATGGGTAACCAGACCTCCAAACTAGACCCGAATACTCCCCTGGGGTGTCTCTTACTCAATCTGGGGCTGGCTCAGGACTTACATTCCAAATGCCTTATTTTCTATTGCAATACTGTTTGGCCCCAATAATAGTTCTCGATGGCCTGAGCAAGGAACTTTAGATTTTTAACATCCTCACTGTTCTTCATAATTTCTGTTGCTGCATAGGCAAATGGCCAGAGGTTCCCTACATCCAAACTTTCTTTCACCTGCGCTCCCATCTCTCTCTCTTTCTTTCTCTTTCTCTTCCTTACTTGCAATATCACCCAAATTCTCCTAACTCATGAAACTCCTATTGAAACCCCCTCAAAACCCCTCTAAAGACTCCTCAATCCCTCTCAATTCCCCTAGCCTAAAATCTTTGGGGTTAGAGTCCCCTTTGGCCTCTTCAGGGGTTCGTATCCCCTTTGGCCAGGTTAGGTAGGGTAGAGGGTTCGAGTCCCTCTAGCAGCTCTAGTAGAGAGTTCATATTCAGTTTTGTTGAGGTTGGTGTCTGTGTGTGTGTGACTATTTAGCGTGAATGATATATGTGAAGTTCCAAGACGAAAAGTCGCAGAATTTGAATGGGTCTGAAGTTGCACTCCATGTGAGGTCGGATTGGCATAACAGTGTGGCTTAGCCCTCTGCTCCAGGGTTTATACCAAAGACCCACTGAAACCTTCATAAGAAGGGTGGATGACCAGGCATCAGAGAGGTCCTCGGGACTTGTCTTTTGTTTTGTGTGTACCACTGTCACTATGGGAAGTACCCCCAGTAAATCTACTGTGTTAGAATACATGATCAAAAAATTTTCCAAAGGGATTTAAAGATTATGGTGTTAGCCTCAGTCCATCTAGATTAAGAATCTTTTATGAGACCTATCCACCAGAGCACCCAACTTCCTCTTTTTCTGACCCACCTGAATCTCTTTCATCCCACCTCATAGACCACCCCCGTATTCAGGACAGGCACTTTCATCTCCACCACTTCCCCAGAGTCCTTTTTTACCTTTCCTGGTGAGCAGCCACACCCGTTCTCAA
>NW_006922068.1:1595603-1596311 GCF_000298275.1 Orycteropus afer afer
GCTCAGGGGTCCAAGATTATCTTCTGTGTCTGTGTTAATTGGTTTCCCTTTTCCTTGTTGAAGAGGGTCTGTGTAATCCTTCTGCCTAGTCCGCCATCTTGCCGGAACCTCCAATCTGGCTTATCTTAATCATTTCACTGAGGCCTTTTTACAATATATGTGCTTAGACTCAACCTCCCCGGCAGAAGCTACTGTTTTAGCTACTCACTTTATCACCCAGTCTGCTCTTAATATTAGAAAGAAACTGGAAAAAGCAGAAGAGAGCCCCCAGACTCCCACCCGAGACCTGGTGAATATGGCCTTTAAAGTTTTTAACACCCAGGAGGAATGGGCTGAGGCAGATAGGGAATCCCGCACTCGCCAGAAGGCTAATTTATAAGCCCAAGCCTTAGTGGCAGCCCTGAGGCCGGCCCTTACTCGACCAGCCAGAAACAACCTACCAACTGGAGCCTGCTTTAAAAGTGGAGAGGAAGGCCACTGGGCCAGCCATTGTCCATACCCATGACAACCTTCCAGACCTTGTCTGGCGTGAGGTCAAATGGGACATTGGAAAAGTGACTGTCTGTGATAGTTGAAGATGTGTCAACTTGGCTGGACTCCAGTTGTGAGTGGCGGTTCCCATGATGGATCACATGACTGCGTTCTAAGCGGCCGGTCGGCCTAGGGGGAGTTTCCCCAGGGGTGTGGCCTACCTGCAATACTATCCCA
>NW_006922068.1:1596411-1605191 GCF_000298275.1 Orycteropus afer afer
TCCTATTTTGCTGGGAGTTTTGATCAGGAATGGGTGTTGGATTTTATCAAATGCCTTTTCTGCATCAATTGATATGATCATGTGGTTCTTCTCCTTTGCTTTATTTATGTAGTGGATGAGGTCGATTGTTTTTCTAATGTTGAACCATCCTTGCAAACCTGATATGAACCCCACTTGGTCATAATGAATGATTTTCTTGTTGGAGTCTATTGGTTAGGAATTTGTTGAAGATTATTGCATCTATATTCATGAGGGATGTTGGTCTGTAGTTTTCCTTTTGAGTGATGTCTTGGCCTGGTTTTGGTGTCAAGGTAATGCTTGCTTCATAAAATGAGTTAGGGAGGATTCCGTCCTTTTCTATCTTTTAGAATAGTTTGAGTAGGATTGGTGTCAGTTCTTTTCTGAATGTTTGGTAGAATTATCTGGTGAAACCTCCTGGGCTGGGACTTTTTTTGTTGGTAATTTTTTTATGATGTGTTCAATTTCTTCTTTTGTTATGGATCTGTTCAAGTTTTCCACATCAGTCTTTGTTAGTTTAGGTAAGTGGTGTGTTTCTAGAAATCTATCTATTTCTTCCAGATTTTCAAATTTCTTGAAGTATAGTTCTTTCTAGTATCCTGATATTATCCTTTTTATCTTAGTTAGTTCTTTTGTGATGTCACCATTTATTTTCTTATTCGTATTACTTGTATTCTCTCCCTCTTTTCCTTTGTCAAATTTGCTAATGGTTTGTCAATTATATTGATCTTTTCAAAACCAACTTCTGGTCTTGTTGATTTTTTCTATTGTCTTTTTATTTTCTGTTTCATTGATTCCTGCTCCAATCTTGATTATTTCCTTTCTTCTTGTGACTGTAGGCTTTTCTTGCTGTTCTTTTTCTAATTGTTGGAGATGTTGATTTAAAGTGTTGATTTTGGCTCTTTTTTCTTTTTCAATGTATGCAGTTATTGCTGTAAATTGGCCTGTGATCACTGCTTTTGCTGTGTCCCAGATATTTTGGTATGTTGTATTTTCATTCTCGTTTGATTCAAGGAATTTTTGAATTTCAATTTTTGTTTCTTCTCTTACCCTTTCTTAAGAAGGGCGTTGTTGAGGTTCCATGTGTTTACTCTTTTTCCATTGATCTTCCTATTGTTGATTTCTAATTTGATAGATATGTCCTGAAAAGATGCTTTGCAGTATTTCAATATTTTTAAATTTATTTAAATCGCTTTATGGCCTAACATAGTCTGTCATGGAAAATGTTTCATGTGCACTGGAAAAGAATGTATATTTTGCTGTTGTTGGGTAAAGTGCTCTGTAGATGTCTAGAAGGGCAATTTGGTAGATGAATTGCTTAGCTCTTTTGCATCTTTGTTGAGTTTCTTTCCAGTTGTTCTATCTTTCATTGAAAGTGGTGTATTAAAGTCTCACACTCTGACCTATTTGCCTTCAACTCTTAAAGTTTGATTTATGTGTTTTGGGCCTCTTTCATTGGGTCCATAAATATTTATTATGGTTATATTTTCTTGTTCCATTGATCCTTTAATCATTATATAATGTCCTTCTTTGTCTCGTATGGTGGTTTTTGTCTTAAAGTCAATTTGGTCAGAAATTAATATTGCCACTCCTGCTCTCTTACAGTTGCCATTTGCTTGATATATCTTTTTCCAACTTTTGTTTTTCAGTCTATTTTTGTCTTTATCTCTAAGGTGTGTCTCTTGTAGGCAGCATATTGATGGGTTTTGTTTTCTTATCCAATCTGCAATCCTCCGTCTCTTGAGTGGTGCATTTAATGCATTGACATTCAGTATAATTTTTGACAAGTATGAATTTTTGCTGTCATTTTGTTATGTGTATTTTCATGATGTTCCTGGTTTCTTTGTTCCATATTATTTTCTATGCTGGGCTCATTATGTTTATAAATCATGTAATCATTTCCTTTGTTGCTGTTGTTTTAGTATTTGCTGAATATTTGTGCTTGTCCTCTTTTTTATTGTGATGTGAAGATTTATCATTTTTCTTCGAGGTGACTCTGTGATTTATAATTTTCTCCCCGAGTTTGGAATAGTGTGTTCTGTCTTACCACTCTCTTGACATCCTCACTATTTTGAAGTTGAACTAAATGGTATTTTCCCT
Source organism: Orycteropus afer afer (assembly GCF_000298275.1). Taxonomy (NCBI): domain Eukaryota; kingdom Metazoa; phylum Chordata; class Mammalia; order Tubulidentata; family Orycteropodidae; genus Orycteropus; species Orycteropus afer. Next base: position 1,598,530 of record NW_006922068.1, read on the forward strand.
CTTTTTGTTTGTAGTTGTCCTCACTTGCCAATTGATATCTCTGGTTCCATTTACAATCTTGTAAGCTCAATTTACTTTGGATTTGTCCATAGTTGTGGTTTCTGGATTATGGCATCTTGTGTATTAAGGGTTGGTAGTTTGCTATTATTAGTTCTCTGTCCAAAGGACTCCCTTTAGTATCTCTTGTAAGGTTGGTCTTGTTTTAACATATTCCCTTAATTTCTGCTTATTTGAAACTCTCCTAGTTTTATCATCATATCTGAGGGACAATTTTGCCAGGTGTAGAATTCTTGTTGAAAATTTTTTTCTTTTAGGGTTTTATATATACTACCCCATTGCCTTCTCACTTGCATAGCTTCTGCTGAGAAATCAGAGCTTATTCTGACTGGTTGTCCTTTGTAAGTAACTTTGTTTTTCCCACGCTGCTTTCAGGATTTTTTCTTTGTCTTTGGTTTTAATGCGTTTGCTGATGATATGTCTTGGTGATTTTCTTTTATGGTCTATACTGTTTGGGGTTCGTTGGACTTCCTGAATGGATATATTCTCATTTTCATCACATCAGGGAAGTTCTCCTCCAAGAAATCTTGGACAATTTTCTCAGTGGTTTTCTATTTCTTTTCCTGTTCTGGAATTCCAATGACATGTAGGTTATTCCTTTTGATGGTATCTTACATGAACCTTAGGTTTTCTTCATTTTGTTTTAATCTTTTTTCTTATTGATCCCTTTCCAAAGAAATATTCAGGTATTTGTCTTCAATGTCATTAATTCTATCTTCTCTTGCATCAATTCTACTCCTTTGTCCTTTCAGTGTGTTATCTATTTCTGACAATTTACTATTAATCTTCTGGATTTCTGTCTGTAGATTTTGAATCATTTTTAATTTTTCATTTATTTTATCATTTTGTTTTTCTATTTTCTACCAAAATTATTCTAAGGTTGTCTTTGGGTTTTCCTTCATCTGTCTCTCAATCCTTTGAAGATACCTAAATATAATAATTTTGTATTCCTTATCAGAGAGTTCCAATGCTGCTTCTTCCTCAGGGATGTATTCTGGGTCTGTATCCTGCTCTCTTGTTTCCACCACTTTATCTTGCTTCTTTGTGTGGACTGTGATGTTCAGTTGTCTCCAAGACATCATGGCATTGTTGTATTTAGATCTCTGTTTACTGCTTGTGAGGAGCAGCCAAGGGTTAGTCAGGCTTTTCTTGGTGGTTGTTTATCCTTGGCCCATTGGTGGAGAAGGAAGTAGTGGCTCTCACTCAGTAACTGAAGTGACAGGAGGTGTGAGTATAGTTGTGTCATATGGGGACAGTTGCCATATTCCACTCCATTAGACAAAATTAACAATTGAATAACTGTCAAAAAAAATAAAAGCACATGGACTAAAAATACACTATTTAATCACCTAGGAACAGTAACAAAGAAAAAAAAGAAAAAAAGGAAGAAGAAGGAAAAAAAGAGAAAATACCTGCAGTATCTGGGAAAAGGGCAATAAGAGAAAAAAGGTAGAGAAGGAGAATAATGAAGAACAAAATGGGACAAATACAAAAAGAAAAACAAAGAAGTTGTTAGCCATGAGAAAGAAAAAAAAAAAAAATTGCAACCAGGAACAGGGAAAAGAGAAAAAGCTGAAAAGTAGAACCTGGGAGGGGAAGAATAAAGAATAATAGTGAAAAGAACAAAAGTAATAATAATAATAATAGTAGTTTGAAAACAGACAAAAACAAAAAACTAAAAAACAGTAAAAAAAAAAAAAAATGGGGTAGGGCAGGCAGGGTACCTAGGCTCCATCCACGCACACAGACTGGGATGGAATTCCTGCTGGCCCAGAGCATGGGTGGGAGTGAGGGATGGCCACACCTCCATTCACCAAGAGTGTGTGGGGTATAAGAGTAACAAGGGGAATGTTGCACCTCTCCAGAAATCTAGGTCCTGAATGTCCTTGGGTTTCTGGCAAGTGGAGCCTGTTCTTAAGTCATTGGAATCAGAGAGAATGCTGTTGCTTTAAATATCCAAAATGGTCAAGGCACTTGTAAACATTTAAAATGGCTGTGCCCTCCTGACAGACAAAAGTCCGCAACTCAGCCTGCCTTCCTCTTTCTTGTTTCCCTTTTATTCCCCAGCCACCAGAGAAGTCCTCCATGCATTCCATGGCTAGCAGGGCTGATTTTTAGGACAATTTTTAGATCCTACCACCACTCGGCAATATACAAGCTGTTTGTGCCATCAGGATTGCTGCCAGACTGCAGCTCTGTATGTCTTCTTTTTTGGTGTTTTCATGTAAATTCTTCTGCTAGTTAGAGTTTATTTCTCTTCTATATCCTTCCTTTCAAGGGTCAAGGGGCCAGGATTATCTTCTGTATTTGTGTTAATTAGTCCCCCTTTTCTTTGTTGAAGAGAATCTGTGCAGTCTTTCTGCCTATTCTGCCATCTTACCAGAACTCTTTTTTTTATTATTATTATTTCTAAAGAAAGAAATTGTGTTACCTTTGTTTTATCATTAATTTTTTTTAAGAGGTTACATATTTATTCAGGATTTTCCTAACTTTTGTTTCCCCCAGTGTTCCCTCCCTTCTTCTCCCACCCTTTGTAACCAACAAAGAAAGTTTCCTTCCATGTATAAATCTTTCCTTGTATTTTGTCATTACTATTAAGAGTCCTTTCAGGAGATGACATAAGTACCCTTGATTCATTTTTAATGTAATTAGTGATATGTTTATCCTGAAGTCTTTCATCTTGCAACTTGTTTTTGATTTGACCCATCTATGATTTGTTCTATTTTTCTTCTTTTTCTTTTTTGAATGGAGTACTTTTATAAATATTTGGTTTATCTTCACTATTGTTTTATTATCTGTTTATAATTTTTAGTGGTTATTTTAAAATTTACAGTGTATATCTTTAATTTATCACAGTCTACCTTCCAATAAATATTATGTCATTTCATATAAAATTTAAGAAATTTAATAGTGTACTTTTATTTCACTTCTAGTAAACTTTACCTATCGTCATGTATTTGACTTCTGTTTCATTATTATTTTGCTTTGAATGCTCAATTATCTTTTAGAAATGAGAAAAAATATTTTCTATTTACCCACATTTTAATAATTTTCAGCATTCTTTTGTACTTTGTCTAGATCGGAGTTTCTATCTGTAATCATTTTCCTTCTGCTTGACAGAAGCACTTTTTATATTACATGTCTTCTGCCAACAAATTCTCTTAGCAGTTGAAAACTGTGTTTTACCTTCATCTGTATATTTGAAATATACATCTGCCTGTATAATTTTAGGTTGACAGATTTCTGCTTGTTTCATCACTCAAAAGATGACATTCCATTGTCCTCTGACTTGCATTGTTCTTGACGAGAAACCAGCAATTTTACTTAATTTTTAAGCAATTTTTTTCCCTCTGATTAATTGTAAGACTGTCTCTTTATTAGAGGCACCCCACAGGATATGAACTTTAAACTCACATACAAGCAGTAGTTAAAAAACCAAGCCCCCTTCAAGCCTATTATATTAAAAATTCAGTGCAAACAGGTGCTACTTTGTGAAGCCAGTAAAAACTTTATTGTTATTACTGTGTTATTATGTTAAAGATGTTTTAGTATATCTGGAAGTGTATCCTTAATGTGTTTTATGCATAGAAAGGTATCCTTTATCCTATATAAAGCCCCTCAACCTTGGGCTTCAGCTGACTGGCTGATATTAGATATGAACCATACTGTGGTGGTTCAGTGTGTGTGTCAACTTGGCTGAGCCTGGTTGAGTGGCTGGGCAGCTGGATGTAGTATTCCCCATGATGAGATTGGTAATCAACTCCATGGTGGAGTTGGGAGCAGCTGAGTAGCTGCCTTTAGGTATGTGGTCTGCTTCCAGTATATAAGCAGCTTTGGGAATGGTCTCTAGCTTATGGCACACTTGGACCCTGCATGTAGCCGTGTTGTTGTTGAGCAGCCTGCCATTCTCTGCCAACCTTGGCCCTTACAATGGACTTGAATTCATGGCCTGCCATGTGGTCTGGTAACACTGGGACTGTGCCATTTTATTTGTCAACTTTGGGCTTGTTAGCCCCAGCAGCCAGTAGCTGCCTGAGTGAAGAAATGCCTCTAGCTTCAGTGGGCTGTGAGCAAGAGGCAGAGCTGAAGCCGAAGGTCAAGGGGCTTTCACATAGCCGCTAGAGCCTGGTACTTTGAACTTGGAATTCTAGCCTCCCGAACTGTAAGAGAATAAACTCCTGTTTGTGTAAGACATCCCATTTGTGGTATGTTCTTGTCAGAGCAGCTCTAGGTAATCAGAACATATACCTAACTGTTCTGACTTAGGTACAAATTCAACTTAAAGACAGAAATTGAATGCTTTCATACTTTGGGGATTGTCTGTGCTGGTTTTTAGCAATTCGGTGGTAATGCATCTTGCTTTGGTTTTCATGCTTGGGAGTTGTTGAGTTTTTGACATTTAGATTTAGAATTTTCATTAAATTTGGAAAACCTTTAGTCATTATGTTCTGCCTCTCCTTTTCCTCTATTTCTTGGATGCTAATGAAACATACCTTGGTGGTGGTGGTGCTATTGGGTGCTGATGGGTCGATTCCAACTCCTAGCAATCCCATGTGATAGAGTAGAAGTGCCCCCGAGTTTTCTAAGCTGTAGTATTTACAGAAGCCTATCACCAAGGCTTTTTTCCACAAAGCCACTGGGTGGATTTAAACCCCCAACATGTTGATAAGCCACCAAACACTTCACCATTATGTTAGACTGCTTGGTATTGTCCCACAAGTCACTGAGTCTCCTTTTAATGTTTAAAGCCTCTCTACCCCCAACTCTGGGTTTCAGTTTGAATCTACTGCCCTGTACTTTCTACAGTCTCCCTTGGTAGTGTGTTGTAAACTTGAATCTTTTTCTCCACAGCCTTATGAAATTAAAGGAAACAGCATTCTTCTTTTCAGTGATTTGCTATTTAGTGTCTTAATGTCTTGCTGTGCACGATTTAACAATAGGGTAAATATCTCGAGGGAGAATGTGCTCTTTCTCTCTTCTCACTGAAGTCTTGGCTTCTCAATTTCTTACTGCCTTTGCAACCCTGGATTCCAATATTTTTCTCCCTAATCCTGTTGTTGTCAGTTGCCTTCCCATCTTCTCCTACCCCTGGCAACCCTGGTATGTCAGAGTAGAGCTGTTCCATAGTATATGGTTAGGTGGCTGATGTTGGGTGGAACCAGGCCACAGAAAAAGGAAATATTTATTTAGAGAGTAAAATCATAGAAGCATAAAGGCCAAAGATATAATGATTGTCTAATCAGGGCCTTTTCATGCCTTTTTTCAGCATTCCTTGTTTCTTTGATTGATAGTTGCAAACGTCATTCTCTCTAATCCCGAGGTCTTCTCGTTCATTACCTCTGGGTCATATTGCCCTTATTTTTTTATTCTTTCTTGTAGATTCTGTTCAGAAATAGGTTTTGATAAGAACTAGACATTAGTCGCTAGGGGGTTTGTTGGTTAGCTTATTTTCAGAGGTATTAGACTGGAGCTTTGAATAAGAATCAAACATTAATCATTACAGGGTTGGCTAGTTAGCTAATTCCAGGATGTTCATTGTACGATTTATTTTCTTAACCCTTCACATGGGGTTTTCAAGGCTATGAACTTTTGGAAGCAGATCACCAATCCTGTCTTCTGAGGTGCCTCTGGGTGGATTCAAACCATAAACTTTTCAGCTAATAGTTTGACACTTAAACATTTACACTACCCAGAGACTCCTCCCTAACTTAATGGGAATGCAAAAAGTTCTACTGGTTTCTTGGCTTCTTAGAAATGGCTTCCAGAACTCTTCACCTGTACCAGATAATTGGTATATCTCTACAGAGAGAAAGCAGCTCAAAGATTATCAGTTCACTATGTCTCTCCTCTCCAAGCAAGTCCTAATTGCCTCAGGCTCACTAATGTCTTCACACTCATTTGTGTGTGTGTGTGTGTGTGTGTCTATATTTTATTCAGTTTTTCTATAAGTTCAACGGCAGTGTTGGTCTGCTGCATGCTACGCCCTAATAACCATGGGGTAGTTAAGGTTCTGTGGCTAGTTGTCTGGGCCTGGTTTTGAGTGGCTGAGCAGCTGGATGTTGTTATTCCCCATGGTGAGATTGGTAATCGATGCCCTGGTGGAATCTACTGGAGCAGCCGAGTAGGTGCCTTAGGGATGTGGTCTGCTTCCAGTTTATAAAGAGAAGCTTTGAGAAAGGTATCTAGATTTTGGCATGCTTGAATGTTGCATGCAGCCAAGTCATTATTCATCAGCTTGCCATATTGTCTGCCAATCTCGGGACTCTTAATGTACTCGAGTCAGTAGCCTGCCATGTGGTTTGGTAATATGGGGACTGTGCCTTTTTACTTGTAGACCTTGTGTTTGTCAGCCTCAGCATCCAGAAGCTGCCTGAGTTTGAAAATCTCTAGCTTCAGTGGGCAGGAAGAAAGTGACAGAGCTGAAGCCCAAGGTTGAGGAGTTTTCCCAGCCTCTAGAGCCTGGCACTTCAAACTCAGACTTGTAGCCTCCGAAACTGTAAGAGAATAAAAACTCTTATCTATTGTTGTTGTTGTTGTTGTTTGCCGTCGAGTCGGCCCCGACTCATTGCGACCCCTCCTTGGGTTTCTGAGGCAGTATCACTACG
>NW_006922068.1:1605291-1609317 GCF_000298275.1 Orycteropus afer afer
TCTATAAATATATATATATATATACTTTGCTGGTTTTTGTGTTTCTCTAGAGAACCCAATCCAACACATTGTCTCTCGGTGCCAAGATAAGGAAAGCCAGTCCCTCCAACCCCTGACCCACCATTGACTGTTCTGGGTCTGGCAGCTGAAAACTGAAGGAGCCCCGACTCATCGACTCCAATCACTCTTGCCGAGTCTAGGGTAGCACTCAAGGTAGCGGGAAAGTTGACGTCCTTCTTATTCGATATGGGGGCTACCTATTCTGTTACCTTCCTTCCTGGGACAATTATACCCCTCTCTGGTCTCAGTGATGGGAATTGATGGGTGCCCCTCCAGATCCCAGGTAACAGGTCCTGTCACATGCCTTGTAGACAACAGAATTATTACAGACTCATTTTAGTGATATCTACCTGCCCCACCCCACTTTTAGGAAAAGACCTTCTTTTAAAATTAGGGGTTACCCTACACTGGGCACAGGACCCCTCAGCAACACTTTTGTTATCACTAATCTATACTCCAACATTCACACCGAACCCTCCTTTATCCCCTGATTTAGTGAATCCTGTTGTGTGAGCATTTCCACTCCTACCATTACTACCCACCATTCACCTGTTCTTATTCGCTTAAAGAACCCTTCTCATTTTCCCTCAAGGTCCCAGTTGCCAATTTTTTCAACACACTGACAGAGACTGAAACCTCTTATCCAGTGTCTTTTGTCTAAGGGCCTTTTAATTCCCACACATTCAACTTATAATACCCCCATCCTACCGGTAAAGAAACCTGATGGCTCATATTGCCTAGTACAAGACTTACGCCTCATTAATGAAACTGTAATCCCTATTCACCGTGTTGTCCCCAAACCTTACCCACTCCTGTCTCATATTCTACCATCTACCACTCATTTTTCCGTATTAGACCTCAGAAGGTCCCATTGTCTTCATGGGTATAAATTATTCAAAATACTTTATTTGTTCTTAACCATTCTCACATTTTACCCAATATTTCCCACTGTTTCCTTTGTGCCTCTCTTCTGTGACCTTTACTTGCAGCTGTACCCATTTATTCCACTCAACCATCACCGACACCCACACCCAATCCTTCCTGCACCACTCCTCAGCTACAAGTGCCTCTTTGGGAACCTGAAACCCTTAACCAGACACATCCTTCCGGGGTTTGTTTTTTCACCAACAACAACTTATCTACCTCCCTGAGGCAGAGTTTCTGCTCATTAAACATCTCTATTATGTCCTACACCTCTGCAGTACCCAGAACTCAGTTTTGGTGGAACTTTAACTAAATGTTTAAACTCCACCACTCCAGGCCGCTGTTTCCAGTGACCATAGTACCTCAACACAATCTATATGTGGAATCTGAATTTTCCTGGCTGTTACCTGAAACCAGAACCAAAAGAGCTGCTTTTCTACCTATCATGGTGGGCCTCAGCCTCTGCTTTTGCAGCAGGAGGAATAGCAGGTGGAGCCTTGGGTCATAGTATAATATCAACCCAAGATTTCTAAACCCATCTCAAAGGAACACTTGAAACCACCGCAGATTCTCTGGCTTCCCTCCAATGACAACTAACCTCTTTAGCCCAAGTTACTGTACAGAATTGAAGAGCCCTAGACCTCTTAACAGCAGAAAAAAGTGGAATCTGCCTCTTTCTTAAAGAAGAATGTTGTTATTATATCAACAAATCCAGTCTGGTGGAACAAAACATCAATACATTGAGGAACTATGTAATAGACATCGAACGGGAACCTCACCATTTGAATGGCTTCAATCACCACTAATAGCCTGGTTATTATCCCTTATAGGACCTCTTGTACTAATAAGTCTCTTTTTTCTTTTCGCCCCTTGCTTCCTTAGATTCCTCCAAAACCGACTCAAAGAAATGTCCAGAGTTACTGTTAACCAACTACTTCTACACCCGTACACTCGCCTACCAACCAACCCAATTCCCACTGACGCCAGCCTTTAACCCTACTCCAACCCAGTTCAGCAGGAAGCAGCCAGAACGAAAACTTCACCCTTTTAATCACCAAAAAAAGGCTGGAATGTTAGGTGGGAGCATGGCTGGCCAGGCGGGTGTATGATTAAGCCAGAGGGAATTATAAGAACTGGTCTAGCAAGGAAGCGCCTGACCAGAGCCCATACTAAAACCCAGCACCTGACTCTTACTCATGAAAGGGCCCAACCATTTCCTGCCCACTATGTTAATGAAGTGCTTCAGCTCTGCTTCTTGCCCCCATGCTAATAGGGAGCTTTAACCTTATTGGTTCCTGTAACACATACCCTGCTCTCAATCTGGTCGTCTAGGAACAAGGAAGAAAATCACTATAAAAAAAAACCTTTCTTTCACCTGGGCAGTGCGACTTCTCGGGCCCCTCTCATTGACCCGTGAACATCGCTTGGGGCCCTCTCAGGGACCCGTAAACCTCACCTGGGAGTGCAGAATAAAAACTTCTCTTTAACCCCCTCACCAAAAAAAAAAAGAACATATGCCTTCAAATCATGTTCTTTTGGGGGTTTATTTCTTGGTCCCCAGCAACATTGCCCTTCTCCTCACCCAAATCAATATTTATCTCTACCTATCTAATGGTTTTCCCTCCCCTCCCCTCCCCTCCCAACTCTGGTAACCAACAAAAAAATTTCCTTCCATAGTAAACCTTTCCTTGACTTTTACAATAACAGGCTAGTACAATATTTGTCCTTCTGTGATTGACTTATTTCACACAGCATAATGTCCTCCAAGTTCATCCAAATTATGTGGTGTTTTGCATATTTTAGGTTATTCTTTAGGGTTTCATAGTATTCCATTGTGTGTATATACCATAGTTTGGTTATCCATTCCTCAGTTGATGGACACCTAGGTTGTTTCCATCTTTTGGCTATTGTAAATAGTGCTTCAATGAACATGGGTGTGCATATGTCTGTTCTTGTCACGGCTCTCACTTCTTTAGGATATATACCTAGTAATGGAATGCCTGTCAATGTCAAATGGTATCTCTAATTTTAACTTCATAAGAAAGCACCATACTGCTTTCCACAGTGGTTGTATCATTTTAGAGTCCCACCAGTAGTGTAGGAGAGTCCCAATCTCTCCACATCCTGGCCAGCATTTGTTACTTTCTGTCTTGTTGAATTTTGCTACTAGTGCTGGAGCAAGATGATATCTCATTGTTTTGATTTGCATCTCTCTAATAGCTAATGATCATGAGCATTTCTTCCTGTGTTTGTTGGCCACCTGAATATCCTCCTTGGTGAAGTGTCTATTATGTCTTCTTCCCATTTTTTAATTGGATTATTTGTCTTTTTGTTGTTGAGGTGTTGGAGTTTTCTATAAATTCTCGACTTAATTCCCTTGACAGACATGTCATTTCCAAATATTTTTTTTCCCAATCTGTAGGTTCTCTTTTGACTCTTTTGGAGAAGTCTTTGGAAGCACAGAAAAAGTTTATTTTTAGAAGATTCCATTCATCTAATTTCTTTTCTGCTGTTTGTGCATTTTGAGTTATACTTGCTAGTCTATTTATGCCATATATTGTTGTTGTTGTTGTTATGTGCTGTCGAGCAGACCCAACTCAAAGCGACACCTCCTTGGGTTTCCAAGGCAGTATCACTACTGCCCCATCTTCCTTCTGAGGAGTGGCTGATGGGTTTGAACCACCAGCCTTCTGGTTAGCAGTTAAGTACCTTAGGCACTATGCTACCAGAGCTCCTTATATTAGGGCCCTTAAGTTTGCCCCTAGTTTCTCCTTGAGGAAGTTTATAGTTTGAGGTTTCACATTTAAGTCTTTGCTCCCTCTGAAGGTAGTTTTTGTGCATAGTGTGATGTACAGATCTTGTTTCATTTTTCTGCAAGTGGATCTCCAGTTTTGCCAGCAACGTTTATTAAACAAACATTCTCTTCCCCATTTAATGGATTTTGGCCCTTTGTCAAAGATCAGCGGACCATAGGTCGATGGATCTATTTCTGGGTTCTCAATTCTATTCCACTGATCTATGTGTCTGTCATTGTACCAATAC
>NW_006922068.1:1611508-1628474 GCF_000298275.1 Orycteropus afer afer
AGGATTGCCCAACCTTCCTTCTGAGGAGTGGCTGGTGGGTTTGAATCACCAGCCTTCTGGTTAGCAGTCAAGTGCTTTAGCCACTTATCCATTTGTGGTAAATTTTCTGTTAGAGGACCATGAAGTTAACCCAAAGAAACTAGAAGTGGATATCTAGTTATATAGAGCAATATGACATACCACAGTGCACCAACCACCTTTTCAAATATTAATATTTGTTATATTTTCTTCAAGTATATGTTTTACCTTTGATTAAATAAATTCTCCAATTTTTTTTTCACTCCCCAATTACCATCCCCATCCCTAACCCTCTCTCTTCTACTCCCTTTCTGTTATGCACCCCACACCCCGTATCCCTCATAGATATGCACTCCTGTGTGGCCTGCATTTCCTCCATATGAATGTTGCCCCTCTGGTGCCCCATGGTTGATTGCTCCAAGGGATGCATCTCCATAGAGTATGTGGGTGTGTCACCCTGGGATGAGTGGTCTGTGTGTACCTCTTATTTACTATTGAGCTGAACCAGGCCATGGAAGTGAGTTTTATCCCAGGCTCAAAGTGTTTCCCAGGGCCATAGTATTGGGGGTCCCACCAGACTCCATCCTACCAGTAATTCTGGTCATTATTGTGTTTGGATTTTGTTCCATATTTTTCCTCCCACTCTATGCAGAATCTCCAGTTTTGGTGCCTTCCTGAGTGGTTGGCATTGGTAGCTGGGCACTATCTAGTTCCATTAGTCTTGAGGTCCATCATGTCCCAGGGATGATTGCTTCCAAATGCCATTGGTTTTTTTGCACTCTTTGTTTCAGACAATAAGAGACCATTAGCTGCTTCTTAGATGACAGCTCAAAAGCTTTTAAGACCCCAGTTGCTGCTCAACAAAGTAGGTTGTAGAACAAGATTTTTATGTATTTTGTTGTGCCAATTGAGTCTGGTTTCCCCAATGCTATGGTCCTGAGTCGGCAGATCTGTTGGATCTCTCTCCCCCAGTGTCTGGCTGTCTGTGAGGGATTGCTCTCTGTCTGTCTTCTGTTGTTTCTGTAATGATTGTGAGTATTTTATATCACTGGTGTCTGTGCAAGATTAGCCTCAGCTGAATCTGTCTTGGGTCTAGAGTATAATCCAGTTCACTAACCCCCACCTGATCTTCTCAGGTGTTTATGTGTTTATCTGTAGCCTGGTGTTGGTGTTAATTGTAATGAGGTATTGTAGATATACTGGTATCAGCCCCTGTCATCTATATCTTATGTACACAATTCAGTGTCCTCCCTTTCCCCAGTGTTATCATGGTGGTCACAGACTCTTTCCATATCATCCCTCTTCTTACCCACCTCAGCATGTGGCCCCCAACTAGTCCAACATATTCCCTCCCCTTTCCTCCCTACCCCAGTAACCTACAAAGTAAGTTCCCTTCCTTATGCAAACCCTTCCTTGTCTTTTTACAGTAATGACCTCATATAATATTTGTCCTTCTGTGATTGACTTATTTCACACAGCATAATGTGCTCCAGGCGCATCCCAATTGTGAGATGATCAGCGTATCGTTCATTTTTCTTTAATGTAGCATAGTATTCCATTGTGTGAATGTAATTTTTACAATTAAAATATTCTCTAATTTTACAGTAAGCTTTTAATTTTATAATTTTCAGATAATTATTTTTCAGAAGCAATATTTTGCAACAGAAATGTTGCAAGGATTTTCAAGAGAGTTCTCCTATCCCCCTCACCATATTTCCCCTATTATTAACAACTTGGAGTACATTTGTCACTATTAGGAAACCAACATTGAGATTGTATCTATGCCCCCTTTTCCCTTTGTGATTTAATAAAGCTCCACCAGAAAGGAAGAAAAATAAAAAGAAACCAACCAACATTGGCACAGTGCTATTAAGTCAACTCCACAGTTTATTAGGATTTCACTATTTTCCCCTAACATCCTTTTCCTGTTCCAGTATCCAATCCACTACACCACATTACATCGGCGTCATGTCCCTGGAGACCTAGGTGGTCTTGACAGTTTGTCAGACTTTCCTTGTTTTTTTGTTTTTAAGAATATATTTTCTTGTCATTGAGAATATACACAGCACAAAAGTACATCAATTCAAATTTCTTCAGGGACATTGATTACATTCTTTGAGTTGTGAAACCATTGTCACACTTTTTTCCTCTGTTCCTCCCCCACTGATATACACTCCCTGCCCCCTAAGCTTCTAGGTAATCTTTGAAGTAGCTGTTGTCACTTTGAGCCCATGGAGACAGATTTAAAAGAGCATGATGCTCAAGGCAGACTTCTTTTTATTAGTAAAGCTAAACTACTGTGTGGTTTTGAGAAGACTTCAGGGGATATGTTTTGTTTAAGATTTAAGGATTATCTTAAGGCAATAGTTGTTGGGTTCTTTCAGTCTGGATTTCATGAGAATTTGAAGACTTTCCTTGTTTTTGATGACCTTAAAAGTTTTGAGGAGAACTAGTCAGGTATTTTTCAGAATGTCTCTTGATTTGGATTTGTCTGATGTGTTTCTCATGGGTAGAATGCGACTATGGGTTTTGGGGAGGATGGCCACAGAGGTGAAGTCCCAGTCTCATCACATTGTAATGTTATACCAGGGGTGCATGCTATTACCATGACATACCACTGATGATGTTACACTCCCTCACCTGGTTTTCATAGTGTTGGCCAAGTTTCTCCTCTGTAAAGTTACTCCTTTTCATACTGTGCTCTTTGGAAGCACATCACTTAAAGGATAGGGTGTTAAGCTCCACCACCTTGAGGAGGGAGTAGCAACACAGATTATTGGAATTCTGCTTTAGATATTTTTAAGGAAAAGATTACAAATTCATTTGAAGCCCTTCATGTATCCTTTCTAATTCCATTCCTTTCTTTTCTGTTAGGTGACCTATACAATACAAGGTGACCTGCTTTGCTTCATTTAAGTTTTGCAGGTTTAAATAAGATAATAAAATAGCTGAAAGATAGGTCTTTGCCATTATAAAACTGTGAGAGTACGAAGTCACATATATAACCATGGCAAGCTAATAAGTCTTCTTGTAAAATCACTTATGGTTTCTTAGAATCAGTTTTCTCAACTGTAAAGTGAAACATTTGGTTACGCTTACTTTCTCACCTTCCTTCCAGCTCTAATACTCTGTCCTTTCTAGGAGGCAACAGGTATGTTTCATTTGAAAGTCAAATAAATTTAATCTACAGCTATAATCCCAAAATATATAGATATGCACGTACAGGCTTTTAACTGTAACATTGTTTTTAGTGGCAAAAACAACAACAACGACAGTCTGGTAAGGCATCAACATACCTTAATAGAAAATTAGTCCAATAAATGATAGAATGTAGCTGTTATTGGATATTATGCCACTGTTGAGAAGAATGAGTTAAGTCTTTATGTACAGATATGGAAAATGGTGCATAATACATAATTAAGTGGGGAAAGAAAGCCTTATGTAGAACAGTGTTATGGTATGCTGTATCTAATATAAAATATTAAAGAATGTACACATGGATATAAAGATGAATATGATGGAAGAGTATACAAAGATATGGAAGATACATCAAAGCATGGAAGATAACATAAAACTGTTAAGTGGTTTCCTTTGAGGTGACGAACTGGGATTGAGTATTTTAGCTTTTATTTTATACATTTTTACATTTGGTGGATTTTTGTTTTCATGTGCATGCGTTAGTGGAAAATAGAACCATATCTTCTACCTTTGTGCTGTAAAGAAGTATTGGAAGAAGGGTTTTCTCCAGGGTCTAGTAGTTCCAAAGAACTTTTTAAAATGTAAACTACTTTGTGTAGTCAGCAGACTGACCTAACCGGGAACTTGCCCACTAGCGTCCGTGTGTACAATACACACTCTCTGAGGGTTCCCTTGTCTCAGCATCACTTTCTTTGTTTTTTCAGTGACATTAACTCGTTCACCATGCTGTCCAATCATCTCCACTGTTGTTGTTGTTGTTATTTGCCATCCAGTCAGCCGCGACTCATAGTGACCCCTCCTTGGGTTTTCGAGGCAGTATCACTACAGAAGTAGGAATGTCCCACCTTCCTTCCCGAGGAGTGGCTGGTGGGTTTGAACTATGCTACCAGAGCTCCCACCATCTCCACTAGGTATTTCCAAAACTCTTCATCACCACAAATGGAAACGGAGTGCCCCTTAAGCAACACCTTCCCATCACTCCCTCCTTCTGGCCCCTGGTAATCGCTAATAAACTTTGATCTCTCTGCATTTTCCTATTCTAGATATTTCATTTAAGTAGGATCATGTAATATTTGTCATTTTATGTCTAACTTATTTTGCTCTACATAATGATTTCAAGATTCATCCAAATTGTAGCATGTACCAGGACTTCATTTCTTTTTATGGCTGAACAATAGTTCATTGTATCAATGCACCACATTTTCTTTATGCATTCATCTCATGGTAGACATGTGGGTTTTGTTTCCACATTTTGTCTGTTGTGAATAGTGCTGCAATGAACGTTGTTGTGCAAGTATCTGCTTGAATCCTTGCTTTCAAGTCTTTGGGATGTATACCTAAAAGTACAATTTCTGGGTCACATGGTAATTCTATGTTTAGCTTTTTGAGGAATCACCAAACTGTTTTACATAGCAGCTGCACCAGTTTACATTCCCATCAGCCATGCACAAGAGTTCCAGTTTCTCCACAGCCTCACCAACACTTGTCATTTTCCATTTTCTGATAATAACCATCCTAGTGGATGTTCAGCATTACTTTTCATACCAGCCTCCACATGCATATTCACTCATAAGTAAGATTGCCATTTTCTGGGCTGTTTTTCAATATCTCTCAGGTGTAGGTATGATTACATTAGCTATTTTACAAAACTAATTTGGAAGATTTCCATCTTGTTCTGTGTTCTAGAAAAGTTAAGTATTGTTGATGTTATCTGGCTTTACATGTTAGAAGAATTTTTCTATGACACTATCTTGTGCTTTATGTGTGTGGAAGAGAGGAATACCTCTTCAATGACTCCCTCAATTTCTTCTATGAAAATTGTGTGTTTAAATTGTCTCTTTTTAGTAAGGTCAATTTTGGTGAAGTATATTTTTTAAAGATTTATCCAAATCTATTACATCGAGATTGCAAAACAGTCTGCTATAATTTTCAAAACTTTCTCAAGTTCCAGGGTGATTTTCTCTTATTTGGTGTATTTATACTTTCTCTTCTCTTTTTCTTTATTAGATTTTACAGTATTTTTTATATCACTGATATTTTTCAAAGAGCTTGCATTTTTATTAATTTCCTGCTTTCTAACACAGTAAATAATCATTTTTTCCTCCATACAACTTTCAGTTGTTGAAGTGTTCATGTCCTTTGCCCTTTTTTCAATTGAATTTTCTGTCTTTTCAATGGTGAGAGGTAGAAGTTTTCTATAAATTTTAGAGATAAGTCCCTTCGTCAGATATGTCACACCCCAAAATTTTTCCAATCTGTAAGTTCTTCTTTTAATCTTTTGGAGAAGTATTTAGATGTACATAAGAATTTAATTTTTAGAAGGTCTCAGTCATCTAGTTTATCTTCTGCTGTTTGTACATTTTTAGTTATGTTAGATACTCTATTTATGCCATATATTTAGGCCACCTATATTTGCCCATATTTTTCCTTTGATGAACGTTATAGTTTTAGTTTTTACATTTAGGCCTTTGATCCATCTTGAATTAGTTTTTGTATGTGATGGGAAGTATGGATCTTGATTTGTTTTTCTGCAAATGTATTTCTAGTTTGCCAGCACTCTTTGTTAAAGAAGCTATCTCTCCTCCATTTCTTGGGTTTCAGACCTTTGTCAAAATCCTCTGTCCATAGGTGGATGAATTCATTTCTGGATTCTCAATTCTGTTCCACTGGTGTATGTGCCTATCATTGTACCAATAAAAGGATGTTTTGACTACCATGGCTATATAGTAGGTTTTGAGATAAGGGAATGTGAAACCTCCTACTTTGTTTTCCTTCTTCAATAGTGCTTGCTCATTCGAGCTCTCTCTCATTTCCAAATAAAGTTGTTGTTGTTGTTGTTGTGTTATGTGCCCTTGAGTCAGACCCAACTCATACTGAGGCAGTATCACTACGGAAGTAGACAGCCCAACCTTCCTTCTGAGGAGTGGCTGGTGGGTTTGAACCACCAGTCTTGTAGTTACAAGTGCCTTAGGCACTATGCTACCAGAGCTCCTCCAAAGAAAGTTAGTGATTGGTATTTCCATGTCCGTAAAGAGTGTTGATAGAATTTGGATGGAGGTTGCATGGCCCATATAGACTACTTTGGGTAGCATTGACATTTTCACAATATTTGATCTTCCTATCCATGAGCATGGCATGTTCTTCCATTTACATAGGTCTCATACTTTCTAGTAGTAGTCTTTGGTTGTTTTCTTTGTTTAAGTCTTTTGTGTCCCTGGTAAGATTTATTCCTAAGTATTTTATCCATTTGGTAGCTGTTGTAAATGGGACTGTTTTCCTCCTTTCCTTTTCAGAGATCTCTGGTGATACAGAGGAATCAACCAATGTTTTGTATGTTGATCTTATATCCAGTCATTTTGAGGAATCTTTCAATTTCTTCCAGAAGCTTTCTTGCAGAGTCTCTTGGGTTTTCTATGTATAGGATCATGTCATCCACAAATAGAGATCATTTTACTTCTTCTTTGCCAATTTGTTGTTGTTGTTAGGTGCTGTCGCGTTGGCTCTGATTCATTGTGACCCTATGTGCAACAGAACGAAACACTGGCCAGTCCTCCACCAGCCTCACAATCCTTGCTGTACCTGAGCCCATCATTGCAGCCACTGTATCAGTCCATCTCGTTGAGGGCCTTCCCCTTTTTTGTTCACCCTCCACTTTACCAAGTATAATATACTTCTCCAGTCTTTTATTTCTCTACCTTGCCTTATTGCCCTGGCTGGGACTTCCAATATAATGCTGAATAGAAGTGGTGATAGAGGGCTTCCTTGTTGGGTTCCCATTTGCAAGGGAAATAGTTTCAGTCTCTCTCCATTGAGAATAATGTTGACTGTTGGTTTTGCATAGATGCCTTTTATAATGTTGAGAAATTTGCCTTCTATTCCTATTTTTCAGAAAGTTGGTATCAGGAATAGGTGTTGGATTTTATCAAATGCCTTTTCTGCATCAATTGATATGAACATGTGGTTCTTTTCCTTTGTTTTATTTATATGATGGATGATGTTGATTGCTTTTCTGATGTTGAACCATCCTTACATACTTGATAAAAATTCTACCTGGTCATGGTGTATTATTATTATTATTTTCATATGGTGTTAGATTCTATTCACTAGGATATTGTTGAGGATGTTTACATTTATATTCAAGAGGGTTATTGGTGTGTAGTATTCCTTTTTAGTGGTGTTTTTATCTAATTTTGGTAGCAGGGTTATGCTTGCTCCACAGGATGAATTTGAGAGTATTCTATCCTTTCTTATGTTCTGCAGAAGTTTGAGTAAGAGAGGTGTCAGGTTGTCTCTGAATGTTTTGTAGAATTCTGCAGTTAAAATGTCTGGCCAGAAATTTTTTTAATGGGAAGTTTTTTTTTTTTTTTTTTTTTTTAAGACCTGTTTAATTTCTTCTTTTCTAATGGGTCGGTTCAGGTTTTCTCTATCAGATTTTGCTAATTTCAGTAGGTCTTGTGTTTCTAGAAATCCATCCATTTCTTCCAGACTCAAATTTGTTGGAGTACAGTTCTTCATTGTATTCTATTAATCCTTTTTTATTTCAAGTGGTTCTGTTGTGATGTTGTCCACTTCACTTATTATTCATCTTACTTGCATCTTCATCTTCTTTTTCTTTTTCCTTAGTTAAATGTGCCAGTGACTGGTAGATTTTGTTAATGTTTTTGAAGAACCAGCTCCTAGTCTAACTGATTTCTTCTATTGTTTTTCTGTTTTCTGCTTTTTAAAATTTCTGCTCTGATCTTTATTGTTTCCTTTCCTCTGAAGACTGTGGGCTCCTTTTGTTGCTTTTTTTCTAATTGTTGGAGGTATTGTATTAAGGTTTTGATTTTGATTGTTTCTTCTTTTTTGATGTGTGTATTTATTGCTATAAATTGACCACTGAGTGCTGTTCTCTCTGTGTCCCAAAGGTTTTGGTATGTTGTGTTTTCATTCTCATTGCTTTCTAGGAATTTTTTTTTTAATTATTATTATTATTTCACACTTTATTTCTTTTCTTATCCAGTACTTCTTGAGCAGTGTGTTAATCAGTTTCCATGTAGTTGATATTTATTTCTCCTGGTCTTCCTGTTATTTATTTCTAATTTTATAACATTGTGATCCAAGAAGATGTTTTGTATTATTTTGATTTTTTAAAATATATTGAGGCTTGCTTTGTGGCCTAACATATGGTCTATTGTGGAGAATGATCCATGTGCACTGGAAAAGAATGTGTATTATGTTTTCATTGGGTGAGTGTTTTACATATGACCTCATGTCTATGAGGTCATGTGGTTGATTGTGTTGTTTAGGTCATCTGTATCTCTGATGTTTTCTGGTTGTGTTGTCCTCCATAGAAAGTGGTGTGTTAAATTCTTCCACTACTGTTGTAGAATTACTTATTTCTCCTTTCAATTCACTTAATGTTTGCTTTATAGATTTTCCAGCTCTTTCATTAACATTCATTATTATGGTAATGTCCTCTTGGTTAATTGACCCTTTATCATCATACATATAATGCCCTTCTTTACCCCTTATGATGGTTTTCACCTTGAAGTGTATTTTATCAGAAATTAGTATTATCACTCCTGCTATTTTGTGGTTGCTATTAGCTTGATATATTTTTCCTTTCTTTTGATTTTTAATTTATCTTTGTGTCTAAGGAGGTTCTCTTTTAGGCACCATATTGATGGGTCTTCTGTTATCCAGTCTGCCACTGTGTTTCTCTTGATGGGTGCATTTAGTGCATTCACATTCAGTGTAATGATGACAGTATGGATTTTTTGATGTCATTCTTTTGTGTATTTTGTTGTTGTTGTTGATGATTTTTTTGCTCTGAATATTTTTCTGTGCTGAGTTCATTTTGTTATTGAGTTTTTGTCCCCTTTTGTTTGTTGTCATTGATTTTGTGTTTACTGAGGCTTTGTGATTTCCTTCTTTCTTATTTAGGTTTGAGGCTTATTAATTTTCTTGTGGTTACCCTGTAGGAGACTCATATCTGCTTAAGTTTGTAATGTTGTTGTTGTTATTTGCCGTCGAATCGGCCCCGACTCATAGAGACCCCTTCTTGGGTTTCCAAGGCAGTATCACTACGGAAGTAGGATTGCCCAACCTTCCTTCCGAGGAGTGGCTGGTGGGTTTGAACCGCCAGCCTTCTGGTTAGCAGTCAAGTGCCTTAGGCACTATGCTGCCAGAGCTCCTTAAGTTTGTAATAGTCAATTCTATATTGACATAGCCCTGACCTCTCTCCACTTGGAAGTTTTGTAATCATACCACTTATTCCCTCTATTTGTTTTGTAGTTGGTGTCATTTACAGATTGACTCCTCCAGTTCTCTCTTTTCTTTTTTGTAAGGTTATTTCAGTTTTGAGAATTCTTTTTCTGAGTGGCTTTCTGGGTGGTGGTGTCATATGTCTTAATCTTGATGTGTTGTCTTCCATTGTTGGTTTTCTTTTGGAATGATTCCCTTTAGCATTTCTTACAGAGTTAGTAGTTTTCACAAATTCCCTGTATTTATGTTTGTCTGGGAATGTCTTAATTTGACCCTCATGTTTGATGGTCAGGTAGGCTGGATATATAATTCTTGGGTGGCATTTCCTTTCCTTCCAGATTTTGTACATGTCATCCCATTGTCTTCTTACCTGCATGGCTTCTGATGGAAAATCAGAGCTTAGTCTTATTGGTTGCCCTGTGTAGGTAACATTACTTTTTTCTCAAGCTGCTCCCAAGATACTCTCTTTGTCTTTGGTTTTAGAAAGTCTTATAGTGATATGACTTGGTGACTTTCTTTGGTTTCTAATCACCATGGGTTTTGTTGAGACCTGGATGGATAAATATCTTTCCATTTTTCACAATATTGGGGAAGATTTCTGTTACCAAGTCTTTGACAATTTTCTTTTTTTTTTTTATCCTTTTTTTTTTTTTTTTTTTTTGCCTTGTCTTGTTCTGGAATTCCAATCAGACATATGTTATTTCTTTTGATATCATCCCATATAACTTAGGTTTTCTTCCTTTCTCTCTTTCTTCTATCATTCTTTTTTCTGATTTTTTCCACTTACAAGCTGGTGTCATGGGTTTTCTCCTAGCTGGGAAATGTATCTTCAGCAAATTTGGTTCTAACTCTTTTGTCCTTCTTGTTGTTGTTGTTGTTGTGTGCCATCAAGTTGGATCTGACTCATAGTGACCCCTCCTTGGGTTTCTGAGGCAGTATCACTGTGTAAGTAGATTGCCCCATCTTCCTTCCGAGGAGAAGCTGGTGGGTTTGAACTGCCAGCCTTCTGGTTAGCAGTCAAGTGCCTTAGGCACTATGCTACCAAAGTTTTATCTCTCTCCATAATTTTAGTGTTCATCTTCTGGATTTCTAATTGCTGTTTTTGTATGATTACCAATTGTCTCTTTATTTTGTCATTTTGCCCATATATGATTTTCCCAAATTCTTCAAGGCTATTGTCTATCTTTTCTTTGCTTCTGTTTATGGTTTCCTTGAACCCTTGTAAAGTTATATAGCTGTGTATCTTTTGAATTCCTTATCAGGTAGTTCTATTACCTGTTGTTCCTCAGGGAGATCTCCTAGTTCCTTAATTTATTTACTTGCTTCTGCTTTCTTATCCTGTCCCTTTGTTTGAATTGAAGTCTGTTATCTCAGGACATTTAGAAGTTATTGTCTTTATTTGTTGCTTATGTGTTGGTTTGTTTCACCTTGGGTTTTCCTTTTGCTCTGTTTTGATATATCTGCACATGTGGTGCATGTATGCTTCTTTGGTTGTTAGGTTGGCATTACTGGGTCACTCCCTAGGTATCCTGGGTTGGTGGAATAACTGGTGAGAATAGTGGGGCAGGCCTCTGTTTGTCATGAGGAGGAGCTGCATTTAGGATGAGCAGATGTTGTCCATGATCTATCATTGATCCCACAGTGCAGGAGCTGGTGGTGGTGCTTATCCAATGGATGAGGTTCTTGGTGCAGCCAATATGATCAGTAGTGTTAATGTTTCCTTCCTGTTGGATGGGCCAGAAAAATGGTGCACATGAGAGAGAGAAAAAGTCAAGAATAAGAAGATGATATGGAAAAGAAGAAAAGAGAATGAAAAGAAAAGAGGAAAACTAGAGAAAAAAGAAGAAATAGAAATAAAGGTTGTTGGTGGGTGAGATGAAAGATTGGTCAAAATGAAAGAAAAAGGAGAAATGAACAGATAAAAAGGAGGAAAAAAATGGGAAAAAGTAAAAGAGAAATATAAGAGGAAAATAAGGCAAGTGAAGGGGAGGGCCTTCTGTAGTTATGGTCAGCTGGCAGCCCTGGGGGCATGTGGTTGAGGCAGAAATGCTGAACCACTGGAGTGTGTGGCCCATGGAGGTGAAATGAGCCTGGTGCAAGTGGGCCCCTCCAAAAGAGAAGACTTCATTCATGTGTATGCCTCTTGTGCTTTGTGTAACAAAGTTCAGATGGTGGTGCATGTGAAGAAACGGTTATCCACAGCCCCTGGCTCTGTCTGTCTGGAGTGGGTTGCTGAGGGTGGTGTTTGGCTGTCAATCAAAAAAGCCTGGCAGGTCTAACCCACCAGATACTCCATAGGAGAAAGTCAAGACAGCCTTCCTCCGCAAAGATCGACAACCCTAGTCCTGGTAACCCCAGAAGGTAGCTCCACTTCATCCCAGAAAAGGTCATTATGAGTCAAAATCTACTTAACAGCAGTAGTTCTGGTTTGATTTACTAATGGTGAGTTACTTTATTCCTTTCCTCTTGCTCCCACATCACTTTGAAGACAACTGTGCATCTGTATATCTGACCCATTTCCCTGAATGTTTCTCTCCAAGCTCCCACAGAACTTCAGCTCTCCTTAGATCCCTCCTGCTCTGTCTATGCTGTCTTTATTGCCATGTGGATTCCATGAAAGTTCCCCCACACACACTTTGTCTGCTACCTCTGTGTTTAAAATGTCTGTGCTACGACCAGTTGTACCATCTCACTGTCTCCAGTCACTGACCTGGCTCTGTATCCCTTTCCAATCTGCACTCAGTCCAATACTTTTTCCTCTCATTAGAAGCTCAAAATTCCAGTATCATTATTTCTGATTCACTCAGATATTTAGGGTCTCTGTTGCAGAGGGACTGGATGGAGTGTATTAGCAGGGGACCATCCTGCCTCCATCTCTTACATATTATTCTTCAATTCGTATCCTCTTTTTTTTATGGACTTAGAACAATGATTTAAAATATTCAAAGCACACCAGCAGTACTTTTACCCAAATTTCCCCAGTCGTTCCTTGGGTGGATGAAGTTCATCTTCTAATGTATGGATTGACACACATTTTCTGTTAAATATGTTATAGTTTAGGGAACAAATATTTTAAGTTTGCAGGGAATATGATCTTAATTGCAACTGTTCAAGTCTGCTCTTGTTAAGGGAAAGTAGCCATAAAAATAAAAAACAAACCCATTGCCACTGAGTAGATTCTGACTCATGTTAACTCTATGGACAGAGGTAAACTTCTCTGGAGGGTTGCCAAGGCTGTAAATCTTTACAGAAGTAGACTGCTTCATCTTTCTCCTTTGGGGCTTCTGGTGTGTTCAAACTACCAACCATTTGTTTAGCATCTGAATGCTTTAACCACTGTGCCACTAGAGCTCCTGAAAGTGGCCGTAGACAATATGTAAAAATTGTTACCTTGCTGTTTTCCAACAAAACTTTATTTACAAAAACAGTAGTCACTAGATTTGGCCAACGGGCCATAGTTTGTTGACCCCTGTTTTAGTAGATGACTTAGGCAACACTCATGATTTAAAATATTTCCTAAATTCCTGCATTTATGATTGCTTTGATAATAGATAAACCAAATTTTTGCTTTACTGTTGTCTTCCGTAATGTTTCATTTTAAAAAGTCTAATGTTGTAGTGATTTACTTTCCTTTATAAATGACTTGGTAATTTTTCTAGGGGTCCAGAGTTTTTTTAAATCTTGAAATTCTAATGTTTCAGCTGTGTTAGTTAAGTTTGTGTGTCAACTCAGCTAGGCCTGGTTGAGTGACTGGGCAGCTGGGTGTAGTATTCCCCATGATGAGACTGGAATCAACTCCATGATGGAATCTACAGTGAGCAGCTGAGTAACTGCATTAGGGAATGTGGTCTGCTTCCCGTATATAAGGAGAAGGCTTGCAAAATGGTTTCTAGCTTACGGCACACTTGAACCGTGCATGTAGCTGTGAAGTTGCTCAGCAGCCAGCCATGCTCTGGCAACCTTGGGACTTTTAATGGACTTGAATTAATGGCCTGTTGTGTGTTTTTGTAACATCAGAACTATGTCTTTTTACTTGTCAATCTTGAGCTTGTCAGTCTCAGCAGCCAGTAGCTGTTTGAGGGAAGAAAAGTCTCCAGCTTCAGTGGGCTGGGAACAGGAGGCAGAGCTGAAGCTCAAGGTTAGGGCTTTAAGCCATCCCCTTGAGCCTGGCACTTTGAACTCCTACTGAAAGCCTCCAAACTGTAAGATAATAAACTCCTGTTTTTTCAAGCCATCCCATTTGTGGTATATCCCTGTCAGAGTGCCACTTGGTAACCAGAACACCAACTTAACTGTTAGGGATAAATTTGCCCAAGCATATGATAGGTGCTTTTGATATTTTAGTTTCATATCTTATTTTCTTACAGAAAAGTTTGCAGGAATTCTAATTTCAAATATTCTTTGTCAGCAGTTACTTGTGGGAGAACCTATTTATCAACATGTTGGATTGTTTTCTGTTTGTTTATGACTTTTTATAAATTTCTTCTGTTTTCCTTTTTTTTCTTCTCCTAACTCCTTCCCCCACCCCCATCCTCTGTATCCATTTATATATACTTTATATCTATTATTTCACAGGCTACTTTCTTTTAGTTTCATTTTTTAAATAATTTTGTCTTTTTATTCAATTTCTTTCTTGAATTCTATCACCTCTTTTCCCATTGTTTTTCTATTTCTAGTCAACATTTTAAGCTTCTGAGTTACAATGGTCTTTCATTTCTCCAATTCTTTGTTTAATTAAATTTAATTAATGCTTGAGTGTTGCGTTTTCTTCTGGTTTGTGGCCTTTATAAAACATATTTTCATTAGCTGAAAAGCATTTATTCATACTTTTAGTATTCTCTATGTTAAGTTGATTCTGTTCATCATTAAGTCTGTTTGATTTTCCTGAGACTGAGGCAATGTGTTGCCTAATCTGTTTCTTAGTTTTAGAGTGGCTATTTCTGTTCCTATAGTGAAGTGCAGTTTGAAAAATATGTCACCTTGTTTTTTGGGGATGGAGTGCTCTGTATTCTGCTGATCTTTTGAGTTGAGTTTTTGGGTGGTAGGGATCATATTTTCAGCCTCTTTTATCATTGTCATCATCATCTTCTTCTTCTTCTTCTTTTTTTTTTTTTTTGCCATCAAGCCTATAAGAGGCATTTTCCCTTTCCAAGGTGACTTCCTCTCTCTTGGAAATGCTGCTTCCCCAGCACCATAATTCTCTCTTCCCTCATGCATTCCAAGTCTCTTCCTTTCTACTTTCCAGCAGTCAGTACTCTGATCCAAGCGCTCAAACAAAATAGTCCATTCATTGAATGAAGAGACCCTTGTAATGTGTGTGTGTGTGTGTGTGTGTGTATTACTGGGTATTCTTCTATACCTTATTTTTAATCAGCAGTTGATGGTTCAATATAAGCAAATGCTGTTCCTTTAAACACTTTTAAAAATAATCTGTATATAAAAATGTACCAAGAATACCACAAACTTAATTCTATCTCTTAAAGAATAAAACACTACCAATTCAATTGAAGTCTGCATGGAAATTTCCCCAATTGTACACACTTCCTCTCTCCTTTTCATCTTCTCAAATCTAACATAAGAAAAACATGTCATTTCACATATTTCTTATTTTATATAAATGTATCATATTGTAAACATGCCTCTATAACTTGTTTTCTTCCTCAATTTATGCTTTTAAGATTAATCCATGTGTTTATATGTATCTCTATGTGATTTTTCACTATTAGATAGTATCCCATTGTATGAATATAGCACAATTTATTTAATTATTCTCCTCTTTATAAGTATTACATGACTTTGAATTTTTTTTTTAATTTTTTGTTATCGTAAACAGTGTTGCAATGATGGCTTTTACTCTTTAACAGTTTAGGAGGATAGAAGTCCAAATTCATGGTGCTAGCCCTGGGGAAGGTTTTAGCTCTCTGTTGGCTTAGACGTAAGGAGGAAGGTCCTTGTCGCCCTTCAGCATCAGTGGACCAGCATTCCTTGGAGATCTCTGTGTGTCTTGGCATCAATCACCCCTGGGTCTGGGAGCACAGGGACGCTGGGTCCAAAGGACATACTCTCCTCCTGGCTCTTCTTTTTTGGTACTAATAGTTCCCTCTCTCTCTGTGTTGGCTTCTCTCTTCTCTTATCTCTTGTAAGATAAAAGGTGATACAGGTTAAACCCTGTATAAGATCAGGGCTGTGACTTGATTAAGTGTGTTTTATCCCTCTCTAATCTCCTGATAACTGATTTATCACATCAGATTACATTAAGGGGCATCATTACAAAACTGCCAAACTACTGAGAATCATGGCCCAGCCAAGTTGACACATATTTGAAACAATCTTATATATGTTTTTGTGCATATGCATATGTAAGAGTTTTACATGTAAGAGTGGGATCCTGGATGGAATGGAAGCAGAAACTAAAGATGAAAACATCTAAAATACATCAAGAAATCAAATCACATGTTGTAGTGGGAAAATCTGCTGCAAATCTCTCTTTAAAGTTTTAAAAAGGAAAGAGGGCTATGGTGCACCTGACCCAAGCAATGACATTTTCAGTCACCTCATACACATGCAAAAGTTAGATGATGAATGAGGAAGAATGAAGAATTGCTGCAATTGGATTATGATGTTGATGAAGAATATTGAATATACCACAGACTACCAGAAGAATGAAGACATCTGTCTTGGAAGAAGTACAGTCAGAATACTCCTTAGCAGCAAGAACGGTGACATTTTGTCTCATGTACTTTGAACATGATATCAGGAGGGACCAGTCCCTGAAGAAGGGCATCATGTTTGGTAAAGTTAGAGGGTCAGAGAAAAAGAGGGAGACCCCCAAAAAGACAAATTGACACAGTGACTGCAACAATGTGCTCAAACATAGCAACATTTGTGAGGGTGGTGCAGGCACAGGCACTGTTTTGTTCTGTTGTGCATTGGATTGCTGTGAGTTGGAACTGACTCAACAGTCCCTAGCAACAACAAGGCGTAAATATCTTCAACAACATGGAATGTTGTCAACTTGTTCTCCATAGGAATTACAATGATTTACACTATGCTAGCAGTGTATAAAATTCCCTATTGCTCTATATTCTGGACAATATCATTATTGTCAAACTTTTCCGTTTTTACCAATTTGTGCATGAAATTATCATTTGCTTCTTGAAATTGCTCACATTATGGTCATATATCTACCTCTCACTTATTGACAATCTCATTATCCAATATCTCGTGTTCACAACAATTGAAAAAATCTACTGTCTGACCATTTTGCATGTTAATAACATATGTCTGGCAGTAATGCACACTGAGTTGCAAGGTAAGAGTAACAATGACTATAGTGGTTGAAGTTATGTGTCCACTTGGCTGGGCTATGATTCTCAGTCGTTTGCCACTTATGTAATGATGTAATTTAGCATTTATTTAATTTAATTTGGCAGTTCTATGATGATACTTTGTGCTGCTGTTATGTACTGATGTAATCACCCTCCATTGTGTGATCCAGGGTGGC
>NW_006922068.1:1629595-1635294 GCF_000298275.1 Orycteropus afer afer
GGAGTAATTTAAGCAATTTAATCAAAAATACATAGCAGGGGCAGCTTCAGTTCCTCACATGTGTCCCTGTTTGAGTTATTACTATGTTTCTCTTTCCCAAATTTAGTATGGGATCCTATGTTGCCTTTCTGACTGCACTACAGCTAAAAGAAAAATATAAGTTAGAACCATTACATTTATTTGTGTCAAGTGCAAATGCTCCTCATGTAAGTAATGCATTTTTCCTTATGGAGGGGGTGGAGAGGATGGAGGAAGGGAAAAAGATCAAGGCCTTATTTTGCTAGGAGTCCCTGGGTAGAACAAACAACTGGTTACTAACCCAAAACTGGCAGTTTGAATCCACCCAGAGACATCTTAGAAGAAAAGCCTGGGGATCAACTTGCCCCCAAATCAGCCTCTGAATCCCCGGGGATCATAATTCTGCTCTGACATGCATGGGGTCGCCATAGTCCAGTCAACTTGACACCAACTCTTCTTTTGTGTTTAGTTTTGCTAACGGGAGATCTGGTGGTGTAGTGCTAAGGCATTTGACTGCTAACCAGAAGGTTGGTGGTTCAAACCCACCAGCCACTCCTCGGAAGGAAGGTTGGGCAATCTACTTCCCTAGTGATACCACCTTGGAAACCAAAGGAGGGGTCGCTATGAGTTGGATCAGACTAGATGGCAGTTTGTTTATCTGGTGAACTTTTGTTCAGGGTGGGGCCAATGGCAGGGATATAGTTTGCTAATGAAAAGTCTCTCCAACCTCTTTCAATATATCACCATCTCACCATTTCTCTGAAATGCACTTTACTGTTCTCTATTCCTTGTCTGCATAGCCCCTGCCACCTCCCAGCTAACACTGACCATAAGTGCTTTTCCTTTCATCCTGGGTAGCTGGGAGCTTAATCAACTTCCAGTAAAATAACTGGTTAAGAGCCAGGAAAGGATCCTGGAAATGTCAACAGGGGCATGTGTCAAGTTTCTGAACAAACATGACTTTGTAAACCCAGTACTGCTTTGCCAGTTGCTTTTCCTCCTCCTCTTTTGATCTTCCTCTCCTCATCCAGAGAAGATCCTGATTGATCTGGGAATCTAACCCTAGACTGCCTTGTTGGTGGCGTGATGGGCCTGGAATTGCTGAGGAGCTTCCTTCTCCCTGCTTTTCTTTCTTTCCTTTTTTACAATCAGGCCTCCCTTAAAACCTATAGATAAAGAAGTCCACTTCCTAACCTCGATTAAGTGACTTCTCCTTGGATGGATGGAGTTCGGTTTATAGAGGAGTGCATGCTGTGAAATATGAGGCCTATGTTTTTAATTGTTTTCAGGCAATGTTCCTGCCTGACATTCCAAATGATGACGAAATAGAAGAAGTAGTTCATGATTTTCTTACGGAGGTTGGTGGCACTCCTGAGAAATTGATAAACAGTAAACAATTTATTCGAGAGTGTATTCCCGTAACGCTGGCAGATGTATGCATGATTAAAAATTACATGTAAGTAACCAAGATGTATTTTTTTTTTTACAAACAATTATCTATAGAAATATGTAGACTGATAGTTCTCTGTAACAGATGACAACATTCTAGGAATTTGATTTCATTTCTTTTGGGGAACCTATAATATTTGTTAGGAATTTGATTTCATTTCTTTTGGGGAACCTATAATATTTGTAATGGCTCAAAATTCCAACTAATGGAAGTGAGTCACAGAAATTGTATTTTAAAAAAATAATTGAATATATATATATATATATATATATATATATATATATATATATATATATATATATATAAATGTATACACACACACACACACACACACACCAAACTCTGCCATCAAATCAATTTCGACTCATAAAACCTACTTTGGGTTTCTGAGATGGGAGATGGTAAATCTTCACAGAAGTAGATTGCCCAGTCTTCCTTCCACAGAGTGGCTGGTGGATTTGAACTGCCAGACTACTTGTTAACAGTCCAATGCCTTAGGCACTATGCCACCAGAGCTCCATACACACACACACACACACACACACACGTATGTATGTATGTATCAATATAGATTTTATAAACATTTGTTGAGTTAATGCCAAAGCATCCTCATCTTAGAAGGGTCAGCAGAAGTAGATAACTAATTATTGTTGGAAGTCTTTTTTCAGAATTTTAACATGAATTAAGTCTGGAGATCAACTAACAAAAGAGGAGTGATTTGCTAGATTTGCTTTTGGGGAAGTTTTTCCCAGAACTCATTTTGCTCCATGTGCATGCCCATTCCCTGTCCTGTGGGATGCCTAGACTGATGCTTGATTGAGCTGATAGGACTGCAGTCCTAACAATCAGTAAAGCTTTTCACAAAAATCTAAACTCACAGTGGCTCTGACATCAACAATGATATCCCTCATTCCACATCCTCTTCTGAATCCAGCTTGCATTTCTGGAATTCCCCTGTCAATATACTGCTATAATTGTTTTTTCATTATCTTCAGCAGGGTTTTATTTACATATGATACAATGATAATGTTCAATAATTTCTACATCGTGTTGGATCACCTTTCTTTGCAGTGGGCACAAATATTGATCTCTTCCAGTCAGTTGGCCAGGTAGCTGTCTTCCAAATTTCCTGGCATCAATGAGTAAGCTCCTCCAGTGCTGCATTCATTTGTTGGAACACCTCAATGGGTTTTCTGTCAATTCCTGGAGACTTGTTTTTTGCCAATTCCTTCAGTGTAGCTTGGACTTCTTCTTTCAATACCAGTAGTTCTTAATCATATGCGACCTCCTGAAATAGTTTGGCGTCAACCACTTCTTTTTGATACAGTGACTGTATATTCTTTCCATCTTCTCTTGATGCTTCTTGCATTATTCAATATTTTGCCCATAGAAGTCTTCAATATTACAACTCAAGGCTTGCATTTTCTTCTTCAGTTCTTTTAGCTTGAGAAATGCACAGTGTGTTCTTAGCTTTTGGTTTTCTAACTCCAGGCCTTTGCACATTTCATTACAATAACTTTATCTTCTTGAAGTTTGAAATTTTTGGTTCTTCTATTTCAGCATCTCAGCTTTAGCTACTCTCCATCCAAGAACAAGCTGCAGAGTCTCTTCTGACATCCGCTTTTGTGTTTTCTTCCTTTCTTGTCTTTTTAATGACCATTTGCTTTCGTCATGTAAGATGACCATGATGTCATCCCACAACTAGTCTGGTCTTTGGTCATTAGTGTTCAATATGTCAAATCTATATTTCAGATAGTCTCTAAATTCAGGAGATATAATCAAGGTCATATTTTGGCTCTGTGGACTTTTTTCTTTGGGTTCCACTTGAACTTGAATATGAGCCTTTGATGGCCTTGTTTTGACTGATAATATTGAGCTTCTCCATCACCTCTTGCCATAGATATAGTCGATCTGATTCCTGTGTATTTCATCTGGCAGGGTCCACTTGTATACCACTGTGTATGTTGTTGCAAAAGGTATTTGAAATGATAAGTCATTTGCCTTGCAAAAATTCTATCATATGATCTCCGGCATCATTTCTATCAGCAAAACACACTTTCTAACTACCAATGATTCTTGTTTGTTTCCAACTTTCACATTCTAGTCATCAGTAATTGTGTATTCATCTTGATTGCATGTTTGGTCAATTTCAGACTGTAGAACTTGGGAAGAATCTTCAATTTCTTCATCTTTGGCTTTAGTAGTTGGTGCATAAATTTGCATATTAGTAGTATTAAACTGGTCTTCCTTTTAGGTGTATGGATATTATCCTATCACTGACAGCATTGTGTTGTGGGATAGATCTTGAGATGTTCTTTTGACAATAATGCAACACAATTTTTTTCAGTGTGTCATTCCTAGCATAGTAGATCATATGACTGACTGATTCAAAATGGCCAATATCAGTCCACTTCAGCTCACTGGTGCTTAGGATATTGATCTTATGCATTCCATTTCATTTTTGACAACTTCCAATTTTCCTATATTCATTCTATGTACATTCCATGTTCTGATTATTAATGAATGGTTGCAGCTGTTTCTTTCCATCCTGAGTTGTGCCTCATAAGCAAATGAAAATTATGAAAGCTTCATTCCTTCCATATCATTAAGGTTGACTCTACTTTGAGGAGGTAGCCCTTGCCTAGTATATTGAATGCCTTCCAACATAAGGGACTCATCTTTGGGCACTATATCAAACAATGTTTCACAGCTATTCATAGTTTTCCAGCAATATATCAGACAGTGTTACACTGCTATTCATAAGCTTTCCAAACTAAGACAAACTGGAAACTCCACTGAAACTTGCCTGCTGTGGGTGACCCTGCTGATATTGAAAAACTGGTGGCATAGCATCCAGCCTCAGAGCAACATGCAAGCCACTACAGTATGAAAATCTGGCAGAGGAGTGGTTGCATCTTTATGCACCGTCATGTATTTTTTCTGTTTTACCTGGTGCTTGTCAACTCATATATTCTTTGAAGGCAGATACTTGAACCTCTGTTTTTTTATTTCCTCCATAGAGCCTGGTACTGGGAATAGGGTCACCATAGGTCGTACTTGTTAACAGAAATTTACATAAATAGCCAGAAAAAGTGGAGAGGACTGAAGCACCTTGAGAAGAGAGATAATCCATTCGCCTTTGATATTCTCCTCCATTGACTACCCATCTCTGATCTATCCCAAAATCAAATCACCTTTACTACTTAAATATCCCAAGTCTTTCCATATTTCTCCATCTCTATCCCAACTATCTTTGCCCAAACCATCAGAAGGCTAAACTGTCATTTGTTTCTGGCTTAACAATAAGAAACCCCAGCATGTATCCAAAAGTAATCCAGATCACTATGGAGATTCAATGGAATAATGTGTGTAAAAGGTATTTGCTTGTGTGTTTGTTTGTAATAGTTAAGCCTTGCACGTGGCTAAACATGCAATCTCTAGAGTCCAGTTACAAAGATTGAAACCTTCTGCCTACAGCTAACTAGCAGTGAGATTCTGAGAACTTTCTTTAATAGTTTATGTCTTATTTATCAAAGAGAGGGATAATAGTAGTAACTCCTTCGAGAATTAAGTGAGGTCTTGGTTGATAGAGGGTTTGGAACCAAAAAACTACAAGTAAAATTGTTTCAAAACAAAATGGAACAAAAACCTCACTACTGAAGGCTCTCAAAAGAAATCTCCCAAAACCCTAAATAAATAAATCACCCAATGGAATATTTCACTCATAGAATAGAGAAAATCTTTTTAACATTCTTACTCTCTGAAGCAAATTGCAATGCCCACAACTCTTCCTTTCCTCTCTCCATATTCCAAAAGTGCTCCCAGAAATGTTTTCTAGATTTTTCTCCCGTCTCTTGTTGCTTTTCTTTTCTCGATATGTTCTGTCTTCACCTCCCCCTTAGCTTTCAGTTCTTTCCAATATAAGTAAGACCAGACCTACAGAGCTTGTCTCAGGCCTTTTCCTCCCCCATTTCCTATCAGTAAGACTGTGATCCTGGGGCCAAAATACCAGAGGCTGAGGCTACTTCCAACTCACATTGAGTTGCTCTCATCTCTTGTCTGGACTACTGCATTGTTTTCTCTTCTTCTAGGGCTCTGATTACATACATTTAGACTATTTGTTATTGTTCCACAGCTCCTGAGGGCTCTCTTCTCTCTTACTTTAAAAAAAAAAAAAAAATCCTCTTTTTTTTCCTCAGAGCTTTGTAGTTTGCCTTAAGAAGTAGCTCAT
>NW_006922068.1:1635895-1636561 GCF_000298275.1 Orycteropus afer afer
CTAGTTTGGATTTGAGCTGTATTTAGGTTTGGTCATTACATAGTTAGTGGGTCCCTTTGGGACCTCTAGTGGTGTAGTCCCTAAGGCATTTAACTGGAGGTCTATGGGAAGAAGCCTGTGAGTCAGTGTGAATTTCCTGCGTTTTGGACTCCTCGCTATTCCAGTGCGACACTTGGGCTGTAATAATTTGTTGAAATTGTTGCTGCTGCTTCTTACCTGTTTGTATAGCAAACAGGTTCAAACCACCCAGCCACTCCTTGGCCAGAAGATTGGGTAATCTACTTCTGTAGAGATACCCCCTCAGAAACCCAAGAAGGGGTCACTATGAGTCAAATCGACTCCATGGCAGTAAGTTTGGTTTTTGGTTTATAGTTACCTTCAGTGTATCAATAGCTTCAAATTTCTCTGGTGTCCCTTTGTGTTTAACGTGGGGACTGTGTTGCTGGAGAAATTTTTCTCATTGTTCTTGCTTTCAGACTTCCCTGTGCAACTGATCCTCATAGCCAATCTGTCTCCATGCTCTTTCTTCTCCCCTATGGT
Organism: Orycteropus afer afer; assembly: GCF_000298275.1. Classification (NCBI taxonomy): domain Eukaryota; kingdom Metazoa; phylum Chordata; class Mammalia; order Tubulidentata; family Orycteropodidae; genus Orycteropus; species Orycteropus afer. The sequence goes on from NW_006922068.1 coordinate 1,636,436, forward strand.
AGACAATATTCATTTTACTCATTGTATGTTTGTCTGGTGAGAGTTAACACTGGGAATTGTTGGATGTCCTACTCACTCTCACATTTCACTGTCAGTCAGGACTTCTGTGCCTAGGCTTTGGGGTGT
>NW_006922068.1:1637096-1642718 GCF_000298275.1 Orycteropus afer afer
AATCCTACTTCCGTAGTGATACTGCCTCGGAAAGCCAAGGAGGGTTCGCTATGAGTCAGGGCTGACTTGACAGCACATAACAACAACAACAACAACAATCCTCATGGCAGCAGATCACCAGGTCTTTTCCTGCGGAACCTCTAGGTAGGTTTGAACCACCACCATTTAAGTTACCAGCAGAGTGCTTAACCATTGTGCCACCAGGGCTACCACCCCCTATTCTGCTCTCTCTGGCCTCCTGCTTTGCTCTTTCTTGGGAGGCCTTGTTGGAGGTCTATGGGAAGAAGGCTGTGAGTCAGTGTGAATTTCCTGAATTTTGGACTCCTGCTATTCCAGTGTGATACTTAGGCTGTAACAATTTGTTGAAATTGTTGCTGCTGCTTTTTACCTGTTTGTATAGCAATCACCTAGTCCTTCTATGTTTTGCCATGAGTGAGCCAGGCCACACTCCTGTCTCTTACAGGGGCATGGCCTTCCGTGGAATTTGGATTATTGCTTGCCATGCCTTGCGATCTCAGCTCTCTGATGCAGTTTTTGTTTGTTTGTTTGTTTGTTTGTTTGTTTAAAAGACAATTCTATAGTTTATCTAGCATTTTCTCTTTGTTTGGGTGGGAATGATACTCCTTCCAGTTTTCTATGTGTTAGGCCAAAGCAGAAATCCTTGTTTGGATTCTTGAAAGGGCCACTTAATTGGTCTTCTCAGATGCCTTTGGCATTGTTACTGTGAGCTGCCATTGAGTTGCCTGACCCATGGCAACCCCATGCCCAAAGGAATCAAACCATTGGGATCCATGGAGTTTCCATTGAAATGGATTGTCAGACCTTTCTTCTAGTCCATCTTAGTGTGAAAGTTCTGTTCTGAACTGAAACCTGTTCAGCATTGTATCAATACACCAGCCTCCACCTACAGATGGTGGGGGCTACATAAGAGCAGCCCACTCACAAATCACATGCAGGTCCCTGTGAAGAAGGCAGTTCTACCACTGAGTCACCACTGCCCCTTCAGACCCCCTTACTCCTCTGCAGACCACTCCTCAACCATACCCAGAGGGATAAAGTCAATTTTGATTATGTTCTTTTTTTTTTTTAAGAATTCATTTTAAAATATTTTGTGGTAGCTTCCTATTACTCTAAGGAAGACCAAAATCCTTTACATGGGCTACACTTGACCTCTGGTTAACTCTTCTACCTTAATTTGCTCTCATATCCCCTTCATTCTTTACACAATAACCATTACATTAAGATCATGCTATTCCTCTTCCCTCCTGCCTCTATTCCGTCTGCCAAGTTTTTTTTTTTTTTTTTTTTCCCCTCTCTCATTTCCTTTCCTATTCATTGAGATTCCTTTTCCAGGGAATTTTTTCTTGAGCCTGGTTCTACCCTGCCCTTCTGGCCAGTGTTCTCACATCATCCAGGACTTGGTTAAACTTTCATAGTTCTCTAGTTGTCTGATTACTGATACCTGTTCCCAGCCAGTTTGTAAGCTGCATGAGGGCAGGGACTATTTATCAGTGTATTGATATTGTCTAGAATAGGCCCAGCACCTACCTCAGTAAATATTGTTGCTGTGATTAAAATGAGACTGGATAAAATAAACTAAGAAGCCTGGCTTGCTTGAGCATTTCAACCCTCTCCTGGATCATGGAGGGCTGGAAATACAAGAGAAGTAGTCATTTCTAAGGAGTTCAGGGGGTCATTGGTTAAGTCTTCGGCTGTTAAACAAAAGTTTGGAGTTTGAATACCTCCAGTGGCTCCACGGAAGAGAGATCTAGTGATTTGCTCTCTTAACGATTGTTCTTGTTGTTGTGTGCTGTTGAGTCAGACCCGACTCATAGCGACCCCTCCTTGGGTTTCTGAGGCAGTATCACTATGGAAGTAGATTGCCAACCTTCCTTCAGAGGAGTGGCTGGTGGGTCTGAATGCCAGCTGCCTGGTTAGCAGTCAAGTGCCTTAGCACTATGCTACCAGAGCTCCTAGAAAACCCTTATGGCGCAGTCCTATGTTGTCACAGTGGTTCACTATGGCTCAGAATTGACTCAATACCACCCAACAACCACAAGAGTCATTTCTGGGGAATAATAGTTGGAAATGGTAATTGTAACCAGCCTCACTCTGGACTGTGGGCACAGGTGCCATCTGCTGCCATTTGTAGTGTTCTAGAGGTTAGATGACATTGAGAAATGGCCTGGACCACTGTGAGTCTCAGACAGGTGCTGACAGGTAGAAGTGCCATTGATGAAAAATATGTATTGCTGGAAATAGCAAAAGGGAAAGAAATGAAAACACACCATATTTGATTTAAGTGACGTTACTAGGTTCAGAAATGATTTTGAGATGTTGATCATGAGAAATATTAATGAGTTTTTTTATGTTTACAGTGTTGATCCCCCATCTGAGCCTGTTCTTTCTTGTGACCTAACATGTTTTTTTGGATCCGAAGATAAATTAATAAAGGACATAAAAGGTGAAATTATTTTGATAGTTTGGGATATTTTATTGAAGTATTTGTTTGATGGTGTTACAATTACTATATGAGTAGAAAATTGGCCCAATCTTATGTAGTATAAATGGGGAGATGTTGCTTGCACAGAAAATGAAAGAATGCATTTAATTCTGTGTACTGGTAGGTCTTAGAGAAATGAAAAAATGTAGGACTCATAGAACATGAGACTTGGATATAATTCTACCACTAAGTGTCAGCTCCTAGAGAAGTGGTCAGGAGGTCAATCTTTTGTTGTAATTAGTGTCATTTGTTATTAACTTTTGTTTCTTTTTAGCCTGGAAGGTTGTAACCAGTGGAACTTTTGACACACACCGTCTTCCAGGAAATCATTTTTATCTTATGGAACCCTCCAATGAGACCTTCATCCAGAACTATATAACCAAGTGTCTAGAACTATCCTCACTTTATTAGTTATTTTTCCTTTGGGTCTTAAAGTGATTTTTTAATACTCTTCTTAATTATTCAGAATTAGCTGATTAATTTTATGCTGAGATGTAAAATTATACATTTTCTATTGTCAGGCTGATTTTTTATATGGAAATATTTTTCTCCATGATACATTTATGCATCTGTAGACCAAAGACAGATAAGAATAAGTCTGGCAGAATCTTTTATCATCACTTCAGAATCACCTTAGATTCTCTTTTGTGAGAAGTTTGTCAACAAAATTTATGCTTGGTATATTATCCATTTTTTCCTTCAATTCTTTTAAGGGTGGAAATGATTGACAGGGGACATGCTTCACAATCAATTATTGTTTCATTAATATACTGTAGCTCAAAGCTTGAGCTACTCTTTGGAAATATAGGGTGATCCCATTTAATAAGAAAATTCAGTCTGCAGCTTTAGTAAAATAAGAGAGCCCTAAGATATTATTGTAGTCTGTCCCAGCAAGACCTCAGAATGCCTGCAACCATGGACCACCTGCTGAGGCTTTCATTCTTCATCAATTGCCTGTGGGCTCTGTGTGGCCCATATTGCCCTGGTGATAACCATTTGGGACCCAGGTATTTTGGTTACATTGTGCTGCTCTAATAGAAAACCCCACAAAGTGGGTGGTTTTAAGCAAACTGTGATTCATTCTCTTACAGTTTAGGAGGATAGAAGTCTTAGTTCAAAGTGCCACTCTAGGGACTGGGTGAAGGCCCCTCAACCTTGGGCTTCAGCTCTGCCTCTTGCTCCCAGCCACTGGAGCTGGAGGTGTCTCTTCACTCTGGAAGCTGCTGGCTGCTGAGGCTGACAAACCCAAACCCAAACAAAATGGCACAGTCCCAAGATTACCAAACCCGGTAGGCTACTAGTTCAAGTCTGAGATTAGCAGGAAACATGGCAGGCTGCTGAATGAAGACTTGGCTGTATGTAGGGTCCAAGCGTGCCAAAAAGCTGCAGAGACCGTTCTCTATGCTTCTCCTTAAATACTGGAAGCAGATCACATGCCTAAGGCAGCTACTCAGCTGCTCCAGTAGATTCCACCATGGAGTTGATTACCAATCTTATCATAGGAAAAACTGCATCCAGCTGCCCAGCCAGTCAAAAGCAGGCCCAGCCAAATTGACACACAGCTTACCTACCACACCAGGATAAGCCCTTCGTGGACAACCGAGTTCTGGCTGGTCAGTGGCATATGCAATGGTCCAGCACAAATGCCCTGCCCAACAGGCTGCCTCTGCAATTATTTGAAGTCTCACTTGGTGATAATTTGAACTGGACCTAGGGAGAAAGCAGAACAGTTAGAAACAAACAGGAACCAAAAGGGGAAAAGCAGAATGAGTCAGAAGAATGGCAGAACACTACAACTGGGATCCACAAATGCCTCCTGAAGGGAATGAAGAGTCACCCAGGGTTGCAAAGATGCTGAACTGTCAGTTCTCAAGCTGTTTCTGTCTCTTGAAGGCCCAGCTGTGCAATCAGACCCCCTGATTTCCTTATTCCCCAAGCTGCACAATAAACTCCACACTTCAATGTGATTGATGTCTCTTTCTTACAAGTTATCCTGCTTATTCCAGCATTATATTATAAAATGCTGGCTTTTAAAGCATTACTACATTTATGATCACATAATATGGGATCATGTTTTTATTACTATGTAAAGATATTATACCATAGTATAGTAAATAAGATGAGTGGAAATGTATATAGGAGGTATTTTTTTCAGAATTGGTAACTCATTTTTTTTAACAAAGTACAAAAAATATAAAACTTCATTATTGAGGGGCTTTGCATTAATTAGAATTCACATAATAAACTTTGGCTGAAAATTTGTTATGTAATGTTAAAGCAAATTACATTAAATACTTAGTAGGTGTTGCATTCTACTTTGGTGATTAGTTAATTTGAAAATTGCTTGCTCAATGTAGTTCACAAAAGGGTCTCAGGGTATAGCCGATGCCAGGGTTTTGGGGTGTACTTTCCCTCCTACCTCTTTAGCTCTTAGGGAAGAGCTAAGTCTCTAAGCCTTAGGCTGGAAGGCTCAGGGCTACCACTGCTGAAGCCTTCTCATTGTGGGAGCAGGGCCTTGGCTTCACTGTGGAAGACTTCAGATTATCTTTAGGTAAAACTTAGTATAAGACAGCATCATCCTTATCTTCCAAAATTACCCAGGTTAGAAATGAATTGAGTTTTTTATTTTTTTTTACTGATTTTTTTAACTAATATGAACTCAATTGGCATAGTATCCCACTGTGTATGTACCATAGTTTTGATATCCATTCCTCAGTTGATGGGTACCTAGGTTGTTTCCAACTTTTTGCTATTGTAAATAGTGCTGCGATGAACATGGGTATGCATATGTCTGTTCTTGTCATGGCTGTCACTTCTTTAGGATATATACCTCGTTATGGAATGGCTGGATCAAATGATATTTCTATTTTCAACTGTTGAAGGAATCACCCTACTGCTTTCCACAGTGGCTGTACCATTTGACAGTCCCACCAGCAGTATATGACAGGCCCAATCTCTCCACATCCTCACTAGCATTTGTTATTTTGTGTCTTGTTCAACTTTGGTGCTAGTGCTGGGGCAACATGGTATCTCATTGTTGTTTTGATTTGCATCTCTCTAATGGCTAATGATCATGAGCATTTCTTCATATGTTTGTTGGCAGCCTGAGTATCCTCCTT
>NW_006922068.1:1643139-1645555 GCF_000298275.1 Orycteropus afer afer
ATCTCCAGTTTTGCCAGCACCATTTATTAAACAAACATTCTCTCCCCCTTTTCATGGATTTTGGCCCTTTGTCAAAGATCAGTTGACTGTAGGTCATTGGATCTATTTCTGGATTCTCAATTCTATTCCATTGGTCTATGTGTCTGTCATTTTACCAGTACCAGGCAGTTATGACTGCTGTGGCTATATACTAGGTTTTGAGATCCAGCAGTGTGAGACCTCCTACTTTGTTCTTCTTCAATAGTGCTTTGCTTATCCAGGTCTCTTTCCCTTCCATATAAAGTTAGTGATTGGTTTTTCCATATCCTTAAAGAATGTTGATGAGATCTGGATTGGGATTGCATTGAATGTATAGTTTCCTTTAGGTAGAATTGACATTTTCACAGTGTTCAATCTTCCTATCCACAAGCATGGTACGTTCTTGTATTTATGTAGATCTCTTATGGTTTCTTGAAGCAGTTTTTTTATAGTTTTCTATGTATAGGTCTTTTGTGTCCCTGGTAAGATTTATTCCCAGATATTTTATTTTTCGTGTAGCTATTGTAAATGATATTGGTTTTCTTATTTCTTTTTCAGCCATCTCTTTGCTGGTGTAGAGGTATCCTGATTTTTGGCTGTTGATCTTATGTCCTGCCACAATGCTAAATCTCTCAATTAGTTCCAATAGATTTTTGACTGAGTCTCTTGGGTTTTCTAGGTTTAGGATGATATTATCAGCAAATGGGGATAGTTTGTCTTCTTCCTTACCATTTTGGATGACTTTGACTTCCCTTTCTTGCCTTATTGCCCTGGCTAGGACTTCCAATACAATATTGAATAGAAGTGGTGATAAAGGTCATACTTGTCTGGTTCCTGTTTGCAAGGGGAATAGTTTCAGTCTCTCTCCATTAAGGATAATGTTAGCTGGCTGTTTTGCATTGTTGTTGTTGTTATGTGCCATCGAGTCAGACCTGACTCATAACGACCCCTCCTTGGGTTTCTGAGATGGTATCTCTATGGAAGTAGGTTGTCCAACGTTCCTTCCGAGGAGTGGCTGGTGGGTTTGAACCGCCAAACTTCTGGTTAGCAGTCAAGTGCCTTAGGCACTACACTCCCTTTGTTTTGCATAGATGCCCTTTATTATGTTGAGGAATGTCCCTTCCATTCCTATTTTGCTGAGAATATTGATCAAGAATGGGTGTTGGATTTTATCAAATGTCTGTTCTGTATCAATTGATATGATCATGTGGTTCTTCTCCTTTGTTTTATTTATGTGATGGAGGAGGTCGATTGTTTTTCTAATATTGAACCATCCTTGCATACCTGTTATGAACCCCACTTGGTCATAATGAATGATTTTCTTGATATGTTGTTGGAGTCTACTGGCCAGGATTTTGTTGAAGATTTTTGCATCTATATTCATGAAGGATATTGATCTGTAGTTTTCCTTTTGAGTGATGTATTGGCCTGGTTTTAGTATCAAGGTTATGCTTGCTTCATAAAATGAGTTAGGGAGGATTCCATCCTTTTCTATGTTTGAGTAGGATTGGTCTCAGTTCTTCTCTGAATATTTGGTAGAATTACCTTGTGAAACTATCTGGGCTGGGACTTATTTTTGTTGGTAAGTTTTTGATGACCTGTTCGATTTCTTCTTTTGTTATGGTTCTGTTCAACTTTTTCACATCAGTCTGTGTTATTTAAGGTAAGTGGTATGTTTCTAGAAATCTGTTCATTTCTTCTAAATTTTCATAATTGTTGAAGTACAGTTCTTCATAGTATCCTGATATTATTCTTTTGATTTCAGTTGGTTCTGTTGTGATGTTGCCCGTTTCATTTCTTATTCATGTTATTTGTATTCTCTCCCTATTTTCCTTTGTTAAATTTGCCAGTTGTCTGTCAATTTTATTAATCTTTTCAAAAAACCAACTTCTGGTCGTATTGAATTTTTCCATTGTCTTTCTATTTTCTGTATCTTTGGTTTCTGCTCAAATCTTGATTATTTCCTTTCTTCTGGTGACTGTAGGCTTTTTCTTTCTGTGCTTTTTCTAATTGCTGGATATGTTGATTTAAAGTGTTGATTTTAGCTCTTTTTTCTTTTTTGATGCGTGCATTTATTGCTGTAAATTTGCCTCTGATCACTGCTTTTGCTGTGTCCCAAAGATTTTGGTATGTCATGTTTTCATTCTCCTTTGATTCAAGGAATATTTCTATTTCAATTTTTGTTTCTTCTCTTACCTGGTCTTTCCCATGAGGGTATTGTTCAGTTTCCATGTGTTTACCCTTTTCCATTGATCTTCCTATTGTTGATTTCTAGTTTGATAGCATTGTGATCTAAGAAGATGCTTTGCAGTATTTCAACATTTTTAAATTTATTTATGTTAGGCTTGCTTTATGGCCTAACATATGGTCTATCATGGAAAATGTTCCATGTGCAGTG
>NW_006922068.1:1647256-1660052 GCF_000298275.1 Orycteropus afer afer
TTTTTTCTGACTGATCCCTTTCCAAAGAAATATTCAGGTATTTGTCTTTAATCTCATTAATTCTGTCTTCCATTGCATCCATTCTACTCGTTTTCCATTTGAATGTGTTATCTATTTCTGACAATTTAGTGGTAATCTTCTTGATTTCTATCTGTAGATTTAGAATCATTTTTAAGTTTTCATTTATTCTGTCATTTTGTTCTTGTATTCAAAATTCTTCTAGGCATTTGTCTGTGTTTTCCTTGATCTTTGAAGATACCTAAATATATTTCTTTTGAATTCCTTATCAGGGATTTCCAATGCTGTTTCTTTCTCAGGGATGTGTTCTGGGTCTATAACCTGCTCCCTTGTTTCTCACGCTTTATCTTACTTCTTTGTGTGGGCTGTGATGGTCTGTTGTCTCCAAGACATTGTGACATTGTTGTATTTCATCCTTTGTTAACTGTTTGTGAAGAGCAGCACAGGGTGAGTCAGGCTCTTCTTGGTGGTTGTTTATCATAGGCCCATTGGTAGTGAAGGAGGTGGTGACTCTCACTCAGTAAGTGAAGCTGCAGGATGTATGGGTGTAGTTGTGTCTTATGGGGACTGTTGCTGTCTCCCATTCATTTAGACAACAATAGCAGTTGAATCACCATAAAAAAAGTAAGAGCTAATGGTCAAAAAAGAGACTGTGTAATCACACAGGAACAGTAACCAAAAAATCGAAAAGGGAATAAAACAAAAACAAAACAAATAAAAAAACATCACAATGTCTGAGGAGAGGGCAGTAAGAGAAAAAAGGTAGAGAAGGAGAATAATGAAGAAAAAAATGGGAAAAACACAAGAAGAAAAACAAGGAATGGGGTTATCCAGAAGAAAGAAAGAAATAATTGGAACCAGGAACAGGAAAAAGAAAAACTGAAAACTAGAGCCTGGAAAGGGAAGGATAAAGAATGATAATAAAAAGGACAAAGGTAATAATAATAGTAGAAGTTTTAAAACAGATAAAACAAACAAACTACAGAAAAGAAAAAAAAAAATCTGGACAGGGCAGGGCAGGGTAACCAGGCTCCTTCCAAGCACACAGACTGGAATGGAATGCCTGCCAGCCCAGAAGATGGGTGGGAATGGGGGATGACCACACCTCTATTCACCAAGAGGGTGTGATATATAAGAGTGACAAGGGGAATGTCACACCTATTCAGTAGTCTGAGGGTCTGGGACGTCTTTGCCATTCCCATCAAGTAGAGCCTGTTCTTAAGACCCTGGAATCTGGGAGAATGCTATCACTCTAAATATCCAAAATGGTCAAGCCGCTTGTAAACATTCAAAATGGCTGCACCCTCCTGACAGGCAAAAGTCCACAGCTCAGCCTGCCTTTCTCTTCACTGCTTCCCCTTTTATTCCTCAGCCACAAGAGCCATCGTCTGTGCAGTCCCTGGCTAGCACGGCTGATTTTTAGGTTAATTCTTAGGTCCAACTGCCACTTGGCAATATCTAAACTGTCTGTGCTATCAGGATTGCTGCCAGACCACAGCTCCATATGTCTCTTTTTTTGGTATTTTCATGCAAATTCTTCTGCTAGTTGAACTTTAGTCCCCTTCTATATCCTTCCTTTCAAAGTTCAGGGGTCCACGATTATCATCTGTATCTGTGTTAATTGGTTCACCTTTACTTTGTTGCAGAGGGTCTATGCAGTCCTTCTGCATTTTCCGTCATCTTACCGGAATCCCTGAATGTGTTATCTTACGTGGCAAAATGGACTCTGTAGATGTAATTAGATCAAGAATTTTGAGGTGAGGAAATTATCCTGAATTATCCTGGTTGACCCAATTTAATCTCAAAGGTGCTTGTTAAGAGGGAGGCAGATGAGTCAGTGTTTCCTTAAGTCCTTGTGATAAATGTTTTCCAAATACAATTTATACCGAACATAGATGGTTCTTTTAGGTCATACCAATCATTCTTAGAGAATGGATTAACCACATTCTTCTTGGTTGCTTTTTTCTGTTCATTCATTAAGCATGTTCTTGTTGACCACCACAGTGCTGCTGAGAGCACCATCTGCAACTGCCGCCAGCTGCTCTGAGTAGATGTGTTGGTATGGGGTGAGACTAGGGCTTCAAACCAGATCATTCTGGTTCAATCCCCTTCTGATTTTGTTCTCCAGGTGATTCTTATAAATCCCCAAGTGTTTCTTGCATATGTAAGAATCACCTGAGTGTACACTAGAATTACCTGGAGATCTTGTGAACATGTAGATTGTGATTCAGTAGATCTGAGGTGAAAAGGCAAATTCTCAGCAGGGGGTTGAATTGGAAGGAACTGATACAAAGCCCTGAGTAGGAATTAACCCAGAGGCTTTGGCCCATGACAGCAATAGGCTCTGTGCCAAGAGAATTTCCCAGTCCTGTTCCATGCTAGAAGCTGGTTCTCAGCTTCAGGAGTAGGTGTTCTAACCCCTAGTAGAGAACACAGTTGCCAGGTTCAGACTAAAAAGCAGCAAAGAACTGGGGTGTCAAGTTTTGGTCCAGCATCTCAGTATGAATGAATGCTGTTGAAGGACTTCTCTTCCAAAGGATCAGAAACCTGTGTGAGTGCTACCATTGAACTGCACAGAGCGAAACATGTAAGGAAGCTGGTAAATGCTCACTAACTATGCATGCCCCAAGTTCAGTGCTTCCTAACCTGATTGCACACTGGACTATTACTGTGAGCTTTTTAAAATATGCTGATGCCCTGGCCACTCCCCATTTCAGTCTAATTATAATCTTTGAGGGTGGGACGTATGCATTAGCATTTGTTTAACATTTTTTTCTCCAAGTGTTTTAATGTGTCGTCAAGGTTGAAAAGTATTGCCCAATGTTTTTGATTTCTGTAGAAAGGAAATCCAAACCTGACCATCTCCTAACATACATCCTTGGACTAAGATCCCAGACAAGTCCTTTTTATACTTTGAAACATTTTCAGACATGGCTCTGGAAAAGCCACCCTTCCATGTGTGGCTGTGTAATTCATCTTTAGCAACATCTCCTTAATCCAGTTATGTGGTGCCTGTGGTAAAAGTTCTTGGCCAGTGCACTACTGAAAAATTGTGACAGAGTTCATCAGGCTCACTGCCTGATCTCTATCAACCAAAATGGCAAGCTCTTCTTCTGCCCAGATCACCAAAATATCAAGACATTTATGTTTGAGATCTCTACCTGCTTCTGTCAATGCCTCAACTAGACCACCTCTTTTGGGAACAAGGCTTCATGACATTAGTGCACCTACCATCTTGTCTGTGCAGTTTCCCCAGGAAACCTGTTCTAGGAGAGTGAATAGAGTACAGTGTCATATAGCTGCATTGCCTCTTTCTCCAGTGTTTATTGAGCTATATTTTGTATCATCTGCTGGAGATCTTGGGGTCTACCCGGATGTTAGAGACTGAGAGTGATAAAGAACTCAGAACTTGATCATCACTTCCTGATGATTGAACAAAGCCAAGTTACTTAGCTTCACTAAGCCTTGGTATCTTCATCTGTACTATGGAATAATAATCGTGCTGTTGTTAGGATTAAATGAGGCAATACATTTAGTGTGGGAGATTGCATGTGGTAAGAGCTCAGCAAAATTTAGGTGGATAATTCCTTCAGCCTCTGGTCTGCCCATGCTTGAACCTTCTGTTGCATCTATGGCAAAAACTCTTCCATAGAGCTTTCAGACCATATATGATGTCAACAAAGTGTTCATGGTTTTAGCATGGGAAAATTCTAAGTCCAATGAGGATTTCTTTGATGGCCCCCGATGTCTCATTCCTCATTTTTCTATTTTGTTCATTTTAATACCAGCCAAAGATCGTCAAGAATATACCTATATAAAATGGTTTTAGTAATAATATATCTGACAAGGGACTTATCTCTAGAATTTATAGAAAACTCCAACACCTCAATAACAAAAAGACTAACAATCCAATTAAAAAATGGGCAGAAGACATGAATAGACACTTCACCAAGGAGGATATTCAAGTAGCCAACAAATATATGAAGAAAAGCTCATGATCATTAGCTATTAGAGATATGCAAATCAAAACAACCATGAGGTACCATCTTGCTCCAGCACTAGTAGCAAAGTTCAATAAGACAGAAAATAACAAATGCTGGGAAGGTTGTGGAGAGATTGGGACTCTCATACATTGCTGGTGGGATTGTAAAATGGTACAACCATTGTGGAAAGCAGTATGGTGCTTTCTTATGAAGTTAAAATTAGAAATGCCATTTGACCCAACCATTCCATTACTAGGTATATATCCTAAAGAAGTGAAAGCCATGACAAGAACAGATATATGCACGCCCATGTTCATCTTGGTTCTTCCTATTCTTGAAAAAGGTATAAACACATCTATATTACAAGGCAGGAGCTCTGGTGGCATAGTGCCTAAAGCACTTGACTGCTAACCAGAAGGCTGTCGGTTCAAACCCACCAGCCACTCCTCGGAAGGAAGGTTGGGCAATCCTACTTCCGTAGTGACACTGCCTCAGAAACCCAAGGAGGGGTCGCTATGAATCGGGGCCAACTTGATGGAAAATAAAAACAACAACAACAATTAAAGACTACAGTCTGCAGTATGGATTGCACCTCAACAAAAGACGATAAAATTCTTCACACCTGTATAAATAAATAGCATCACGGTAAATGGAGACAAGATTGAAATTGTCAAAAATTCATATCACTTAGGGAGTGGCTGGGTTTGAACCGCCAGCCTTCTGGTTAGCAGTCAAGTGCTTTAGCCACTATGCTACCAGAGCTCCTTGATCCACAATCAACACCTATGGAAGCAGAAGTCAAGAAATCAGATATAGTATGGCACTGGGCAAATCTTTTCCAAAAGACCTCTTTAAAGTGCTGAAGAGCAAAGATATCTCTTTGAAGACTAAGGTGCACCTAACCCAAGCCGTGGAAATTTCAGTAGCCTCAGATGCATGTGGTAGCTGGACAATGAATAAGGAAATCCAAAGGAAAGTTGATGCTTTTGAGTTGTGATGTTGACAAAGAATGGACTGCCAGAAGAATGAACAAATCTGTCCTGGAAGAAGTGCAGCTGGAATGGTCCTGTAAACAAAAACGGCCAGATTTCATGTCACCTGCTTTGGTCATGTTGTCAGAAGAGACCATTTCCTGGAGAAGGATATCATGCTTGGTACAATGTAGGACCACCGAAAAAGGGGAAGATCCTTGTGGCAGTTAAGGTTATGTGTCAACTTGGCTGGGTCTGGTTGAGTGGCTGGGCAGGTTGTAGTTATTCCCCATGATGAAACTGGCAATCAACTCCATGGTGGAATCTGCAGTGAGCAGCTGAGTAGCTGCCGTAGGGACATGGTCTGCTTCCAGTATATAAGGAGAAGCTTTGGGACTGCTCTGCAGCGATATGGCATGGTTGGACCCTGCATGTAGCCATGTCATCATTTAACAGCCTGCCATGCTTCCTGCTGATCTTGAAACAGTCTCTGGACTTGAATTAGTGGTTTGCCATGGTGTTTGGTAATATTGGGACTGTGCCATGTTATTTGTTGACCTTGGGCTTGTCAGCTTCGACAGCCAGCAACTGCCTGAGTGACTGAAACTGAGGGGAATCAAAGTTCAACCTGCATCCCAGGTTGGAGAATTACTCAGTTCCTTAAAAGCTGACTAGGATGAAAGCCTAACTCTTTCCCCCACCCTGGTTAAGACAGATAGGACCCTGGTTGGAACAAATGTTGTTGTTGTTGTTGTTATGTGCCCTCGAGTCAGCCCTGACTCATAGCGACCTCTTCTTGGGTTTCCGAGGCAGTATCACTACAGAAGTAGGATTGCCCAACCTTCCTTCCGAAGAGTGGCTGGTGGGTTTGAAACGCCAGCCTTCTGGTTAGCGGTCAAGTGCCTTAGGCACTATGCTACCAGAGCTCCCGTTGGAACAAATAAGTAAATACAATAGCTCCATTCCTTAAGAACTGAATGGAACGAAAAGCCAGTTTGCATATTCTTTCCTGCAATTCCCCTAGAAACAGGTGATAAGTGCATTAATGTGGCCCAGAAGACAACTTGAAAATTAACTTTGGCCTGCAGACATATGCATTGAGACAAACAGGAACAAAGTTGCTGGAAAACTGGCAATCTCCCCTCTGCCTAAGCCCTGGTCAGCTGATGACAGGAAGCCGGTGTGACTCATCTGGTGCACAAGTGTACTGCCTTAAAAAACCACTGTCCCTTTAAACTGAGGTGAAGGAAATTTCAGCCAGTCGTCAACTATTTCACACCCAAATTCCTGAAATTTTTATGAATATGCATAACCCTCTGTCCTGAAATTTACAAAAACTGTCATTCAAATTAGATTTGGGAAGTCAGATTTGGGTAAAGACCCCTGTCTCCTTGCATTGCCACTTTGCAATAAATAATTTTCGCTCCTCTTAATCACTGGGTGTGTTAACTGTTTTGGCCTGACTCTGCACCAGTCAGGGACCCGTGCTTGGTCCAATTTCATGAAGAGACGTCCAGCTCCAGTGAACTGGGAGCAAGAGGCAGAGGGACAGCTGAAGTTCAAGGTTAAGAGATTTTCACCCAGCCCCTAGAGCTTGGTACTTTGAACTCAGACATCTAGCCTCCTAAACCTCAAGAGAATAAACTCCTGTTTGTTTAAGCCATCCACCTGTAGTATGTCTGTTAAAGCAGCACTGAGGTAACCAATACAATCCTCAACAAGACTGATTGACACAGTGGCTGTAACAACAGGCTCAAGTATAGCAAGGACTGTGAGGATGCCACATGACTGGGCAATGTTTTGTTCTGTTGTACATAAGGGTCTCTGTGAGTTGGGGCAAACTCAACAGCACCTAGCAACAACAACGACAACAACTCTAACACATTAAAACATGGCAGAAGCATTGTTTGAGAGAAGGAAGAGTGAAGGGGTGGAGTATGATAAACCTTTGGTGCCTAGTAGCTATGGAGTCATCCAGGCCATAAAATAGCAGCTGAGCTATTTTCTGGTAGAGAATAAAGTTGTCTATGGAATTTGAAATTGTAGGTCCAACTAGTGGAGAGTCAGCTCGCTGGATCCCCTGGTTGCTTGAAGCTGTGCTGGCTGAAGTGAAGGGGACAGTGGCTGGGGGAGCACAGTCCAGGTGATGTCTTTGGTTTTTGTTCTCCTCGTCAACTTGGAGGGGAAAAGGCCCAACACTGAGATTTGGATGGGCCAGAACTGTAAAAGGTTGCATAGCTCTCTCTTCCAAAACCAAAACCCCAAATCCACTACCATCAAGTCAATTCTGATTTATAGCTACCCTCTTGTTATGTTGTTGTTATGTGCCTTCGAGTCAGACCTGACTCATAGCGACCCCTCATTGGGTTTCCAAGGCAGTATCACTACGGAAGTAGATTGCCCCATCTTCTTTCCGAGGAGTGGCTGGTGGGTTTGAACCACCAGCCTTCTGGTTAGCAGTCAAGTGCCTTAGCCACTATGCTACCAGAGCTCCCGATAGCTACCCTATACAACAGAATAGAGTGGCCCTATCGGGTTTCAAGGGTGTAATCTTTAAGGAAGCTGACTACTTCATCTTTCTGCTACTGAGTGGCTGGGTGGTTTGAACTACCAACTTGTTGGTTAGCAGCCAAGAGCTAAACAACTGCACAACCAGGGCTCCTTCTCTCCTCCAAGTGGGAGAGCAAAAAGTGCAATCAGACCTCAGAGCTAGAGCTAAGCTTTAGATAAACCAGAGGGAAAAACCACACCAGCCATTTCTTCAGGTTAGCTGCTGCCCATGTTAAAGCAGATCCCAGCTCCTCACATTCAAGCCAGGATCTTCCCTGGCAGAGGTGATATTAATCACGTCTGTGTTGAATTTACTGCTAGGGATTTGAGTAAATATGAAATATGAAAGGCAATGATTCTTCAGAAAGCTAGTTTGTGTTTTATGGGTACAGCATGTGGATGTATGATAAAACTTCATTTAAAATGTTATGTTCCTCTAATTTCATAAATGCTAACTAAAGGGAAACCTGCATAGAAAAAGTGTTAGTAGGACACAACTTCCTTGCTTTTTGTTGACAGTGGGCAGGTTAGACTTTAACCTCTTTGAGTCCTGGAAAAAGAACAAGTCTCCACACTGATGATTTTTCCTACGGCTTTTGCCTTTTGGAGGCTCTGGGATAAGAGAGATAACTTGAAAAGTGAGGCAATCTTCAGATGGAGACACTTAGAGTTTTAAAAAGCATCCTATCTGGTAAATTAGGTGTCTGTGAAAATGAGGGAAAGTCTCAGTGAGGTGAATTAACACATTAGCCACAAGAATGGACTCAAATGATCAGGAAGATGGTGTAGACTATGCCAAGTTTCACTCCACAAGATTGCCAGGAGGCAGAGACTATGCAAAACAACAGTTGCTAAGCTCTTGTGAAATCAGATGTCTAGGCATTGGAGGCTGATGATTTTCTGGCCTGATGGCATATTTCTGAGTGGATCAATTTGGACTCTAAGGCTGAAAGGTTAAAAGGTCTTATGAAAGTCTTGCTTGTCACTTGGACATAGAACACAGCTGTCTGGCCCTGAAGCATCTCAGCTTTGCTGCCACCAAGAAAAGCCACTGGTCAGTTTCAGAATCTTGAATTTACAGTTCCTAATGGCCTTGGCTTGACCCTATGCCAAAACCTGATACTGTCTCCTCTGGGTTGTTCTAGTTCAGCAGGAGGTATGCTGAACTAAAAGCCAGCATTGGTTCAATGAACAGCGTTAGAACCGCACCATTATAGCTTTAGAACAACACCATTTAAACCTATAGGACTGTTGCGAAGTACAAATGGTTAAGCACTGGATTGCGAAGGTTGGCAGGTCAAACTTACCAGAGGCATCTCTGGTGAAAGGTCTGGTGATCTGCTCCCCAAAATTTAAAGCCACGGAAACCCTACGGAGCTGTTCTACTCTGCACACATTTTTATAGCACATACAAATACATATGTAGGAATATCATCTGCCAAACCTATGTATGATTGTGGATATATTCCGACTTGCCTATCCATACCTGTCTACCTATGGATCCACTTGTAGATTACTGTTTGCTGTTACTGATAATGCAGTGCTGTGTATGCAATAGTATTTGCCTTTATTGTCTGTACCTCTTGTGCACCTCTCCATATCTTCCTTTTCCTTAGTGATAGTGTGCTAAAAAAAAAAAAAAAACACCTCACTGCCATCTAGTCAATTCGACTTATAGCAACCCCTCACTGGGTTTCCAAGATGTTATCTCTTCGGAAGTAGATTGCCCAATCTTCTTTCCCAGGAGTGCCAGGTGGGTTTGAACCACCAGCCATCTGGTTAGTAGCAGCCAAATGCCTTAGGCACTATGCCATTAGAGCTCCCATTGCACTAGTCACATGCTTTTGTTACACTGCTTTATTCCATTATGAGTCTTTTGATTAAATTGGATAAAAAAAAAAAGTTTTTCTATGAAAATACTTCTGTCCCACTTGCACACAGCTCCTCCTAGAGAAAAGTCCTGAGTGAGAAAAAAACACACATATATTAGGAAAAAAAAAGTGTGGTTACGATTACTAAGTGATGTAGCCAGAATGCACTGCAGAGGCAAGGATGGAGAGCCTTCATATCATGTACTTTGGACGTGTTATCAGGAGACATCTGTGTCTGGAAAAAGACATCATGCTTGATAAATAGAGGATCAGTGACAGAGAGAAAGACTGTCAACAAGACGGACTGACACAGTGGCTGCAATAATGAGCTGAAACAACAATTGTGAGGTGAGGATGGGGCAGGACCAGGCATTATCTCATTCTGCTGTTCATAGTGTAGACTGTACATGGGATCACTATGAGTAGGAATTGACTTGACCACACCTAACAACAACAATGCAGTAAAATCAAAACCTCAGTCCCTGGGCAGACATGGGGGGAAATTAGGGCGTTAAGGATGTTTGTTTTTTCTTAGTTCTGTCTTTCCAAGGTCCTGATGCCAATCTGAATTGAAAATGACTTTGAATTCACACCGCTGAGTCAAACATCATGGGACTGATGGCTGTGACCAAAGCAGCAAGGAGTTGCCCCGTCTCTAGCACTTACCACACAGACACCATCAGATAGTGCCCATACCTGAGAGGCTGATGCACTGACTGGACAACCAAAACTGTTTGGAGTCGACTATCTCATGTAGTTTCTCTGAAATCATGTACTGCACTAAATTACTTGGACTGGAACATTTCAAGTCGCCCCGGCCAGTTTAAGGACCTTTGCAGGCCCTTGACAGTGTTACTTTTGGAGACCTCATATATATTACATGCTATCGGTGGCATAGTGCCTAAGGCATTTGACTGTTAACCAGAAGGTTGGAGGTTCAAACCCACCAGCCACTCCACTGAAGGAAAATGGGAAAACCTACTTCTGTAAAGATTTACTGCCTCAGAAACACAGTGGGGATTGCTATGGGTCAGAATGACTCAATGGCAGAGAGTTTGGTTTTTGGTATAGTTTAAAATATTCGACTCGACAGCACATAACAACAACAAAAGGGACCAAGATTCTGCTCTCTCAAAATAATTTTGTGCTATAGTTTTATTTTCCTATAAAATTTTTGAAAGGCCTTTTTAATTTTTCTGTCAGAGTTTTGGCACAAAGTGACTTATCTATTTTTGAATGATTGATTTCTCAACAACATTTTACATAATGGGAAATCTTAAGAAGCAAGAAAAATCTAGTGCACACATCATTTTATAAATACTGAATTCAAAATTTAATGAAATAGATTTACTAACATATCTTGTGGACATGTAATTCAACATTTATTAATTCAAGTTTGCACTTCTCTCTATTTCTATCTTGGAGCCCATAGTTTTATGTTTTCTTTTCTTTTCTTTTCAGGTCTCAGGAGTTTTCAAAGGCCCTTGAGAAGCTCTTAGGTCTTAGGCTCTGTGCTGGTGTCAAGAGGACATCCTGACATTATGTGATACTAGACAACTGACAAGTGTGTATAAATGTTAGCCCAGACTCTGCACACCATTGTGGTGTCTACCAGAAGGAGAAATCAGCTAGAGGACAACTGCAGAGTCACCTCTAAGAAGGCCATGCTCCAGAAAGCTGGTTAACTTTTCAGTGCAGTCATGTTACCGTCTTTGTGTTTATCTGTGTTTACAGCTATCCCCTGGTATGTCCAATCCTCTAAGAATTACTCATTGTTGTTGTGTGCCGTCAAGTTGATTCTAACTCATAGCAACCCTTGTAGGACAAAGTAGAACTGCAATAAAGGGTTTCCTAGGCTACAGTCTTTACAGAAGCGGATCTTTTCTCCTGGGGAAATGCTGGTGGGTTCTAACCACTTACCTTTAGGTTGGTAGCACTTAACCATTGCACCCCTGTTGTTGTTGTTGTTATGTGCCGTCGAGTCGGCCCCGACTCATAGCGACCCCTCCTTGGGTTTCCGAGGCAGTATCACTACGGAAGTAGGATTGCCCAACCTTCCTTCCGAGGAGTGGCTGGTGGGTTTGAACTGCCAGCCGTCTGGTTAGCAGGCAAGTGTCTTAGCCACTATGCTACCAGAGCTCCCATTGCGCCCCTAGGGATCCTTAAGAATTATCAATAGCAAGAGCTATAAATTACTAGTTATTAATGTGACTGTTGAAGACATAGCATATATGTGGCCGAAATGACCCCTGATGACTTTTAGACTCTACAAGACACACTTCTCCTGAGCTATCCACAACAGTGGCATGCTCTGAGTAGGACAAAGGGACGATATTGGAAGGCAGAGAGGGAGGAGTCACCATCTTACATCTTCGTGAACACATTGACCTGATTCCTCTACACAAAGGAGGACACAAAGGAGGAATGTTTGGCCTTATTAACATTGGCACTGTTTCTTACTCTGTAAGTCTGGCAGAAACTCTGTACATTTTGCAGCAACTCTGTGTATTTGTGAAGCACAAGAACATCTGAGTGCTATTGTCTGTATGGGCAAAGCAAACAACCAAAGGCCAGCAAACAAGACAGGATAGATCAGGAGTGGCTCTAAACACCCTGGTGAGAATGAGTGCACAGGAATCTTGGGCAACCTGAGTGATATTGGAGAAAAGATTTCAGAAGAAAGGGAGGGATTGGTGGAATGTAAATCTGACAGCCTTAGCCAAACCTAAGGGATTTTGATAGCACTACTACCCTGAACTCCTGCAAATGTTTCTGCATCCTGATTAAGGGATAGCAACTCATAAAAGAACTGGAGGTTTTCTTTTTTTTTTTTTTTCATATCCCTATAAAGTTGCATTTTTAGGTGACTTTTGAGATACTCAAATGACTCCCTCCTGCTGTGACTGTGTCTTCATTCCTGTACAGCATCTGTGCCCCATGCTTCTGTGGAAGAGCCCATATGAGTTATGTCCAGGCACCACAGGAAGGAGACAATATTTCAGGAGTCTATCTATAACCACCAATGTCCCAAGAGGACAGGACACCAGATTTCCTATAATAGTCACCATTGCCTCAAAATTCCATTTTTACCACGTTTAAAATGAAGGGTATCACTGACCATGACTTCTTTAGCAAAATTGATGCTTAGCTCTTGAAGGCCCAATGACATCCACTGTGCCATGATTTCACTTCCTGCCATCTTTGACTCACCTAGCTTCACCTACCCCTGAACCTCATAGCACCCATACAGAGCCATGCTTTGGACTTTGTCATCATTCAGAATGGTTTCATCCACTAAGTCTCAGGCTCTGCAATTTCACATTTTGACCACAGCCATCTAACATTGCTCTCATGTCCCCTTACTTCACACCTATCAAATTTGTTCTTTCCTATCACAGCTTCC
>NW_006922068.1:1660837-1661416 GCF_000298275.1 Orycteropus afer afer
TTATTGTCTGAGTTACTCCTCCCCATCATTATAAATTGAGTGCCCCCTAAGGTTCCTATCTAATCCTTTGAGTTACTGGTGTTAATTTGATTCTATATACTTAAACAAATCAACCCCACTTCCATCAAATCAATTCTGACTCATAGTGATCCAATAGGACAGACTAGAACTTTTGCATAGGTTTTGAACACTGTAAATCTTTACAGATGCAGACCACCACAACTTTCACCTATGGAGTGGCTGGTGAGGTCAAACTGCCAACCTTGTGGTTAGCACTTTAATTACTGCACCACCAGGGAACATATGACCCCATATGGATAGTACTCAGGAGAGCATTAGGTTCCAGGCAGAACTTTTTTTCTTCTTCTTCTTTTTTTTTTTTTAATTTTTAAATTGTGATTGGGTGCAAATTTACAAAGCAGATTTGTTTTACTCTCAACAGTTCATGCACATTTGGTTTTACAGCCCTGATTATAATCCCAACGATAAAAAGCTCCCTTTGTCCAAGGGGCGAATTCATTGGACACTGAATAAAGAAGACCAAAGAAGAGTTGATGCTTTTGGGTTGTGGTGTTGGCA
>NW_006922068.1:1664061-1665539 GCF_000298275.1 Orycteropus afer afer
CTTTGTCTTCTCGAGCTGCTCTTTGAAATCTTCTGTTCAGCTCTTTTATCTTGTCATTTCTTCCATTTGCTTTAGCTACTCTCCATTCAAGGGCAAGTTTCAGAGTCTCTTCTGATATCCATTTTGGTCTTTTCTTCTTTCTCATCTTTTTAATGGCCTCTTGATTTCTTCATGGATGATATTCTTGTTGTCATCCCCCAATTCTTCTGGTTTTCAGTCATTGGTGTTCAGTCCATCAAATCTATTCTTTATATGGTCTCTAAATCCAGGAGAGATATATTCAAAGTCATATTTTGGCTTTTGTGGACTTGTTTTAATTGTCTTTAACTTCAACTTGAACTTCCATGTGAGCAGTTGATGGTCAGTTCCACAATCGGCTCCTGGCCTTGTTCTGGCTGAAGATATCGAGCTTTCCCATTGCCTCTTGCCACAGATATAGTCTGTCTGATTCCTGTGTACTCCACAGGAATCAGTGTGAAGTCCACATGTATAGTTGCTGTTTGTATTGTTGAAAAAAAAGTATTTGCAATGAATAAGTCATTGGTCTTGTAAAATTCTATCATGCGATCTCCACCAGCATTATTTCTGTCACCAAGACCAAATTTTCCAACTACCGATGATTCATCTTTAATTCTGTTCTGGTTACCTAGTGCTGCTCTGAGAAGAATATACCACAAATGGGATGGCCTTAACAAACAGGAGATTATTATCTTATAGTTTGAAGGCTTTAAGTCCAAGTTCAAAGGGACAGGCTCTAGGGGCTGGGTGAAAGCCCCTCAACCGTGGGGTCTAGCTCTGCTTCCTGCTCCTGGCCAACTGGAGCTAGAGGCGTTTCTTCACTCAGACAGCTGCTGGCTGCTGAGGCTGATACACCCAATGTTGACAAATAAAAAGGCACAGTCCCAATGTTACCAAACCACAATGGCAGGCCATTAATTTTTAAGTCAATTGTAAGTTCCAAGGTTGGCAGAGCATGGCAGGCTGCTGAAGAATGACACGGCTACGCAGGGTCCAAGTGTGCCATAAGCTAGAGACCATTCCCCAAGGCTTCTGCTTATATACAGGAAGCAGACCACATTCCCTAAGGCAACTACTCAGCTGCTCATGTAGATTCTACCATTGAGTTGATTACCAGTCTCATGATGGGGAATACTACATCCAGCTGCCCAGCCACTCAACCAGGCCTAACCAAGTTGACACACAAACTGAACTACCACAGTTTCCAACTTTTGCATTCTAGTCACCAGTGATAATTAACACATCTTGATTGCACGTTTGGTGTTTGGTCAATTTTAGATTGCAGAAATTGATAAAAATCTTCAATGACCTCATCTTTGGCTTTGGTTGTTGGTGAAGAAATTTATATAATAATCGTATTAACTGGTCTTCCTTGTAGGCATATGGATATTATCCTATCACTGACAGCATTGTACTTCAGGACAGATCTTGAAACATCCTTTGTGATGATGAATGCCACA
>NW_006922068.1:1692377-1693711 GCF_000298275.1 Orycteropus afer afer
CATCCATATACCCATGTTTACCTTCACTGACAACGCAGTACTGTATGTTTAAAAGGGTTCGTCCTTGTCATCTGTACCTCCCATGTACCTCTCTCTGTCTTTCTCTTCCTCAATGCTGCCATATTGGTCACTCACATTTGGTACATTACCCTTCTCTTCACCCAAATCAATACTTAACTCTATCTATCTAACTGCATTCCCTCCCCTCCCCTCCCACCCCTGGTAACCAACAAAGAAAATTTCCTTCTATAGATAAAACTTTCCTTAACTTTTACAATAACACACTGATACAATGTTTGTCCTTTTGTGATTGACTTATTTCACTTAGCATAATGTCCTCCAAGTTCATCTATGTCATGCGGTGTTTTGCATATTGTACATTATTCTTTAGCATTGCATAGTATTCCATTGTATATATGTACCATAGTTTGGTTATCCATTCCTCAGTTGATGGACACCTAGGTTGTTTCCATCTTTTGGCTATTGTAAATATTCCTGTTATGAACATGGGTGTGCATATATATGTTCTTGTCCTGACTCTCACTTCTTTAGGGTATATACCTAGTAATGGAGTGGCTGGGTCAAACAGTATTTCTAATTCCAACTTTTGAAGGAATTGCCATATTGCCATTCTTGCTCTTTTACAGTTGCCATTTGCTTGGTATATCTTTTTCCATCCTTTGAGTTTTAGTCTATTTTTGTCTTTATCTGTAAGGTGTGTCTCTTGTAGGCAGCATATTGATGGGTTTTGTTTTCTAATCCAATCCAAGTTCTGTACCTACACAGTCTTTCCTCTCTTTGTTTGTAGTTGTCCTCACTTGCCAACTGATGTCTCTGGTTCCCTGTTTATACTCTTGTAAGCTCATTTTACTTTGGATATATCCATAGCTGTGGTTTCTGGGTTATGTCATCTTGTATATTAATGGTCAGTTGTTATTTGCTCTTTTTAGTTTTCTGTTCAAAGGACTCCCTTCAGCATCTCTTGGAAGGTTGGTCTGGTTTTAACAAATTCCCTTAGTTTCTGCTTATCTGGAAATCTCCTAAATTCACCATCATATTTGAGAGACAGTTTGCTGGATATATAATTCTTGGTTGAAAATTTTTCTCTTTCAGGGTTTTATATATACCGTCCTGTTGCCTTCTCACTTGCATGGTTTCTGCTGAGAAATCAGAGCTTATTCTTACTGGCTATCCTTTGTAGGTAACTTTTTTTTTTTATTTTTTTATTTCTGTCCGTGCTTCTTTCTGGATTCTTTCTCTGTCTTTGGTTTTGATGAGTTTGATGATGATGTGTCTTGGTGATTTTCTTTTGGGATCTATCTTGTTTGGGGTTC
>NW_006922068.1:1695011-1696946 GCF_000298275.1 Orycteropus afer afer
GTTCTTGGGGTTACTGGAAAGCAGAACCTCTTCTTAAGCCCCTGGAATCTGGTAGAGCACTGTCTCTTTAGGTTGTCTCTAGCTGCTGGTTATGTATTGATTTGTTTTGTCCTGTGCTATGGTTTAATATTTTGAAAAGGTGAACTGGTGTATTTTATTTTATTATTGATTCAGGTATGTTGGCTTGCTCTGCTGTTTTCTTGCTTATGGTGGAATCACTGGGTGGAATGTGGATATGTGTTTCTCTTTGTTGTAAAGAGGGTTTAGAGTTTGAAGCAGAAGGTTTTATGGTAATTGGCTGAATATGGTTTCTTCTGTTGAAAGAGTGAAGATATTTGTGGAGAAGGTGGGAGCAGAAGAAGGAAAGCTTGGTATTGCTAGGGTCAGTTTCTAGGGCTTTGTGCAGGCTATTATTGATGACGTTGTTATTTACAAGACTTCAGCTCAATCCCAGGAAATATTCCTATCGTTAGGGAGTCACAACACTCCATCAGGCTGAGGGACACTCAAAGACCCTGCCTCTGAGGCCCCAAGCACCAAAGAGCCAATCCAAGGCAAATTCCTGGGACCACACTCAGCTGCAACACCCTCTCTCTCCCTGCCCTGTTTGCCCATGGTGCTGGCGCCATCCTGCCAGACCACTAATGGCTCTGGAGTTTTTCTGTGATACCGCCCTCCTGCAGGGCCAAAGATGCACACAATTTCAGCTGTATTGGAGTCAGGGAAGTACCTGCCAGCAAACTGTGGTCCCATTATCTGTGATAAGATTAGCACGATGTCTCTCAGGCTGACCCAAGCCCACCCAGTGACCTGCTGAGAGGGGAGGGAGCTCGCCTCCCCAGAGCAACAGTGAGCTCTCTGCCCTAGTCTCAGCAGTGGTACGTGTGCCTGCCTGCACCCAGATGACCCAAATCACTGACAGAATCAGGTGCTGGAGACAAATCCCTGGGGCTGCTCGCTGGGACTCTGGAGTGGTCACTGGTACACTGACACGGGGTGTTTTCTTTCCTGGCTCATGGGGTTCCCAGGTGACCACCCTCACCTGCCAGTCAGTGACCTCCCCAGGGAAGTTTCCAATGGCCTTTCTAGGCTGTGCATCCGTCCTCTACCAGGTAGCTCTTTCTTAAATAATCTCCCTGTGCCTTTCCTCTAATTCTGCTCTTCTGTGTTTGGTGCACTGTGATTCAGTGAGCTGATCAGAGCACCAAAATCCCTAATTCAAACTGCTGTACCTAGTTTTTCAAGCACTTAGATGCTAGAGGGAAATAGTGTGGTGCTTACTGATGAGACTCTACTTTGAATCCCTGCAGTAGATTCTTATCTTCCTAAGTTTATAACAGTCTGTTCTATGTGATATCATTCTGACTTCCTTCTCCATTTGGAATTTTTGTAAATATCTTTGGTTCTTATTTTAGTTTTGAGAATTCTTTTCTCTGGGTTGGTTTCTAAGAGATGATGTCATGTGTCTTAATCTTAATTTTTATTGTGTTCCATTGTTTGTTTTCTGTGGGAAGGATTACCTTTAGCATTTCTTGTAGGGTTGATCTGATTTTTACAAATTCTCTTAATTTCTGTTTGTCTAGGAATGTCCCAATTTTACCTATATATTTGCGGGTCAGTTAGGCTGGATATATAATTCTTGGTGGGCAATTCTTTTCCTTCAAGGTTTTGTGTATGTCATCCCATTGCCTTCTTGCCTGCCTGATTTCTGCTGAGAAATCAGAGTTTAGTCTTATGGGTTGGTCAATGTAGGTAACATTTCATTTTTCCAGAGCTGCTCTCAGGATTGTTTCTGAGTTTTTGTTTTGGAAATTGTGATTATAATATGTCTTGGTGACTTTGTCTTAAGGTCTGTCCTGTATGTGATTCATTGAGCTTCTTGGATGGCTATCTTTTCATCTTTCATGATATTTGGGAAGTTTTCTGCTAGCAAGT
>NW_006922068.1:1697116-1698109 GCF_000298275.1 Orycteropus afer afer
TCCTATGATTTGCCTGAATTCTTCAAGGCTACCATCTTTTCCTTGCTTCTATTTATGGTTTCCTTGAACTCTTGGAAGTTTTAATTAATTAAAACTTTAGTTTTAATTCCTTATCGGGTAGTTCTATTATCTGTTCTTCTTTGGGGAGATTTCCCGGTTCTTTAGCTTGGTCATGTGCTTCTGGTGTCTTGTCCTGTTTCTTCATTTGAATGGAAGTTGTCTGTTGTCTCAGAGACATTTTGAAGTTGTTGTGTTTATTTCTTAATTGTTTTTTGTTTTGCTTTGTTTCAGTAGATCCAGATGTTTGGTTCAGATGTGCTTCTTGGGTTCTTATATTGTTAGCACTGGGACACTCCCTAGGTATCTCCAGGTTAGTAGAGTAACTGTTGAGAATGTGGGTGAGGGTCTCTGTCACGGAAAAGGAACTGCAGTTGTGATGAACAGGTGTTGTGAACTGTCTGTTATTGATCTAGTGGTGGAGGATCTGGTGGTGGTGTTTGTCCATTGGATAAGGTAGTCAGTGCAGTAGATATGGTGGACTAGTGGAGAGTTAATATCCTTCTCCCATTGAATGTGGCAGGACAAATAAAAAAGAAAAGAATATCAAAGAAAAGAAGAGAAGAAAATGATACAATAGAATAAAAGATAAAACATAGAGAAAAAGAAAATATTAAGAAAAAGAAAAAGTTAGGGTTGGACAAGGTTAAAGATTAGTGAAGAAGAAGAAGAGGTAAAGGGAGAAATGAACAGATAGAAAGGAAGAAAGCTGGGGAAAGAAGAAAGGAGAAAATTGAGAGGAAGATAAGGAAACTAAGAGGAGGGACTTTTGTAGTTATAGTCAGCCAGGAGCCCTGGGAACATGCAGTTGTGGTAGAAACCACCGATCCACTGGGACATCTGCCCCTGGAGCCTGGCATGAGAGGGTACCTTCTCAAAAGATAGTTTTGTTTACTAGAGTATTCTTGGTTGTCAGTTTCTTTTTTTTTTTTTTTT
>NW_006922068.1:1698376-1703079 GCF_000298275.1 Orycteropus afer afer
ATATTCTTTCTGTCTCTTTCCCTTTCTCATCTCCTTCTGGAAATCCTATGATGTGTACATTATGTCTCTTGTTGTTGTCCCATAATTCCATTAAATGCTGCTCAACCCTCTGAAGCCTGTATTCTTGTTACTCTTCAGCATCTGTTGTCTTTATACTCTAATTTGCTGATTCTGTCTCCTGCCTGATTAAATTTGTTGGTAAAGCCTTCTGCTTCATTTCAGTTATTGTCCCTTTCAGTTTCAATATCTCTTTTATTAGATCCTTATTTTGTTCTTGCTTTGTTTTCTTAATATTTTCAACTCATTGTCCATGTTTTCCTTTAGTTCTTTAAATATATTTAATGTTAATGTATTATAATCTTGCTTTCTTTTTTCATTGTTTAGTGATCCCTAGATGTGCTATCACTCCTTTGTCATGTTGATATGGATAGACCATTGTTTCTCTGTTCTTTTGTGTCTTGTGTTATGTTAGGAGAGGAGCAATAGAGGTTTTGAGGGTAGTGAGTTTCTCCAGTATTTGTTGTTTTTGCCCAAATTATTTTCTTCAAGAAACTCTTAGATGGGCAGAGACTTCAGCTTTTGCTTTCTATTTCCTCTCCCTCTCTGTGATAGCTCCCTCCCCCTCTCAGGTATAATTAGGATTTGGAAGTTCCAGGTCTTGTTTTTCAACTTTCAATCTCTCCCACACACACCAGAGAGCATGCTGTGTTCAGTCTGTCCACCTGTGGGCACCTCTACTCTGGCATGATATCATGACATAATCAACCAGTCCACTAGAGGGCACAGTCTACTCTCTCAGATTATTATTTTGTTACCTTCTCTGTTTCTGCAATCACATTTTTAGCCAGAAAAAAACACAGCAAGAGAGCTCCCTTTAGGGCCAGGAGCTGCCTTCCCATTATGATCAAGGTTTCCTTTCCTGCTATGTGGGGGCTGCTTACTTTTGAGCTGGCAATCAGGGGAGGCACAGGCAATTTCCTCCATTTCAGGAAGAAGAGGGGCTAGCACTGCATAGAAGGACCCCTGAGAGATCTGTCTTGGTTTCAGAGCCCCAGTGGCCCTGTGGTGTTTGAGGGATCAGTCTCCACTTAGGTGACCTACCTTCTGACTCCTATAGAGAACTTTCTGTAGGAGTTTGTATCAGTCTAGCAGCTGACAGTTGGTGGCTGGTGGATGGGTAGTCACCCTCCAAATGGAGACTCAGGTAGGTCTGCCTTGTCCCTATCAGAGCCTGCCCCATGATATGTTGGCTGTAGATGTAGCCTCCACTCAAGATTCCTGCTTCATAGCATGCAGCAGTCTTAGAAGTCCTCAGCACTAACTGGAAGGTGGAGCAGACAGCCCCCAATTTATCCCCAGGGTGGTCTTTCCTGTGGGTTTCAGGGGCCTAAGCTATGGGGTGCACAGGATGGCAGGCAAAGTGTTGACAATGGAACCAGACTCCACTAAAGGGGCCTTCGGTAGCAGTTTGCAACACCTGGCAACCAACAATTACCAGGTGGTGAGGGGGTGTCACGCTGTAATCAGATCCACAGGGAAGTCTGCCTTATTGCTATCAGAGACTCCCCCGTAGATTGTTGGCTGTGAGTGGAACCTCTATTCAAGACTTTTCCTTCCTGACACATATCAGCCTCAGGCAGCCCCTCAGTGCCAACTGGAGGTGCGGACAGAATAGCCTTAATTGACCCCCAGGGAGGTTTTTCCTGTTGATTTCAGAGGCCCGAGCTATGAGGTGGACAGGGAGGCCCATAGAGTGTTTACTATGGAACAGATTCCATTGCCTGGGCCTTCTGTAGCAATACGCAGTAGGCTTGCAGCCAACAATTTCTGGAAGGAGAAGGTGCTGGCACATTCCAAATGGACCCCAGGGAGGTCTGCCTTGTTGGTATCAGAGCACCTCCTGGGGTATGTTGGGTGTGGGTATAGCTTGCAACTGAAGATGCCTTCTTCTTAGCATACAGCAACATCAGTTGGCAGTCCTAAGCACTATCTGAAAGAGGGAGTAGACAGACTACAACCGACTCCCTGGGAGATCTCTCCTGTTGGTTTCAGAGACTTGAGCTATGGGGTGCACAAGGAGGCAGGTGGAGGGTTGTCTTTAAGAGCAAACTCCATTGCATAGTCCTTGTATAGCAATTCACATTAGCCTGGGAACCGACAGTGTCTGGGTGGGAGAGGGCCTGAAACACTCCAAACAGCCCCTTAGGGAGGTCTGCATTTTGTTGATTTTAGGGTAAAAAGCTTGAGATCCTGTCCTCTTATACAGGCAGGGGCTGTGCTTGTTAGGGAAACAGCCTCTTCTTCCATGGCCTCTACCCCAGTTCACTGTGGCCAGCAGCCTGAATGACTAGAGAAGGGGCACAGACAGTGGGAGAAGCAATTTTCCTATTATATGCAACTACTGATTTGTTGATTCTCGCCTGACTATAGTTCCCTGCTCCTTTCCTCTGATCCACAATGCAGAGTCCCTCAAAGCCAAGAATTCTTTCCTTGTTATATTTGGATCAAAACAATGGTTTGTTTATGCTGCTGTGTTCCCAGAATTCTTCTCATCATTATTCTTCACCACTGTAGAGTATTCCATTGTGTGTATATACCACAATATCTTTATCCTTTCATCCATTGACAGGCACTTAGGTTGTTCCATCTTTTTCTTGTGACTAGTGCCTCAATAAACATAGGAATGCATATGTTTGTGTGTGCCTTTAGTATTAGATCACTAAGGTATATACCGAGAAGTGGGATTCCTGGATCATAAGGTAGTTCTATTTCTAGTTTTCTGAGAAAGCACCATACTGTTTTCAATAGTGGTTATACAATTTTTCAATCCCAGTATTCATGGATAAGACTTCCAGTCATTCAATGTTCTGGTTACCTCTGTGCTGCCCTAACAGAAATACCACAAATGGGATGGCCTGAAGAAACAGGAGTTTATTCTCTTACACTTTGGAGGCTTTAAGACCAAGTTCAAAGTGCCAGGCTCTAGGAGCTGGGTGAAAGCCCCTCAATCTTGGGTTTCAGCTCTGCCTCCTGTTCCCAGACACTGAATCTGCAGGCTTGTCTTCACTCAGCTGCTGCCTGCTGAGGCTGACAAGCCCAAGGTTGGCTAGTAAAAAGGCACAGTCCTGATGTTACCAAACCAAATGGCTGGCCATTAATTCAAGTCCACTGAAAGTCCCCAGGTCAGCAAAGCATGTCAGGCTGCTGAACAACAACACAGCTACATGAAGGGTTCAAGCATGCCATAAGCTAGAGACCGTTTCCCAAGAGTTCTCCTTATATACAGGAAGCAGACCACATCCCTAACGGAGGTACTCAGCTGCTCACAGTAGATTCCACCATGGAGTTGATTACCAGTCTCATCATGGGGAATACTACATCCAGCTGCCCAGCCACTCAACCAGGCCCAGCCAAGATGACACACAAATTTAGTTTCCATACCCAAAACCCTGGTAACATTTATTGTTTTCTGTGGTTTTTTAATCAGTGCCAGTTGAGCAGGGAGGGGTGAGATGGTATCTCATCGTAGTTTTGATTTACATACCTCTAATGGCCAGAAGGCTGGCGGATCAAACCCACCAGCCACTCCTTGGAAGGAAGGTTGGGCATTCCTACTTCCGTAGTGATACTGCCTTGGAAACCCAAGGATGGGTCGCTATGAGTTGGGGCCGACTCGATGGCAAACAGCAACAACAACAACAATGGCCAAAGGAGGAGCTCTGGTAGTATAGTGCCTAAGGCACTTGACTGCTAACCAGAAGGCTGGCAGTTCAAACCCAACAGCCACTCTTCAGAAGGAAGGTTGGGCAACCTACTTCTGTGGTGATACCACCTTGGAAATCCTAGGATGGTCCTCTATGAGTAAGGTCCGACATGATGGCAAATAACAACAACAAAAACAATTGAAAAAGGTAGGTGGTTCAAACCCACCAGCAGCCCCACAAGAGAAGGATAAAGCAGGCTACTTTTGTAAAGATTTATAGCCTTGGAAACCATGTGGACAATTCTACTCTGTCCTGTGAAGTTGCTGTGAGTCTGAATGGACTCATGGCTAATAATCATGAGTATCTTTTCATGTATTTACTGGCCTCTTGAATGTCCTTTTTTGTGAAGTGGCTTTTCATGTCCTTTGCCCATATTTTAATCAGGTATTTTATCTTTTTGTTGTTGAGTTGTTGAAATTGTTGCTGCATTTTGGAAATTAGACCCTTACCAAATATGTTGTTCCTAAAGATTTTTTTCCAGGTATATAGGTTGTTTGTTGACGATTTTGATAAAGTCATTTGATCAGCATAGTATTTAATTTTTGAGGTCCTTGTTATCTGATTTGTCTTCTGCTATTTGTGCATTTATAGTTGTGTTTGGAATTGTTTTGAAGAAATATTGTTGAATTCAGATAATTTTTCTAGACTCTTCAACAACCTGAAAAAATGGGTTTCAGAAAAGTCATCCATGTGCTCCATAGATTTTATTCTAAAATTTTGTAGTTTTCAGGCTCCTTTTCACCCTCCTTGATGAACGATTCTAGCATTCTTTCAGTAAGATGGTGAATACCCATGAAATTCTTATTTGGGGCTAATCCATTATCAATGAGTTTGTTGAAGATGGAGTTGGTTAATGGGAACAAACCATCATTATGAATAGTCCTTTTCACAAGAAAAAAATTAAAATTGGTTCTTTTCACTTTTGTCTTTCAATAAGCA
>NW_006922068.1:1704119-1705852 GCF_000298275.1 Orycteropus afer afer
TCACCCTGAGATATCCTTTCAATCTGGAACTGAAACTACTCCCAGAGGTCACCCTCCAGCCAAATCATAGACTGGCATACAAAACAACCAGTAACACCGTGTGGAATATGATCCTTAGAATAAGCAACTGTATGAGACCAAAGAGGCAACATTTGCCCAAAAGCAATGACGAGATGACAAGGAAGGGCAAGAAAACTACAGGGATGAAAACTGGGAAGGCAGGGTGGAAAAGGGGAGAGTGCTGACGGACGCATTGTGGGGCAGCAACCACTGTCAGGGAACAATTTGTATATGAATTGTTGAATGGGAAACCAGTTTGCTGTGTAAACTTTCATCTAAAGTACAAAAAAATGTTGATAGAAAAATAGAAGATGTCAGCCAAGAAAACACTTGGAGTTCAGTTCTACTCTGAAACACATGGGCTTTCCGTGAGTCAGAACTGACTCAATGGTAACTGATTTTTGTTGTTGTTGTTATTGTTTATCCTAATATTGGTAAATGGGTACTTTGTCTTTGGGATAAAATTTCCAGTGATAACCTTCTGTGCAAATTTAAGAAGTATTATATATAAAATATTCGGAAAGAAATGAAAATTATGTGCTCTGGGAAAATGTGGGTGAATCAAAAAAATGTCTCTGGTGATGACAAAAAAGTAGTTCATGAACTGTTTGGATAAAACTATACCCTGAATTGTGAAAAATGAGGGAAAGAATTTCTAAATCAGCACTCATATAATAAACGATTTTCAATATGCATATGAAATATATTTACTAAATGTATATACAGATACTTGATTTTATCTACAACTCTAAAAGTTTATATTCTTAAATTGTCAAAAACAGTTTTTAATACAACTTTTTTGGTCTTTTTGGAAAATTTACTAATGACTTTCTATTTGAACATATGTTCTTTATGATTACTAAATATTGTCATTTAAAAATGCCTAATGTTAAATATATCTTCTTTTTTTCTTCTTAGGAATGAAAAGGTTGTGAACTGCTTATACCCAAAACCTAATGCCATTTTCAGACTAATTTGCTTTCCCTGGGCAGGAGGTGGTTCCATCCATTTTGCCCGATGGGGCCAAAAGATTCATGATTCTGTGGAAGGTATGCTAATTTTCATAACCATCTAAGTAGTTTGTAAAGTCAGATGATATGCACATGTAGAAATTTGAAGGATGGTAACGATTTTCCCTCCTGGTTGCTAGTTTATGATAATTAGCATTCAAAATTGTTCTTTAATGAGGTGATTTTTTTTTCTTTTCTTCTTTTTTTTTTAAATTGTGATTTGGGTGAAAATTTACAGGGCATATTCACTTTCCATACAGCAGTTCACATACACTTTGTCACATGACATTGACCACAATTTACCACAATGCAACAGTTCCCCTCCCACTTCCACCCATTAGTTACCTCTTCCCTGTGTCCATCCCTCCATGTACTCCTGCCCCCTGAGCTGTCTCCCTGTGCATAAACAGCCCTTCTTTCTCCCATAATTGTTCTCTCCAAGGAATGTATTTACCTCAGGTAAATGTTCAACTCATATGCCTGTCTTTTGTTTGGCTGGAAGCCACAGGTGTGGGTTTAATTCCAGACATGAAGGGCAGCTAGGGGCCATAGTCTCAGTGGTTCTGCCAGGCTCTATCAGACCAGCAAACCTGGTCCCCCCCATTTTGTTTTCCGAAATGATTTTGAGTTTTATTCCACATTGTTCTCCCTCTCTATCCAGGA
>NW_006922068.1:1733824-1736919 GCF_000298275.1 Orycteropus afer afer
TTATGCTGGTTTTCACCTTGAAGTGTATTGTATCAGAAATTAATATTATCACTCCTGTTCTTTTGTGGTTGCTATTAGCTTGATATATTTTTCCTGTCTTTTGATTTTTAATTTATCTTTGTGTCTAAGGAGGTTCTCTTTTAGGCAGCACATTGATGTGTCTTTTCTTACCCAGTCTGCCACTGTGTTTCTTTTGATGGGTGCATTTAGTGCATTCACATTCAGTGTAATGATGACAGGTATGGATTTTTTGCTGTCATTCTTTTGTGTATTTTGTTGTTGATGATGATGATTTCTTTGCTCTGGATATTTTTCTGTGTGTTCATTTTGCTATTGAGTTTTTCTCCCCTTTTGTTTGTTGTTGTTGATTTTGTGTTTACTGAGGCTTTGAGATTTCCTTCTTTCTTATTTTGGTTAGAGGCTTATTAATTTTCTTGTGGTTACCCTGTAGGAGACTCATACCTTCCTAAGTTGGTAATAGTCTATTTTATATTGACATAGCCCTGACCTCTCTCCACTTGGAAGTTTTGTAATCATACCACTTATTCCCTCTATTTGTTTTGTAGTTGGTGTCATTTACAGATTGACTCCTCCAGTTCTCTATTTTCTTTTTTGTAAGGTTATTTCAGTTTTGAGAATTCTTTTTCTGAGTTGCTTTCTGGGTGATGGTGTCATATGTCTTAATCTTAATTTGATGTCTTCCATTGTTGTTTTTCTTTTGGAATGACTCCCTGTAGCATTTGTTACAGAGTTAGTGGTTTTCACAAATTCCCTGTATTTCTGTTTGTCTGGAAATGTCTTAATTTCACTCTCAGGTTTGATGGTCAGGTAGGCTGGATATATAATTCTTGGGTGGCAATTCCTTTCCTTCCAGATTTTGGACATGTCATCCCATTGCCTTCTTGCCTGCATGGCTTCTGATGGAAAATCAGAGCTTAGTCTTATTGGTTGCCCTGTGTAGGTAACATTGCATTTTTCTCAAGCTGCTCCCAAGATACTCTCTTTGTCTTTGGTTTTAGAAAGTCTTATTGTGATTTGACTTGGTCACTTTCTTTGGTTTCTAACCACCATGGGGTTTGTTGAGACTTGGATGGATAAATATCTTCCCATTTTTCACAATATTGGGGAAGATTTCGGCTACAAAGTCTTTGACAATATTCTTTTTTACCCTTTTTTTTTTGCTTTGTCTTTTTCTGTAATCCTAATCAGATATATGTTATTTCTTTTGATATCATCCCATATAACTCAGGTTTTCTTCCTTTCTCTCTTTCTTCTGTCATCCTTTTTTTCTGATTTTTTCCTCCTACAAGCTGCTGTCAGAAGATTTGTCTCCTAGCTGGGAAATATATCTTCTGCAAGTTTGATTCTAACTCTTTTGTCCTTGTTGTTGTTATGTGCCATCGAGTCAGACACGACTCATAGCGAACCCTCCTTGGGTTTCCAAGGAAGTATCGCTACAGAAGTAAATTGCCCCATCTTCCTTCTGAGGAGAAGCTGGTGGGTTTGAAGTCTGGTTAGCAGTCAAGTGTCTTAGGCACTATGCTACCAAAGTTTTATCTATCTCCATAACTTTTGTGTTCATCTTCTGGATTTCTAATGCTGTTTTTGTATGATTTCCAATTGTCTCTTTATTTTGTCATTTTGCCCATATATGATTTTTCCAAATTCTTCAATGCTATTGTCTGTCTTTTCTTTGCTTCTCTTTATGGTTTCCTAGAGCCCTTGGAAAGATATATAGATGTGTATCTTTTGAATTCCTTATCAGGTAGGTCTATTACCTGTTGTTCCTCAGGAATGTTTCCTAGTTTCTTAATTTATTTACTTGCTTCTGCTTTCTTATCCTGTTCCTTTGTTTGAATTGAAGTTGTCTGTTGCCTCAGGACATTTAGAAGTCATTGTCTTTATTTGTTCCTTATGTTTTGGTTTTTGCTTTGCTTTGTTTTGATATATCTGCATATGGGGTGCATGTATGCTTCTTTGGTTGTTAGGTTTACATTACTGGGTCACTCCCTAGGTAACTCTGGGGTGGTGGAAAACTGGTGGGAATAGTGAGGCAGGCCTCTGTTTGTCATGAGGAGGAGCTTTGCTTAGGATAAGCAGATGTTGTCCACGATCTATCATTGATTCCACAGTGCAGGAGCTGGTGGTGGTGCTTATGCAATGGGTGAGGTTCTTGGTGCAGTCAATATGATCAGTAGTGTTAATGTTTTCTTCTTGTTGGATGGGGCAGAAAAATGGTGTGTGCGAGAGAGAGAAAAAGCCAAGGATAAGAAGATGAGATGGAAAAGAAGAAAAAAGAATGAAAAGAAAAGAGGAAAAACTAGAGAAAAAAAAAAGAAGAAATAGAAATAAAAGACGTGGGTAAGTGAGATGAGTGGTCAAAATGAAGAAAAAGAAATGAACAGATAAAAACTAGGAAAAAAATGGGAAAAAGTAAAAGAGAAATACAAGAGGAAAATAAGGGAAGTGAGGGTGAGGGCCTTCTGTAGTTATGGTCAGCTGGCAGCCCCAGGGGCAGAAATGCTGAACCACTGGAGTGTGTGGCCCATGGAGGTGAAATGAGCCTGGTGCAAGTGAGCCCCTCCAAAAGAGAAGGCTTCATTCATGTGTGTGCCTCTTGTGCTTAGTGTAAGAAAGGTCAGGTAGTGATGCATGTGCAGAAAAGGTTATCCACAGCCCCTGGCTCTGTCTGTTTGGAGTGGGTTGCTGAGGGTGGTGTTTGGCAATCAATCAAAAAAGCCTGGCAGCTCTAACCCACCAGACACCACACAGGAGAAAGACAAGACAGCCTTCCTCCACAAAGACCAACAACCCTAGAAACCCCAGAAGGTAGCTCCACTCCATCCCAAAAAGGGTCATTATGAGCAAAATCTACTAACAGCAGTAGTTGTGGTTTGATTTACTATTGGTGAGTTATTTTATTCCTTTTCTCTTGCTCCCACATCACTTTGCGGACAACTGTGCAACTGTAAATCTGACCCATTTCCCTGCATGTTTCTCTCCAAACTCCCACAGAACTTCAGCTCTCCTTAGATCCTTCCTGCTCTGTCTATGCTGTGTCTCTATTGCCATGTGGATTTGATGAAAGTTCCCCC
>NW_006922068.1:1737704-1738378 GCF_000298275.1 Orycteropus afer afer
GAAAGTAGCCATAAAAATAAAAAAACAAACCCTTTGCCACCGAGTAGATTCTGACTCATGGTAACTCTATGGACAGAGTTGAACTGCTCCAGAGGATTGCCAATGCTGTAAGTCTTTACAGAAATAGACTGCTTCATCTCTCTCCTGTGGAGCTTCTGTGTGTGTGTGGGGGGGGTTCAAACTACCAACCATTTGTTTAGCATCTGAATGCTTTAACCACTGTGCC
Organism: Orycteropus afer afer; assembly: GCF_000298275.1. Lineage (NCBI taxonomy): Eukaryota > Metazoa > Chordata > Mammalia > Tubulidentata > Orycteropodidae > Orycteropus > Orycteropus afer. The sequence goes on from NW_006922068.1 coordinate 1,737,931, forward strand.
ACTAGAGCTCCTGAAAGTGGCCATATACAATACATAAAAAATGTTACCTTGCTGTTTTCCAATAAAACTTTATTTACAAAAGCAGTAGTCACTACATTTGGCGGATGGGCTATAATTTGTTGACCCCTGTTTTAGTAGATGACTTAGGCAACAATCATGATTTAAAATATTTCCTAAATTCCTGCATTTATGATTGCTTTGATAATAGATAAACTAAATTTTTGCCTTACTGTTGTGTTCCTTAATGTTTTGCTTTAAAAAGTCTAATGTTGTAGTGATTCACTTTCCTTTCTAAATGACTTGGTAATTTTTCTAGAGGTCCAGAGTTTTTTTTTTTTTTTTTTTTTAATCTTGAAATTCTAATATTTCAACTGTGGTATTTAAGTTTGTGTGTCAACTCAGCTAGGCCTGATTGAGTGACTGGGCAGCTGGATGTAGTATTCCCCAT
>NW_006922068.1:1738478-1754069 GCF_000298275.1 Orycteropus afer afer
TGTAGTATTCCCCATGATGAGACTGGTAATCAACTCCATGGTGGAATCTACTGTGAGCAGCTGCCGTAGGGAATGTGGTCTGCTTCCTGTATACAAGAAGAAGGCTTGCAACATGGTCTCTAGCTTACAGCACACTTGAACCGTGCATGTAGCCGTGACGTTGTTCAGCAGCCAGCCATGCTCTGCCAACCCTGGGACTTTCAATGGACTTGAATTAATGGCCTGTTGTGCATTTTGGTAACATCAGAACTATGTCTTTTTACTTGTCAATCTTGGGCTTGTCAGTCTCAGCAGCCAGTAGCTGTTTTAGTGAAGAAAAGTCTCCAGCTTCAGTGGGCCTGGAACAGGAGGCAGAGCTGAAGCTCAAGGTTGAGGGGCTTTAAGCCATCCCCTAGAGCCTGGCACTTTGAACTCAGACTGAAAGCCTCCAAACTGTAAGAGAATAAACTCCTGTTTGTTCAAGCAATCCCATTTGTGGTATATCCCTGTCAGAGTGGCACGAGGTAACCAGAACAGCAACTTAACTGTTAGGGATAAATTTGCCCAAGCATATGTTAGGTCCTTTTGATATTCAGTTTCATATCTTATTTTCTTACAGAAAAGTTTGCATGAATTCTAATTTCAAATATTCTTTTTCAGCAGTTACTTGTGGGAGAACCTATTTATCCCTATGTTGGGTTGTTTTCTGTTTATTTATGACTTTTTATAAATTTCTTCTGTTTTCCTTTTCCTAACTCCTTCCCCCACCCCCATCCTCTGTATCCATTTATATATACTTTGTATCTATTATTTCACAGGCTACTTTCCTTTAGTTTCATTTTTAAATAATTTTGTCTTTTTATTCAATTTCTTTCTAGAGTTCTATCACCTCTTTTCCCATTGTTTTTCTATTTCTAGTCAGCATGTTAAGCTTCCGAGTTACAATGGTCTTTCATTTCTCCGATTCATTGTTTAATTAAAGTTAGTTAATGCTGGAGTGTTGCATTTACTTCTGGTTTGTGGCCTTTGTAAAACATATTTTCTTTAGCTGAAAAAGTTTTATTCATACTTTTAGTATTCTCTATGTTAGGTTGATTCTGTTCATGATTACGCGTGTTTGATTATCTGAGACTGAGGTGATGTGTTGCTTAATCTATTTCTTAGTTTTAGAGTGGCTACTTCTGTTCCTATAGTGAAGTGCAGTTTGAAAAATATGTCACCTTGTTTTTGGGGATGGGGTGCTTGGTATTCTGCTGATCCTTTGAGTTGAGTTTTTGGTGGTAGGGCTCATATTTTCAGCCTCTTTTATCATCATCATCATCATCTTCTTCTTTTTTTTTTTTTCTTTTTTGCCATCAAGCCTCAAGAGGCATTTTCTCTTTGCAAGGTGACTTCCTCTCTCTTGGAAATGCTGCTTCCCCAGCACCATAACTCTCTCTTCCCTCATGCATTCCAAGTCTCTTCCCTTCTACTTTCCAGCAGTCAGTACTCTGATCCAAGCTCTCAAACAAAATATTCCATTCATTGAGTGAAGAGACCCTTGTAATGTGTTTGTGTGTCTGTAAACGTTTATAGTTTGTTTTTAATCAGCAGTTGATGGTTCAATATAAGCAAATGCTGCTCCTTTAAACACTTTTTAAAATAATCATTATATGAAAATGTATCAAGAATACCACAAACTTAACTCTATCCCTTAAACAATAAAACACTACTAATTCAATTGAAGTCTGCCTGGTAATTTCCCCAATTGTACATACTTCCTCTCTCCTTTTCATCTTCTCAAATCTAACATAAGAAAAACATGTCATTTCACATAGTTCTTATTTTATATAAATGTATCATATTGTAAACATGCCTCTATAACTTGTTTTTTTCCCTCAATTTATGCTTTAAAAATTCATTCATGTGGATATATGTATTGCTACGTGATTGATTTTTCACTATTGGGTAATATTCCATTGTATGACTATAGTACAATTTATGTAATTATTCTCTTTATAGGTATTAGGTGACTTTGAATTTTTTTTTTTTTTTTTGCTATCATAAGCAATGTTGCAATGATGGCTTTTGTTCTCTCACAGTTTAGGAGGGTAGATTCCAAATTTATGGTGCTAGCTCTGGGGAAGTTTTTAGTTCTCTGTTGGCTTAGACTTAAGAATGAAAGTCCTTGTCTCCCTTCGGGATAAGTGGGCCCATCATTCCTTGGAGATCTCTATGTGTCTTGGCATCAATCATGCCCTGGGTCTGGGAGGTTCCCAGCACAGGGATGCTGGGTCCACAGTACATACTCTCCTTCAGGCTCTTCTTTTTTGGTACTAATAGTTCCCTCTCTCTCTCTGTTGGCTTCTCTCTCCTTTTATCTTTTATAAGATAAAAGGTGATACAGGTTACATCCTGTATAAGATCAGGGCTGTGACTTGATTAAGTGTGTTTTATCCCTCTCTAATCTCCTGATAACTGATTTATCACATCAGATTACATTGGGGTCATCATTACAAAACTGCCAAACTACTGAGAATCATGGCCCAGCCAATTTGACACATATTTGACACAATCTTATATATGTTTTTGTGCATATGCATATGTAAGAGTTTTACATTTAAGAGTGGAATCCTGGATGGAATGAAAGCAGAAACTAAAGACGAAAATATCTAAAATACATCAAGAAATCAAATCACATGTTGTATTGGGAAAATCTGCTACAAAAGTTCTCTTTAATGTTTTAAAAAGCAAAGAGGGCTAGGTGCTCCTGACCCTAGCCATGATATTTTCCATCACCTCATACACATGCAAAAGCTAGATGATGAATGAGGAAGCATGAAGAATTGCTGCAATTGGATTATGATGTTGATGAAGAATATTGAATATACCACAGACTACCAGAAGAATGAAGACATCTGTCTTGGAAGAAGTACAGACAGAATACTCCTTAGCAGCAAGAATGGTGACATTTTGTCTCATGTACATTGAACAGGATATCAGGAGGGCCCAGTCCCTGAAGAAGGGCATCATGTTTGGTAATGTAGAGGGTCAGAGAAAAAGAGGGAGACACCCAAAAATATAGATTGACACAGTGACTGCAACAATGTGCTCAAACATAGCAACATTTGTGAGGGTGGTGCAGGCACAGGCACTGTTTTGTTCTGTGTGCATTGGATTGCTATGAGTTGGAACCGACTCAACAGTCCCTAACAACAACAAGGCATAAATGTCTTCAACAACATGGAATGTTGTCAATTTGTACTCCAAAGAAATTGCAATGATTTATACTATACTAGCAGTGTATAAAATTCCCTATTGCTCTATATTCTGGACTATGTTGTTATTGCCACACTTTTCCATTTTTACCAATTTGTGCATGAAATTATCATTTGCTTCTTTGAAATTGCTCATATCATGGTCATATATCTACTTCTCACTTATTGACAATCTCATTATTTAATATCTTATGTTCACAACAATTGAAAAAATCTACTGTCTGACCATTTTTCATATTAATAAGATATGTCTGGCAGTAATGCACACTGAGTTGCAAGGTAAGAGTAACAATGACTATGGTGGTTGAAGTTATGTGTCCACTTGGCTGGGCTATGATTCTCAGTGGTTTGCCACTTATGTACTGATGTAATTTGGCATTTATATAATGATTTAATTTGGCAGTCCTATGATGATATTTTGTGCTGCTGTTATGTACTGATGTAATCATCCTCCATTGTGTGATCCAGGGTGGCAGTCCTACATTTTGGCACAACACCAATTTTCACACACTGACATGATCTTTGGAAGTTAACCATGTTAATAAGTGAGGAGTGGTCTATATACCCTTTTAGAACATCACAGTATTTCCTTCAATGTCTGAATGTACTAACTTGGGTTTCTCATCTCCAGTGCACTCCATAAGACTTGCTGGAAGAGAAAGTCGACTCAGTGAACCTTTTGCAAGTGACCTCTGCACTGTAGTTGATGAAATTCTTTGTGTTTTGCTGCCACTCCTCCGTGAGAAACCATTTGCATTTTTTGGCCACAGGTATATGAAATCTGCTTTAAAAAACACGTTGGGATGTTTCTTCAGTCGAGAGTCTATAGTTAATGTTGTTCTTTACGTCTTGTGAGATACATACTTTTTGATTGGGCTACACTGCTTCATCACAGATGGAGGACATGATTGATTGGTTATAGTTATAGCTGTTCTCAAGCAAGGCAGTCAGAGAGGGAGAAATTTTGCAACAGGGGCCATAAAGACATTGTTTTAGTTACAGTGACACGCTAACAGAAAATACCACAAGTGTATGGCTTTAACAAACAAGGATTTATTCTCTTACAGTTTAGGAGGCTAGAAGTCCAAGTTCAAAGTGCCAGCTCTAGGGGCTGTGTGAAGGTTTCTTGACTTTGGGCTTCAGCTCTGCCTCTGGCTCGTAGCCCATTGGAGCTGGAGGCTCCTCTTAACTCAGGCAGCTGCTGGTTGCTGAAGCTGACAAACCAAAGGTTGACAAGTAAAATGGCACAGTCCCAAGATTATTAAGCAACACAGTAGGCCACTAGTTCAAGTGAAAAAACAGTGCCAAGAAAGGCAGGCAACCATCACAAAGACTTGTAGGAAAGAAAAAAAAAAAAAAAAAACTTGCAAGACTATGAAGCACAGAGCTGGAGAGGCTGATAGCTATTTGTGTACTCTTTATGTTCCAGGATATGAGTATAGACCAGTACAGGTATGGTGGGTTAGTGAGCTATGAAGGGCTTCAGTACCAGGGCTTCTTAAGCAACCTTGATTTAAAAAAAAAAAAAATTAAACTTAAAACTTTCCAGTTATTGCCAGCGGGAGTAATTTCAGCAATTTAATAAACAATACGTAGCAGGGGCAGCTTCCGTTCCTCATATGTGTCCCTGTCTCAGTTATTACTATATGTTTCTCTTTCCCAAATTTAGTATGTGATCCTATGTTGCCTTTCTCACTGCACTACAGCTAAATGAAAAATATAAGCTAGAATCATTGCATTTATTTGTGTCAAGTACAAATGCTTTTCACGTAAATCATGCATTTTTCCTTAGGGACGGGGTGGGAGGATGGAGGAGGGCAATAAGATCAAGGCCTTATTTTGCTAGGAGTCCCTGGGTAGCACAAACAACTGGTTACTTACCAAAGACTGGCAGTTTGAATCCACCCAGAGACATCTTAGAAGAAAACCTGGGAATCGACTTGCCCCCAAATAAGCCAGTCAATCCCCGGGGATCATAATTCTGCTCTGACATGCATGGGGTCACCATAGTCAAGAAAACTTGACACCAACTCTTCTTTTGTTTTGTGTTTAATTTTGCTAATGGAGATCTGGTGGTGTAGTGCCTAAGGCATTTGACTGCTAACCAGAAGTTTAGTGGTTCAAACCCACCAGCCACTCCTTGGAAGGAAGGTTGGGCAATCTACTTCCCTAGTGATACCACCTTGAAAACTCAAGGAGGGGTCACTATGAGTTGGGTCAGACTAGATGGCAGTTTGTTTATCTGGTGAACTTTTGTTCAGGGTGGGGCCAATGGCAATTTGCTAATTAAAAGTCTCTCCAACCTCTTTCAATATATCATCATCTCACCATTTCCCTGATACACGCTTTGACTGTTCTCTATTCCTTGTCTGCACTGCCCCTGCCACCTCCTAGCTAACACTGACCATAAGTGCTTTTCCTTTCATCCAGGGTAGCTGGGAGCTTAATCAACTTCTAGTAAAATAACTGGTTAAGAGCCAGGAAAGAATCCTGGAAATGTCAAGTTTCTGAACAAACATGACTTTGTAAACCCAGTACTGCTGTGCTGGTTGCTTTTCCTCCTACTCTTTTGATCTTCCTCTCCTCACCTGGAGAAGATCCTGATTGATCTGGGAATCTAACCCTAGACTGCCTTGTTGGTGGCGTGATGGGCCTGGAATTGCTGAGGAGCTTCCTTCTCCATGCTTTTCTTTTTTTACAATCCGGTCTCCCTTAAAACCTATAGTGAAAGAAGTCCACTTCCTAACCTCAATTAAGTGACCTCTCCTTAGATGGATGGAGTTCAGTTCGTAGAGGAGTGCATGCTATGAAATATGAGGCCTATGTTCTCAGTTGTTTTCAGGCAATGTTCCTGCCTGACATTCCAAACGATGACAAAGTAGAAGAAGTAGCTCATGATTTTCTTATAGAGGTTGGTGGCACTGCTGAGACGTTGATAAACAGTAAACACTTTATTCAAGAATGTGTTCCCATAATGCTGGCAGATGCATGCATGATTAAGAATTACATGTAAGTAACCAAGATGAATTTTTTTTACAAACAATTATCTATAGAAATATGTAGACTGATAGTTCTCTGAGTCTATATGTAACAGATGACAACATTCTAGGAATTTGATTTCATTTCCTTTGGGGAACCTATAATATTTGTAATGGCTCAAAATTCCAACTAATGGAAGTGAGGCACAGAAATTGTATTTACAGAAAAAATGAGTTGAATATATATACATACACACACACACACCAAACTCTGCCATCGAGTCAATTATGACTCATAGCATCCTGCTTTGGGTTTCTGAGATGGGAGAAGGTAAATATTCACAGAAGTAGATTGCCCAGTCTTCCTTCCACAGATTGGCTGGTGGATATGAACTGCCAGCCTTCTTGTTAGCAGTCAAATGCCTTAGGCACTACACCACCAGAGCTACACACACATACACACACAGACAGATACATATGTATGTATGTATGTATCAATATAGATTTTATAAACATACATTTGTTGAATTCATGCCAATGCATCCTCATCTTAGAAGGGTCAACAGAAGTAGATAACTAATTATTGTTGGAAATCTTTTTTCAGAATTTTAACATGAATAAAGTCTGAAGATAAACTAACAAAGGAGGAGTGATTTGCTAGATTTGCTTTTTGGGAAGCTTTTCCCAGAACTCATTTATCTCCATGTGCATGCCCATTCCCTGTCTTGTGGGATGTGTAGACTGATGCTTGATTGAGCTGATAGGACTGTAGTCCTAACAAGCAGTAAAGCTTTTCACAAAAATCTAAACTCACAATGGCTCTGACATCAACAATGATATCCCTCATTCCACATTCTCTTCTGAATCCAGCTTTCATTTCTGGAAGTCCCCTGTCAATATACTGCTATAATAGTTTCTGAATTATTTTCAGCTGGGTTTTATTTACATTTGATACAATGATAATGCACAATAATTTCTAGATTGTGTTGCATCACCTTTCTTTGCAGTGGGCACAAATATCGATCTCTTCCAGTCAGTTGGCCAGGTAGCTGTCTTCCAAATTTCCTGGCATAAATGAGTAAGCTCCCCCAGTGCTGCATGCATTTGTTGGAACATCTCAATGGGTTTCTTGTCAATTCCTGGAGCTGTTTTGCCAATTCCTTCAGTGTAGCTTGGACTTCTTCTTTCCATACCAGTAGTTCTTAATCATATGCTGCCTCCTGAAATAGTTTGGCATCAACCACTTCTTTTTGATACAGTGACTCTGAATATTCTTTCCATCTTCTTTTGATGCTTCTTGCATTATTCAATATTTTGCCCATAGAATCCTTCAATATTACAACTCAAGGCCTGATTTTTTTTCCTCAGTTCTTTTAGCTTGAGAAATGCACAATGTGTTCTTGGCTTTTGGTTTTCTAACTCCAGGCCTTTGCATATTTCATTATAATAAAGTTACCTTCTTGAACTTTGAAATATTCGGTTCTATTTCAGCATTTCAGCTTTAGCTACTCTCCATCGAAGAGCAAGTTGTAGAGTCTCTTCTGACATCCGTTTTTGTCTTTTCTTTCTTGTCTTTTTAATGGCCATTTGCTTTCTTCATGTATGGTGATCTTGATGTCATCCCACAACTAGTCTGGTCTTTGGTCATTAGTGTTCAATATGTCAAATCTATATTTCAGATAGTCTCTAAATTCAGGAGATATAATCAAGGTCATATTTTGGCTCTGTGGACTTTTTTCTTTGGGTTTCACTTGAACTTGAATATGAGCAAATGATGGCCTTGTTTTGACTGCTCATATTGAGCTTCTCCATCACCTCTTTCCATAGATATAGTCGATCTGATTCCTTTGTATTCCATCTGGCAAGGTACACTTGTATACCACTGTGTATGTTGTTGCAAAAGGTATTTGCAATGATAAGTCTTTTGCCTTATAAAATTCTATCATGTGATCTCCGACATCATTTCTATCAGCAAAACATATTTTCCAACTACCGATGATTTTTGTTTGTTTCCAACTTTCACATTCCTGTCACAATAACCATCTATACATCGTGATTACATGTTTGGTCAATTTCAGACTGCAGAACTTGCGAAGAATCTTCCATTTCTTCATCTTAGGCTTTAGTAGTTGGTGCATACATTTGCATATTAGTAATATTAAACTGGTCTTCCTTGTAGGTGTATGGATATTATCCTATCACTGACAGCACTGTGTTGTGGGATAGATCTTGAGATGTTCTTTGGACAATAATGCAACACAATTCCTTTTCAGTTGTCATTCCTAGCATAGTAGATCACATGAATGACTGATTCAAAATGGCCAATACCAGTCCACTTCAGCTCACTGGTGCTTAGGATATTGATCTTATGCATTCCATTTCATTTTTGACAACTTCCAATTTTCCTAGATTCATTCTTTGTACATTTTGTGTTCTGATTATTAATGAAAGTTTGCAGCTGTTTCTTCCCATCCTGAGTTGTGCCTCATAAGCAAATGAAGGTTGTGAAAGCTTTATTCCTTCCACGTCACTAAGGTTCACTCTACTTTGAGGAGGCAGCTCTTCCCTAGTAGTATTTTTAGTGCCTTCCAACATAAGGGACTCAGCTTTTGGCACTGTATCAGACAATGTTTCACAGCTATTCATAGTTTTACAGCAATACATCACACAGTGTTGCACTGCTATTCATAAGCTTCCCAAACTGAGACAGACTGGAAACTCTACTAAAACTTGCCTACTATGGGTGACCCTGCTGATATTTGAAATACTGGTGGCATAGCATCCAGCCTCAGAACAACATACAAGTCACCACTGTATGAAAAACTGTCAGAGGAGTGGTTGCATCTTTATATACTGTCATGTATTTCTTCTGTTTTACCTGAGTGTTGTCACCTCATACATTCTTTGAAGGCAGATACTTGAACCTCTGTTTTTTTTTTTTTTTTTTTCCTCCATAGGGCCTGCTAATGGGAATAGGGTTATCATGGGTTGCACTTGTTAACAGAAGTTTACACAAATAGACAGAAAAAGTGGAGTGGACTGAAGCACCTTGAGAAAAGAGATAATCCATTCGTCTTTGGTGTTCTCCTCCATTGACTGCCCATCTCTGATCTATCCCTAAGTCAAGTCACCTTTACTACCTAAATATCCCAAGTGTTTCCATATTCCTCCATCTCTATCCCAACCATCTTTGCCCAAAGCATCAGAAGACCAAACTGTCATGTGTTTCTGGCTTAGCACAAAGAAACACTAGTATGTATCCAAAAGTAATCCAAATCACTATGGAGATTCAATGGAATAATGTATGTAAAAGGTATTTGCTTGTGTGTTTGTAATGAGTAAGCCTTGCACATGGTTAAACATGCAATCTCTAGAGTCCAGTTACCAAGACTGAAACTTTCTGCCACAGCTAATTAGCAGTAAGATTCTGAGAACTTTCTTTCATAGTTTATGTCTTATAGATCAAGGAAAGAGATAATAGTAGTAACTCCTTTGAGATTTAAGTAGGGTATTCCTTGATAGAGGGTTTGGCACATAAACAACTACAAGTAAAAAATTTTTCAAAACAAAATGGAACAAAAACCTCACTACTGAAGGCTCTCAAAAACAACCTCCCAAAACCCTAAATAAATAAATCACTCAATGGGATATTTCACTCATAGAATAGAGAAAATCTTTTTAACATTCTCACTCTCTTAACCAAATTGCAATACCCACAACTCTTCCTTTCCTCTCTCCATATTCCAAAAATGTTCCCAGAACGGTTTTCAAGATTTTTCTCCCATCACTTGTTGCTTTTCTTTACTCAATATGTTCTCTCTTCACCTCCCCCTACCCCCTTAGCTTTCGTTTCTTTCCAATATAAGATCAGGCCTATGGAACTTGTCTCAGGCCTTTTCTTGCCCCATTTCTTACCAGTAAGGCTCAGGTCCTGGGACCAAAATACCAGGGGCCAAGGCTACTTCCAACTCACACGAGTTGTTCTCATCTCTTGTCTGGACTATTGCATTGTTTTCTCTTCTCCTTCTAGGGCTCTGATTACATGCATTTAGACTCTTTGTTATTGTGCCACAGCTCCTGAGTACTCTGTTCTCTTTTTTTCCTCTGTGTTTCTTTTTGGATAATTTCTTCTGTTGGGCTTCTTCTAGTTCACTGACTCTTTGCTCATCTGTATCAAGTGTATTAATGATGAGCTTGTCAAAGGAATTCTTCACTTTTGTTGCCATTTTAATGTTTAGCATTTCTCTTTGACTTAGTTTTTACCTTTCCACTGAAATTCATTTGTTTATACTTGTCTACTTTTTTTCTGCTAAATTTTATAACATATTAATCATTATTATTTTAAAGTCCTTGTTCTGATAGTTCTAACAACTGGGGTATATCTGAGTCTGATTCTTTTGATTGTTTTGCCTCATTACAATAAATCAATCCAAACCAAACACGCTGCTGTAAAGTCAGTTCTACTCATAATGACCCCTCCTTGGGTTTCCGGAGCAGTATCTCTTCAGAAGTAGATTGCCCAATCTTCCTTCCAAGGAGTGGCTGGTGGGTTTCAACCACCAGCCTTCTGGTTAGCAGTCAGATGTCTTAGGCACTATGCCACTATTTCTTGCTTTCTTGTATGTCTGGAAGTTTTTGATTGAAAATTAGTCATCCATAAATAGTTTGAAAGTGAAGTAAACATTTTTTATGCCTGAATGTGACCATACCTCTTCTTCTCTCAGATTGTTAGTGTTGAGTCAGTTTAGTCTTGAGTTGAACTGGATTTAGGTTTTGTCATTACATAGTTACCTTTGGGCACTCTAGTGGTAGAGTGCCTAAGGCATTTGACTGCTAACCAGAAGGCTGGTGGTTCAAACCACCAGCCACTCATTGGATGGAAGGATTGGGCAATCTCTTTCTGTAGAGATACCCCCTCAGAAACCCAAGGAGGGTCACTATGAGTCAAATTGACTCCATAGCAGTGAGTTTGGTTTTTTGGTTTATAGTTACCTTCAGTGTATCGATAGCTTCAAATTTCTCTGGTGTCCCTATGTGTTTAGTGCGGGGACTGTGTTGCTGGAGAAATTTTTCTCATTGTTCTTGCTTTCAGACTTCCCTGTGCAACTGATCCTCAAAGCCCTACTGTCTCCATGCTTTTTCTTCTCCCCTATGGTAGACAGCGTTCATTTTACTCATTTTATGTTAGTCTGGTGAGAGTTAACACTGGGAATTGTTGGATGTCCTACTCACACTCACCTTTCGCTGTCAGTCAGGACTTCTGTGCCTAGGCTTTGGGGTGTGACTTTCTCATCAGGTCTGCCCCTTGTCCCTTTCACAAGCAAATTTTGTCCTTTATCTGTGGTCGATCTTGGGTAGAAGTTTCCAGCCCATGCCCCAGCAGCAGCTGACCTCTGCTTGGTCTTGGTATGGAACTGTGGATCCAGGCCAGTCCCCACCTGTTCCACAGGACAGAGTTCATACTTCTACCCTTTCCCCCTTCATTTGTACCAGAGAGAGTTTGCAGCCCCTCCTATAGCAACTTAAGGCTTGTGTTTAATGAGAGAAAGGTCTGGGCAGGAGGCAGGATTTCAAGGCTGTCCATGCTGTTGTTATTGATATTAGGTGCAGATGACTCTATTCTGACTCATAGCAAGCCCATGTGACAGAGCGAAACTGCTTCAAAGAATGTCTAGGCTGTAATCCTCATGGCAGCAGATCACCAGGTCTTTTCCTGCGGAACCTCTAGGTAGGTTCAAACCACCACCATTTTAGTTACCCGCAGAGTGCCTAACCATTGTGCCACCAGGGCTACCACCCCCTATTCTGCTCTCTCTGGCCTCCTGCTTTCCTCCTAATCTTTCTTGGGAAGCCTTGTTGGAGGCCTATGGGAAGAAGCCTGTGAGTCAGTGTGAATTTCCTGAGTTTGGGACTCCTGGCTATTCTAGGGCGACACTTGGGGCTGTAACAATTTTTTGAAATTGTCGCTGATTCCTCTTACCCGTTTGTATAGCAACCACCCAATCCTTGTATGCTTTGCCATGAGTGAGCCAGGCCATACTTCTATCTCTTACAGGGACATGGCCTTCCTTGGAATTTGGATTATTGCTTGCCTTGCCTTGTGATCTCAGCTCTCTGATGCAGTTTTTGTTTGTTTGTTTGTTTGGTTAAAAGACAATTTTATAGTTTATCTAGCCTTTTCTCTTTGTTTGGGTGGGAATGATACTCCTTCCAGTTTTCTATGTTAGGCAAAAGCAGAAATCCTTGTCTGGATTCTTGAAAGAGGCACTTAATTGGTCTTCTCAGATGCCTTTGGCATTGTCAATGTGAGCTGCCTGACCCAAGGCAACCCCATGCCGAAAGGAATCAAACCATTAGGATCCACGTAATTTTCATTGAAATGGATTGTCAGACCTTTCTTCCTAGTCCATCTTAGTGTGAAAGCTCTGTTCTGAGGAACCTGTTCTGCATTGTATCAACACACAAGCCTCCACCTACAGATGGTGGGGGCTACACAAGAGCAGCCTGCCCACAAATCAAAGGCAGGTCCCTGTGCGGAAGGCAGGATTTCTACCACTGAGTCACCACCGCCCCTTCATAAGCCCTTACTCCTCTCCAGACCACTCCTCAACCATATCCAGAGGGATAAAGTCAACTTTGATTTTGTTCTTTTTTTTTTTTTTTTTAAGAGTTCATTTTAAAATCTTTTATGGTAGCTTCTTGTTACTCTAAGGAAGACCGAAATCCTTTACATGGGTTACCCTTGGCCAACTCTTCTACCTTAATTTGCTCTCATATCCCCTTTATTCCTTGAACAATACCATTATATTAAGTTTGTCCTATTCCCTCTTCCTACCTGCCTTTATTCCGTCTGCCAAGTTTCTTTTTTTTTTTTTTTCCCCCGTCTCATTTCCTTTCCTATTCATTGAGATTCCTTTTCCCAGGGAAATTTTCCTTGAGCCTGATTCTACCCTGCCCTTCTGCCCAGTGTTCTCACATCATCCAGGACTTGGTTAAACTTTCATAGTTCTCTAGTTGTCTGATTACTGATATTTGTTCCCAGCCAGTTTGTAAGCTGCAGGAGGGCAGGGACTGTTTATCAATGTATTATATTGTCTAGAATAACATTGTCTACAATAGGCCGAGCACTTACCTTAGTAAATATTGTTGTTGTTGTGATTAAAATGAGCCTGGATAAAATAAACTAAGAAGCCTGGCTTGCTTGAATATTTCAACCCTCTCCTGGATCATGGAGGGCTGGAAATACAACAGAAGTAGTCATTTCCAAGGAGTTCAGGGGGTCAATGGTTAAGCCCTCAGCTGTTAAACAGAAGTTTGGAGTTTGAAAACATCCAGTGGCTCCATGGAAGAAAGATCTAGTGATTTGCTCTCTTAAAGATTGTTGTTGTTATTGTTGTGTGCTGTCGAGTCAGACCTGACTCATAGCAACTCCTCCTTGGGTTTCTGAGGCACTATCATTACGGAAGTAGATTGCCCCATCTTCCTTCCGAGGAGTGGCTGGTGGTTTTGAACTGCCAGCCGCCTGGTTAGCAGTCAAGTGCCTTAGGCACTATGCTACCAGAGCTCCTAGAAAACCTTATGGGGCAGTTCTATGTTGTCACAGTGGGTGGGTCACTATGGCTCAGAATTGACTCAATACTATCCAACAACCATAAGAGTCATTTCTGGGGAAAAATAGTTGGAAGTGGTAATTGTAACCAGCCTCACTCTGGACTGTGGGCACAGGTGCCATCTGCTGCCATTTGTAGCGTTCTAGAGGTTAGATGACATTGAGAAATGGCATGGACCACTGTGAGTCTCAGGTTCTGACAGGTAGAAGTGCCACTGATGGAAAATATATATTGCTAGAAATAGCAAAAGGGAAAGAAATGAAAACACATATTTGATTTAAGTGAAGTTACTAGGTTAAGACATGATTTTGAGATGTTGATCATGAAAAATATTAATGAGCTTTTTGGTGTTTACAGTGTTGATCCCCCATCTGAACCTGTGCTTTCTTGTGACATAACATGTTTTTTTGGATCTGAAGATAAATTAATAAAGGATATAAAAGGTGAAAATATTTTGATAGTTTGGGATATTTTATTTAAGTATTTGTTTGATTGTGTTACAATTACTATATGAGTAGAAAATTGGCCCAAGTCTTATGTAGTATAAATGGGGAGATGTTGATTGCACAGAAAATGAGAGAATGCATTTAATTCTGTGTACTGGTAGGTCTTAGAGAAATTTAAAAATGCAGGACTCATAGAACATGAGACTTGGATGTAATTCTACCACGAAGTGTCAGCTCCTAGAGAAGTGGTCAGGAGGTCAATCTTTTGTTGAAATTAGTGTCATTTGTTATTAATTTTTGTTTCCTTTTAGCCTGGAAACTTGTAACTAGTGGAACTTTTGACACATGCCATCTTCCAGGAAATCATTTTTATCTTATAGAACCCTCCAATGAGACCTTCATCCAGAAATATATAACCAAGTGTCTAGAACTATCCTCACTTTATTAGATATTTTTCCCTTGGGTCTTAAAGTGCTATGTAGTACTCTTCTTAATTATTCAGAAGTAGCTCATTCACTTTATTCTGAGATGCAAAATTACACATTTTTTATTGTTAGGCTGATTTGTTATATGGAAATTTTTTTTTTCCATGATACATTTATGTACCTATAGACCAAAGACAGATAAGAATAAGTCTGGCAGAATCTTTTTTCATCACTTCAGAATCACCTTAGATTCTCTTTAGTGAGAAGTTTGTCAACAAAATTTGTGCTTGGTAAATTATCCATTTTTCCCTTCAATTCTTTTAATGGTGGAAATGATTGACAGGGGACATGCTTCACAATCAATTATTGTTTCATTAATATACTGTAGCTCAAAGCTTGAGCTATTCTTTGGAAATATAGGGTGATCCCATTTAATAAGAAAATGCAATCTACAACTTTGGTAACATAAGAGAGCCCTAAGACATTACTGTAGTCTGTCCCAGCAAGACCTCAGAATGCCTGCAACCCTGAACCACCTGCTGAGGCTTTCATTCATCAATTGCCTGTGGGCTCTGTGTGGCCCATATTGCCCTGGTGATAACCATTTGGGACCCAGGTATTTTGGTTACCTTGTGCTGCTCTAATAGAAAATCCCACAAATGGGTGGTTTTAAACAAACTTATTCATTCTCTTATAGTTTAGGAGGATAGAAGTCTTAGTTCAAAGTGCCAACTCTAGGGACTGGGTGAAAGCCCCTCAAGCTTGGGCTTCAGCTCTGCCTCTTGCTCCCAGCCACTGGAGCTGGAGGTGTCTCTTCACTCTGGAAGCTGCTGGCTGCTGAGGCTGACAAACCCAAGCTGACAAACAAAATGGCACAGTCCCAAGATTACCAAACC
>NW_006922068.1:1754179-1756302 GCF_000298275.1 Orycteropus afer afer
ATGCTTCTCCTTAAATACTGGAAGCAGATCACATGCCTAAGGCAGCTACTCAGCTGCTCCAGTAGATTCCACCATGGAGTTGATTACCAATCTTATCATAGGAAAAACTGCATCCAGCTGCCCAGCCAGTCAAAAGCAGGCCCAGCCAAATTGACACACAGCTTACCTACCACACCAGGATAAGCCCTTCATGGACAACTGAGTTCAGGCTGGTCCGTGGCATATGCAATGGTCCAGCACAAATGCCCTGCCCAACAGGCTGCCTCTGCAATTATTTGAAGTCTCACTTTGTGATAATTTGAACTGGACATAGGGAGAAAGCAGAACAGTTAGAAACAAACAAGAACCAAAGGGGAAAAAAGCAGAATCAGAGAAAATTACCTGAGTCAGAAGAATGGCAGTACAACCGGGATCCACAAATGCCTCCTGAAGGGAATGAAGAGTCACCCAGGGTTGCAAAGATGCTGAACTGTCAGTTCTCAAGCTGTTTCTTCAAGGCCCAGCTGTGCAATCAGACCCCCTGATTTCCTTATTCCCCAAGCTGCACAATAAACTCCACCCTTCAATGTGATTGATGTCTCTTTCTTACAAGTTAACCTGCTCACCATAGCATTATATGTTAAAATGCTGGCTTTTAAAGCATTGCTACATTTATGATCACATAATATGGGATCATGTTTTTATTACTATGTAAAGATATTGTAACTTAGTATAATAAATAAGATGAATGAAAATGTATATAGGAGGTATTTTTTCAGAATTTATTACTCTTTTTTTTAAAAAAAAAGTACAAAAATATATAAATTCATTATTGAGGAGCTTTGCATTAATTAGAATTCACGCAATAAACTTGGACTGAAAATTTGTCATGTAATGTTAAAGCAAATTACATTAAATACTTAGTAGGTGTTGTATTCTACTTTGATACCATTTCTAGGGCCCCCTACTGAAGGATTACCTGAAAGTAACTTGGGTTCATGATGATTAATTAATTTGAAAATTGCTTGCTCAATGTTGTCCACAAAATGGTCTCAGGGTATAGCCGATGCCAGGCTTTTGGGGTGTACTTTCCCTCCTACCTCTCCAGCTCGGGGTGGGAAGAGCTAAGTCTCTAAGCCCTAGGCTGGAAGGCTCAGGGCTACCACTGCTGATGTCTTCTCATTGGGAGCAGGGCCTTCCTTGGCTTCACTGTGGACGACTTCAGATTATCTTTAGGTTAAACTTAGTAAAAACGGATCATCCTTATCTTCCAAAATTTCCAGATTAGAAATGAATCAAGTTTTTTTTTTTTTTTTTTAATATGAACTCAATCTATCCCTCTGGTCATAACACACCAAAACTAAACCTTTATGCAGAGAAGAGAGGTATACTGTTTGTTCATTTCTATTCTCTATTTTCTCTGTCTCTCTTTTTTTTTTTTTTTTTTTAACTTGGTATACTGTTTTTTGGGATATTCTACAGGATCTCAACTAGGTTTTACAACTGTTAAAACAAGACTATCTTCTTTCAGACAGCTTGTGTACTGGCAAGACTGAGTATTGGACTAATTCCAGACTTTATATTTTCACTGGTATCACTGGAATACTACCCCTACACCTTCCTAGCAGGTATCATCTCCCCTGAGAAGTGTTCCTTACACCTTCTCTCATGACCTTCAGACTAGGAGATATCACTCCTGAGGATTCCTAAGCACCTTAACTCTATCCTCTCATGTTATAATAGTACCTCTCATGACATAATGAGTGGTTTCTTTGCCTAAGGAGTCCCTGGGTAGTTCAAAAGACTAAGTGCTCAGCTACTAACTGAAAAGTTGGTGATTCAAGTCCACTTAGAACAAGAAAGAAAGGTGTGGTGATCTACTTAGAAAAGTCACAGACATTGAAAACCTAATGGAGCACAGTTCTCTTCTGATACACATGGGGTCACCATGAGTTGGATCAACTCAACACCAACTGGTTTGCTTTGAGTTTGCTTTTTTTTTTTCCTTTTATTGTGATTTTATTGTGATTTGGGTGAAGGTTTACAGAGCAAATTCACCTTCCATACAGCAGTTCATATACACTTTGTCTCATGACATTGACCACAGTTTACCACAATGCAACAGCTCCCCTCCCACCCCCTCC
>NW_006922068.1:1757190-1757838 GCF_000298275.1 Orycteropus afer afer
TGTCTGCCAACCCTATATATGTACTTGGATACACTCCCCATTTCATAGACATACCTAATCGTACAGCACGTCCACCCATCTATCCATCCATATACTGATGTTTGCCTTCATTGACAACACAGTACTATATGTGAAAAAGGGTTCATGTTTGTTGTCTGGACTGCCCATGTACCTCTCTATGTCTTTCTCATCCTCAATGCTGTCATATGGGTCACACAGATTTGGTACATTGTCCTTCTCTTCACCCAAATCAATACTTATCTCTGTCTATCTAACAGCATTCCCTCCCCTCCCTCCCACCCCTGGTAACCAACAAAGAAAATTTCCTTCCATAGATAAACCTTTCCTTAATTTTCACAACAATGGACTAATACAATATATGTCCTTTTGTGATTGCCTTATTTCACTCAGCATAATGTCCTCCAAGTTCCTCCACGTTATGCGGTGTTTTGCAGATTCTACATTATTCTTTAGGGATGCATAATATTCCATTGTGTGTATGTACCACAGTTTGGTTATCCATTCCTCAGTTGATGGACACCGAGGTTGTTTGCATCTTTTGGCTATTGTAAATAGTGCTGCGATGAACATAGGTGTGCATATATCTGTTCTTGTCATGGCTCTCACTTCTTTAGGATATATACCTAG
>NW_006922068.1:1760892-1767118 GCF_000298275.1 Orycteropus afer afer
TGGTGGTTTTTGTCTTAAAGTCAATTTGATCAGAAATTAATATTGCCACTTCTGTTCTTTTATGGTTGCCATTTCCTTGATACATCTTTTTCCAACTTTTGATTTTTAGTCTATTTTTGTCTTTGTCTCTAAGGTGTGTTTCTTATAGGCAGCATATTGATGGGTTATGTTTTCTTATCCAATCTGCAACTCTTGTCTCTTGAGTGGTGCATTTAAACCATTAATATTTAGTGTAATTATTGACAAGTATGATTTGGTTGCTGTCATTTTGGTATGTGTTTTTTCATGGTGTACCTGGGTTCTTTGTTCCATATTATTTTCTGAGCTGAGCTCATTGTGTTTATCAATCCTGTTATCATTTCCTGTGTTGCTGTTGTTTTAGTATTTGCTGGGTATTTGTGCTTGTCCTCTTTTTTACTGTGATATGAAGGTTTATCATTTTTCTTTGATGTTATCCTATGATTTATACTTTTCTCCCTGAGTTTAGGACAGTCTATTCTGTCTTGCAGCTCTCTTAACTTCCTTACCATTTAGAAGTTCTGTAACTGCACAGCCTTTTCCCTCTTTTTGTTTGTAGTTGTCCTCACTTGCCAATTGATATCTCTGGTTCCCTGTTTAAAATCTTGAAATCTCATTTTATTTTGGCTATGTCCATAGCTGTGGTTTCTGGGATATGTCATCTTATGTATTAATGGTCTGTTGATATTTACTATTTTTGGTTTTCTGATCAAAGTACTCCCTTTAGGGTCTCTTGTAAGGTTGGTCTGGTTTTAACAAATTCCCTTAGCTTCTGCTTTTCTGGATATCTCCTAATTTTACCATCATATTTGAGGGAAAATTTTGCCGGGTATATAATTCTCGATTGAAATATTTCTCTTTCAGGGTTTTATATAGAGCATCCCATTGTCTTCTCGCTTGCATGGTCTCTGCTGAGAAATCAGAACTTATTCTTATTGGCTGACCTTTGTATGTAACTTTTTGTTTCTCCCATGCTGCTCTCAGGATTCTGCTTTTGTCCTTGGTTTTGGTGAGTTTGATGATGATGTGTCTTGGTGATATTCTTTTGTGGTCTGTCCTGTTTTGGGTTCATGGGACTTCCTGAATGGATAGTTTCTCCTCTTTCATTGTATCAGGGAAGTTCTTCTCTAGCAAATCTTGGACAATTTTCACAGTGGTTTTATTTTTCAATTCCTGTTCTGGAATTCCAATGACACGTAGATTATTTTTTTTTTGATGGTATCCCACATGAACCTTAGGCTTTCTTCATTTTGTTTTGAATTTTTTTCTGACTGATCCCTTTCCAAAGAAGTATTCAGGTATTTGTCTTCAATCTCATTAATTCTGTCTTCCATTGCATCAATTCTACCCCTTTGCCCTTCCAATGTGTTATTTATTTTTAACAATTAAGTATTAATCTTCTGGATTTCTATCTGTAGATTTAGAATCATTTCTAATTTTTCATTTAATTTGTCATTTTGTTCTTGTATTTTCTTCCAAAATTCTTCTAAGATTTTTTTCTGTGTTTTCTTTGGTCTGTCTCTCAATCCTTTGAAGATACCTAAATATAATTCTTTTGAATTCCTTACCAGAGAGCTCCAATGCTGCCTCTTCCTCAGGGATGTGTTCTGGGTCTGTAACCTGTTCCCTGATAGTTACCCCTTTATCTTACTTCATTGTGTGGACTGTGATGGTCTGTTGTCTCCGAGGCATCGTGGTATTGCATTAAGATCTCTGTTAATTGTTTGTGAAGAGCGTCCAAGGGTGATTCAGGCTCTTCTTGGTGATTATTTTATTATTTTTTTTAATCATTGGCCCGCTGGTGGAGAAGGAAGTGCTGGCTCTTGCTCAGTAAGTGAAGTTGCAGGAGGTGTGGGTTACTTGTATCTTATGGGGACTGCTGTTGTCTCCCTCTCAGTTAGGCAAAAATTACAATTGAATAACCATTGGAAAAAAATAAAAGCACATAGACAAAAATACACCCTGAAATCACACAGGAACAGTAACCCCCCCCCAAAAAAAAAGAAAAAGTGGAGAAAAGAAAAAGAAGACAGGTAAATATGCAATATCTGGGGTAGTTCACTAAAAGAAAAAGGTAGAGAAGGAGAATAATGAACAAAGAAAACAAACTAGCACACAGAAAATGTGGGGGGAAAGCAAAAACAAAACAAAACAAAAAAACCATACAAGTAACGGGGTTAATCACTAGAGAAGAAGAGAGAGAGCGCGAGAAAAAAAAAACAAGGTATAAACTAAGACCTTTTCTGTCGTGTAGTGTCAATTTGGAGAGTTCTTGGGGTTACTGGAAAGCAGAACCTCTTCTTAAGCCCTTGGAATCTGGTAGAGTGTTGTCTCTTTAAGTTGTCTCTAGGTGCTGGTTACGTGTTGATTTGTTTTGTCTTGGTTTTACCATTTAATATTTTGAAAAGCTGAAGCTGGTGTGTTTTATCTTAATATTGATTCAGGTGTGTTGGGTTGCTTTGCTGTTTTCTTTGTGATGGTGGAATCACTGTGTGTAGTGTGGATATGTGTTTCTGTTTTTAGTACAGGGGGTTTAGAGTTTGAAGTGTGAGGTTTTATGGTAATTGGCTGAATATGGTTTCTTCTATTGAATGAGTGAAGTTACTGGCAGAGAAGGTGGGAGCAGAAGAAGGAAAGCTTACTGTTGCTAGGGTTGGTTTCTAGGGCTTTGAGCTGGATATTATTGATGAGGTATTTATTTGCAAGAGCACGGCTCGACCTCAGGAAAAAATTCCTCTTGTTAGAGAGTCACAAATTTCAGGCACATTCAAAGGCCCCACCTCCGTGGCCCCACAGTGCCAAAGCACGACTCCAAGGCATAATTCAGGGACTGGGCTCAGCTGCAGTTTCTTTGTTCTCTGTGCCCCTTCAGCCCATGGTGCTGACTCAATCCAGCTAGACCGCCAAAGGCCAGCTCTGGAGTTTGTCTGTGATACCGTCCACCTGCAGCGCCAAAGATGCGCACAATTTCAGGTGTGTTAGACTCGGGGGAGTACCTGAGCAGGCTCTTACTTATGACATATTTATTTGTAAGACCACGGCTCTATCTCAGGAAAGATTCGTATTATTAGATGGTCACAAATTTCTGCCAATTTCATGAACACTGAAAGCCCCCGCCTCTGCAGCCCCACAACAGCAAAGCACGGCTCCATGGCATATTTCGAGTGAGCATGCTCAGCTGTGGTTTTTCTGCTCTCCGTACCCCGTCTGCCTGTGGTGGTGATGCAATTCCACCTGACCGGCAATGGAGTTTGCAATACCGCACAACTGTAGTGCCAAAGATGCTCGTAATTTCAGGTGCGTTGGACTCAGGGGAGTGCCTGAGCAGGCTCTTACTTGTGACGTATTTATTTGCAAGACAGCAGCTCAATTTCGGGAAAGATTCGTATTATTAGAGGGTCACATATTTCTGCCAATTTCATGAACATTCAAAACCCCCACCTCCACAGCCCCACAGTGCCAAAGCACGGCTCCAGGGCAAAATTTGGGGACCGGGCTCAGCTGCTGTTTCTCTGTTCTCTGTACCCCTTCTGCCCACAGTGCTGACTCAATCAAGCCAGACCACCAAAGGCCGGCTCTGGAGTTTTTCTGCGATACCTCCCAACTGCGGAGCCAAAGATGCGTGCAATTTTAGCTGTGGTGGCTTCAGGGGAGTAACTGCCAGTGATCTGTGGTCCCAATAACCAAGGGAAAGAAAAGCACAGTATCTTCCAGTCTGACCCAAACCTGCTATGTAATCTGCTGGGAGGGGAGGGAGTTAGCCTTTCTGGTGCACCAGTGAAATCTCCACCTGTGTGAGAGGAATGGTGTCCATGACCTGCTATCTCCTCACCTTCCAAATTACCAACAAAATCAGCCACTGGAGACAGGTCTTTGCCACTGCCCACTGGAATATTGTATTGGTCGCTCGTGCTATCCCCTCACCTCCCAAATTACCAACAAAATCAGCCGCTGGAGACAGGTCTTTGCCACTGCCCCCTGGAATACTGTATTGGTCGCTGGTAAGGTGCTATAATCGATCTCATTCTTGTTTTGGGGATCTCAGGCTGCTACCTCCACCTGCAGACAGTGACTGCCCCAGAAAGTTTTCCAATGGTCTCTCTTAGGTGCCTGTTCATCTTCCAGCAGTAGCTCTTTCCTAAAAAAAAACAAATCTCCCTGTACCTTTCCTCCAATTCTACTCTTATGTGTTTGGTGCAATCTGGATCAGTGAGCTGTACAGAGCACCAAAAATCTCAATTCAAACTGTTATACCTAGTTCTTAAAGTTCTTAGATGCCAGAGGGAAAAAAATGTGGTGCTCACTGGCGAGACTCCATTTTGAATCCTCAAAAGTTTTTAATTTTTATGAGGTCCCATTTATTTGTCTTTTGCTGTTTGTGCTTTTGTTATTATATTTGGTAATACATTATTAAGTTAGGCTAAACAGTGTTGCCATTGCATTTTATTCTATGAATTTTATGTTTTTAGATTGCTCATTTAAGTCCTTATCCATGTTGGTTTAGCTTTTGTCTGTGGTATGAGGCATGAGTCCTGTTTCATTTTTCTGCATGTAAAAATCCAATTTTCCCAGCACAATGTATTGAAGATACTCTTCTTTTATCACCAAATGAACTTAGTTCCCTTGTCAAAAATCAGCTGACTGTATAGATGTGTAGGTTTATTTCTGGACTCTTCCTTTCTATTTCATTGGTCTTATATGGCTATATATACCAGTACCAGGCTGTTTTGAATTTTATAGCTGTATGTTGTTGTTGTTATGTGCCGTCAAGTTGGACCCGATGCATAACGACCCTTCCTTGGGCTGCCGAGGCAGTATCACTATGGAAGTAGATTGCCCAACCTTGCTTCCGAGGAGTGGCTGGTGGATTTGAACCGCCAGGCTTCTAGTTAGCAGTCAAGTGCCTTAGGTACTATGCTACCAGAGCTCTCATATAGTATGTTTTAATAACAGGAAATGTGACTCTTTCAACATTGCTTTAGCTACTTAGGGCCTCTTGCCAGTCCATACAAAGTTGAGGAGTGGTTTTTCTGTTGCTGTAAAGAACACTGTTGGAATTTTGATTGGCATTATGTTGACTCTATATATGACTCTGAGTAGCGTTGACATCTCAACAATATTAAGTCTTCTAATCCATGAACATGAAACATATTTCCATTATATAAGTCTTCTTTAATATTTTCTAGCAATATTTTCTGGTTTTTTATTGTATAGAAACTATTTCTTGTCCCTGGTTAGATTTATTGCTAGGTATTTTATTCTCTTAGATGCTATTGTAAATGGAATTTTTTCCCCTAAATTTCATTTCAGGTTTCTCATTGCTAATATACAGAAACACAACTGATCTATGTTTGTTGATCCTTGCACCTTGCAACTATGCTAAATTCCTCTATTAACTCTAGAAATCTTCTTGTGGACTCTTTGGGATTTTCTATATATAGGATTATATCATCAATGAATAGAGATCATTTTAATTCTTCTTTTCCAATCTGAATACACTTCATTTCTTTTTCTTGTCTTATTGCTCTGGCAAATACTTATATTACAATATTGAATCAAAGTAGTAAGAGAAAGCATGCTTGTCTTATTCCCAATTTTAAGGGAAAATCTCTCAGTCTTTCTCCAGTAAGTATAAAGTTAGCTAGACATCTACAAAGCACTTCACCCAGTGCACATGGAATGTTCTCCAGGATAGACCATATGTTAGGTCATAAAGCAAGCCTTAACAAATTTAAAAACTTTGAAATACTGCAAAGCATCTTCTTGGATCACAATGCTACAAAATTAGAAATCAGCAATAGGAAGATCAACGGAAAAAAAGCAAACACATGAAAATTGAATAACAACCTCTTTAAGAACAACTGGTAAAAGAAGAAATAAAAAATGAAATTAAAAAATTCCTTGAATCAACTGAGAATGAAAGCACAACATACCAAAATCTTTGGACACAGCAAAAGCAGTGATCAGAGGCCAATTTATAGCAATAAATGTACACATCAAAAAAGAAGAAACAGCCAAAATAAATACCTTAACCCAACATCTTCAACAATTAGAAAAAGACCAGCAAAAAAAGCCTTTGGTCATCAAAAGAGAAGAAATGATAAAGATTCAAGCAGAAATATGTGACACAGAAAATAGACAATAGAAAAAATCAACAAGACTAGAAGTTGGTTTTTTGAAAAGATAAATAAAATTGACAAACCACTGG
>NW_006922068.1:1767633-1770175 GCF_000298275.1 Orycteropus afer afer
TTATGACCAAGTGGGGTTCATATCAAGTATGCAAGGATGGTTCACCATTAGAAAAACAATCAACATCATCCACCACATAAATAAAACAAAGAAAAAAGAACCACATGATCATATCAATTCATGCAGAAAGGCATTTGATAAAATTCAACACCCATTCCTGATAAAAACTCTCAGCATATATCTGTGCATATTGTCAGCAACAACAAAAACAAAAATAAATTTTTTTAAAGATCTACCCCCCACAAAAAAGAGAAAGGAATGTGTTAAAGTCTCCTACTGCTTTTGTAGATAATTCTACCAAAAAAAAAATTTCTACAAAAGTAGTTAATGTTTCCTTATTTTAGGACCTCTGGTGGTGTAGTGGAAAGGTATTTGACTGCTAACTAGAAGGTCAGTGGTTCGAAAGGAACCGCAAAAGGAAGATGGTGCAATCTACTTCCATAAAGATTTAAAGCTTAGGAAACCCAATGGGGGTCGTTATGAATCAGAAACGACTCAATGGTAGTGAGGTTTTTTTTTCCCTTGGTTTATATATTTTGGAGCTCTTTCATTGGATGCATAGATATTTATTATTATAATGTGCTCTTGGTCAATTATCCTTTTATCATCATATAATGTGCTTCCTTTTCACTTATGCTGATTTTCACCTTGAAGTCTATTTTATCAGAGATTAATATTGCCACTCCTGTTCTGTTATAGTTGCCATTAGCTTGATATATTTTTTCCACCCTCGATTTCTAGTTACATTTTTCTTTGTGGCTACAGTGAATCTCTTGTAGGCAGCATATTGATGGATCTTCTTTTCTTATCCAATCTGCCATTCTCTTTCTCTTGATTGTGCATTTAATGCATTCACATTCAGTGTAATTAATGATAGGTTTGAATTTACTGCTGTCATTCTTTTGTGTTTTTTCATTTTGGAGGTGATGGTTTCTTTGTTCCAAATATTTTCCTGTGCTTTGTTCTGTATATTTTTCTGTGCTAAATTAATTTTGTTATGGAATTTTTTTCCCCTTTCTTCAGTGTTGTTGATTTAATGTTTACTAAGTCCCTGTGATTTCTTTTTAAATTTTTACTTAGAAGGCTTATTAATTTTCTTTGTGGTTACCCTGCAGCAGATTCTTTTTTTTTTTTTTTTCCTCTTTCAAATTTTTTTTTCTTTTTATTGTGATTTGGGTGAAAATTTCCAGAGCAAATTCACTTTCCATGCAGCAGTTCACATACACTTTGTCTCATGACATTGACTACAATTTACCATAATGCAACAGCTCTCCTCCTACTTCCTCCTGAGAGTTACCTCTTCCCTGTGTCCATTCCTCCATGCACTCCTGCCCCCTGAGCTGACTCCCTGTGCATAAGCAACCCTTCTTTCTCCCATGGTTGTTCTCTCCAAGGAGTGTATCTACCTGAGGTAAATGTTCAACTCATATGTCTGTCTATTGTTTGGCTGGAAGCCACAGGCGTGCGTTCAATTCCAGACCTGAAGGGCAGTTATAGGCCATAGTCTCAGTGGTTCCACCAGGCTCTATTGGACCAGCAAACTTGGGCCCCTCCCCCCCTTTTATTTCCCAAATGATTTTGAGTTTTGTTCCACATTGCTCTCCCTCTCTATCAAGGATCTCCTACATAGATCTTCTTCCAAGTGGTTGACAGTAGTAGCCAGGCACCATCTAGTTCTTCTGGTCTCATAGTCATATAGGCTACAGATCAGACGGTGTACCAGTCACTAGGACTAATTCTACCCATGAACTTTTGGTTTTCTTCATTCTTCTTGGCTCTGGACGAAGAGAGACCCATTGTTTCATCTACATTGCAGCTTGCAAGCTTTTAAGATCCCAGTCACTACTCACCACAGTAGGAGGTGAAACAATGTTTTGTGTAGTGTATTATGCCAATTGAGCTTGGTGTCCTCTGTAACTATGGTCCCGAGCCCACAGGTTCAGCTACTCGGTCCTTCTGGGTAGCTGGTTGTGACCAAGCAGTGACTACAAACTTGTCCCTTGTCAGCTCCATTATACACCTGGAAATTCAGATCATACACATGAAGTTGTAGGACCACTGTCTGCCAACCCTATACATGTTCTTGGGTGCACTCCCCGATTCATAGACATACCTAATATTTCAGCCTGTCCAGCCATCTATCCACCCATATACCTGTGTTTGCCTTCACTGACCACACTGTACTATATCGCAAAAGGGTTCATCTTTGTAGTCTATACTTCCCACGTACCTCTCTATGTCTTTCTCTTCCTCAATGCCACTATATTGATCAATCACATTTGGTACATTGCCCTTCTCTTCACTCAACCCAAAACTTATCTCTATCTATCTAAGAGTATTCCTTACCCTATACTTCCACCCCTGGTAACCAACAAAGAAAATGTCCTTCTATAGATAAGCATTTCCTTGACTTTTACAATAATGGACTAATAAAATATTTGTCCCTTCATAATTGACTTATTTCACTCAGCATAATGTCCTCCAAGTTCATCCATGTTATGTGGTGTTTTGCAGATTCTACATTATTCTTTAGGGTTGCATA
>NW_006922068.1:1771445-1773509 GCF_000298275.1 Orycteropus afer afer
ATTGCATTGAATGTATAGATTGCTTTGGGTAGAATTGACATTTTCACAATGTTCAATCTTCCTATCCATGAGCATGGGATTTTCTTCCATTTATGTAGACCGCTTATGGTTTCTTTAAGTAGTTTTTTATACTTTTCTTTGTACAAGTCTTTTGTGTCCCTGGTAAGATTTATTCCCAAGTATTTTATTTTTTTGGTAGCTATTGTAAACGATATTGAATTCCTTATTCCTTCTTCAGCATTCTCTTTGCTGGTGTAGAGGAATCCAACTGAGTTTTGGATTTTGATCTTATATCCTGCTACGATGCTAAATCTCTTAATTAGTTCCAGTAGATTTTTGACTGAGTCTCTTGGATTTTCTAGGTATAGGATCATATCATCAGCAAATAGGGATAGTTTGACTTCTTCCTTACCAATTTGGATGCTTTTGATTTCCCTTTCTTGCCTTATGGCCCTGGCTAGGACTTCCAGTACAATATTGAAAAGAAGTGGTGATAGTGGGCATCCTTGTCTGGTCCCTGTTCTCAAGAGGAATGACTTCAGTCTTTCTGCATTGAGAATAATGTTGGCTCTTGGTTTTGCATTGATGCCATTTATTATATTGAGGAATGTCCCTTCTATTCCTATTTTGCTGAGAGTTTTGATCAGAAATGGGTGTTGGATTTTATCAAATGCCTTTTCTGCATCAACTGATATGATCATGTGGTTCTTCTCCTTCGTTTTATTTATGTGGTCGATGACGTTGATTGTTTTTCTAATGTTGATCCATTCCTGCATACCTGATATGAACCCCACTTGGTCATAATGAATGATTTTCTTGATATGTTGTTGGAGTCTATTGGCTAGGATTTTGTTGAAGATTTTTGCATCTATATTCATGAGGGATATTGGTCTGTAGTTTTCCTTTTGAGTGATGTCTTTGCCTGGTTTTGGTATCAAGGTTATGCTTGCTTCATAAAATGAGTTAGGGAGGATTCCATCCTTTTCTATGTTTTGGAATAGTTTGAGAAGGATTGGTATCAATTCTTCTCTGAATGTTTTGTAGAATTCTCCAGTGAAACCATCTGGGCCAGGACTTTTTTTAGTTGGTAATTTTTTGATGACCTGTTCAATTTCTTCTTTTGTGATGGACCTGTTCAACTTTTCCACATCAGTCTGTGTTAGTTTAGGTAAGTGGTGTGTTTCTAGAAAACTGTCCATTTCTTCCAGATTTTCAAATTTGTTGGAGTATAATTCTTCATAGTATCCTGATATTATCCTTTTTATTTCAGTTGGTTCTGTTGTGATGTCACCCATTTCGTTTCTTATTCATGTTATTTGTATCTCTCCCTGTTTACCTTTGTTAAATTTGCCAGTGGTTTGTCAGTTTTATCGATCTTTTCAAAAAACCTACTTCTGGTCCTGTTGATTTTTTCTATTGCCCTTCTATTTCCGTTTCATTGATTTCTGATCAAATATTGATTATTTCCTTTCTTCTGGTGACTGTAGGCTTTTCTTGCTTTTCTATCTCTAATTGTTGGAGATGTTGGTTTAAAGTGTTGATTTTGGGTCTTTCTTGTTTTTTGATGTGTGCATTCATTGCTGTAAATTGGCCTCTGATCAAAGCTTTTGCTGTGTCCCAAAGATTTTGGTATGTCGGGTTTTCATTCTCGTTTGATATAAGGAATTTTTGAATCTCAATTTTGATTTCTTCTCTTACACAGTCTTTCTCAAGGAGAGTAATGTTCATTTTCCATGTGTTTACTCTTTTTCTGTTGATCTTTCTATTGTTGATTTTTAATTTGATAGCATTATGGTCTGAGAAGATGCTTTGCAGTATTTCAATGTTTTTAAATTTATTATGGCTTGCTTTACGGCCTAACATATGGTCTATCATGGAAAACCTTCCATGTGCACTGGAGAAGAATGTATATTGTGCTGCTGTTGGTTGAAGTGCTCTGTAGATGTGTATAATTTGGTGGAGTGTATTATTTAGCTCTTCTACATTTTTGGTGAGTTTCTTTCCAGTTGTTTTATCTTACAAAGATATTAAAATCTTCCACTATGACTGTGGAGTCATCTATTT
>NW_006922068.1:1773609-1785914 GCF_000298275.1 Orycteropus afer afer
CTTCCTTGTCATGTATAGTGGTTTTTGTCTTAACGTCAATTTGATCAGAAATTAATATTGCCACTCCTGGTCTTTTATGGTTGCCATTTCCTTGATATATCTTTTTCCAACCTTTGATTTTTAGTCTATTTTTGTCTTTTTCTCTAAGGTGTGTTTCTTGTAGGCAGCATATTGATGGGTTTTGTTTTCTTATCCAGTCTGCAACTCTCCATCTCTTGAGTGGTGCATTTAATCCATTAACATTCAGGGTGATTATTGATAAGTTTGAATTTGTTGCTGTCATTTTGTTATGGGTTTTTTCATGGTGTCCCTTGTTCCTTTGTTCTATGTTATTTTCTGTGCTGAGCTCATTATGTTTATAAACCATGTATATCATTTCCCTTTGTTGCTGTTGTTTTAGTACATGCTGAGTATTTGTGCTTCCCTCTTTTTTATTGTGATATGAAGGCTTATCATTTTTCTTTGAGGTTACCCTATGATTTTTAATTTTCTCCCCGAGTTTAGAACAGTCCATTTAGTCTTGCAATTCTCTTAACTTCCTCACCATTTAGAAGTTCTATAACTACACAGTATTTTCCCTCTTTTTGTTTGTAGTTGCCCTCACTTGCCAAGTGATGTATCTGGTTCCCTGTTTACAGTGTTGTAAGCTCATTTTACTTTGGATATGTCCATAGCTGTGCTTTCTGGGATATGTCATGTTGTATATTAATGATTGGTTGTTATTTGCTATATTTGGTACTCTGTTCAAAGGATTCCCTTTAGTATGTCTTGTACAGTTGGTCTGATTTTAACAAATTCCCTTAGTTTCTGTTTATCTGGAAATCCCCTAATTTCACCATCATATTCAAGGACAATTTTGCTGGATATATAATTCTTGGTTGAAATTTTTTCTCTTTCAGGGTTTTATCCCATTGCCTTCTTGCTTGCGTGGTCTCTGATGAGAAATCAGAGCTTATTCTTACTGGCTCTCCTTTGTAGGTAACTTTTTTTTTTTTTTCCATGCTGCTTTCAGGATTCTGTCTTTATCCTTGGTTTTGATGAGTTTGATGATGATATGTGTTGGTGATTTTCTTTTGGGGTCTATCCTATTTGGGGTTCGTTGGACTTCCTGAATGGATATGTTCTCCTCTTTCATCATATCAGGGAATTTCTCCTGCAGCAAATCTTGAGTAATTTTCTCAGTGGTTTTATTTTTCTCTTCCTGTTCTGGAATTCCAATGAAATGTAGATTATTTCTTTTGGTCGTATCCCACATGAACCTTAGGCTTTCTTCATTTTGTTTTGGTTTTTTTTGTTTGATCCCTTTCCAAAGAAGTATTCAGGTATTTGTGTTCAATCTCATTAATTCTGTCTTCTATTGCATTAATTCTACCCCTTTGCCCTTCCAATGTGTTATCTATTTCTAACAATTTAGTATTAATCTTCTGGATTTCTATCTGTAGATTTTCAATCATTTCTAATTTTTCATTTATTTTGTCATTTTGTTCTTGTATTTTCCCAAAAAACTCTTCTAAAGTTCTTTTCTGTGTTTCCTTTGGTCTATCTCTCAATCCTTTGAAGATACCTAAATATAATTCTTTTGAATTCCTTATCAGAGAATTCTAATGCTGCTTCTTCCACAGGTATGTGTTCTGGGTCTGTATCCTGTTCCTTTGTTTCTACCACTTTATCCTAGTTCTTTGTGTGGACTGTGTTCGTCTGTTGTCTCTGAAACATCATTATTTTATAATGTACTAAGATCTCTCTTAATTTTTTGTGAAGAGCAGCCAAGGGTGATTCAGGCTCTTCTTGGTTATTTTTTATCATTGGTCCATTGGTGGAGATGGAGGTGCTGGCTCTCACTCAGTAAGTGAAGTTGCAGGAGTCGTGGGTGTACTTTTATGGGGTCTGTTGCTGTCTTCCACTCAGTTAGACATGACAATTGAATAAACATAAAAAAACTAAAAGCACATGGACAAAAAATTCACCATGAAATCACACAGGAACAGTAACCCAAAAAAAGAAAAAGAAGAGAAAAGAAGAAAACAGGAAAACCTGCAATATCTGGAGATAGGGCACTAAGAGAAAAAAGGTAGGGAAGGAGAATAATGGAGAAAAAAAATTGGAAAATATGAAAAAATAAGGAATGGGGTTAACAATGAGAAAAAAATGGAAAAAAGAGAAATAAAATAAAATTTTTAATCAGGAACTGGGAAATGATTAAAAAAAAAAAAAAAAAAAAGGTGTAAACTAGGACCTTTTCAGTCAGGCAGATCTGGAGAGTTCTTGGGGTTACTGGAAAGCAGAACCTCTGCTTAAGCCCCTGAAATCTGGTAGAGCGCTGTGTAGCTTTAGGTTGTCTGTAGCTTCTGGTTATGTGTTGAATTGTTTTGTCTTGGTTTATGGTTTAATATTTTGAAAAGGTAAAGCTGTTGTATTTTATTTTATTATTGATTGAGGTATGTTGGCTCGCTCTGTGGTTTTCTTTGTTATGTTGGACTCACTGTGTGGAACGTGGATGTGTGTTTCTGTTTGTTGTAAAGAGGGGTTAGAGTTTGAAGCAGGAGGTTTTATGGTAATTGGCTGAATATGATTTCTTCTATTGAAAGAGTGAAGTTATTGGTGGAGAAGATGGGGGCAGAAGAAGGAAAGCTTGGTGTTGCTAGGGTTAGTTTCTAGGGCTTTGTGCATGCTATTATTGATGATGTAGTTATTTACAAGACTGTGGCTCAATCCAAGGAAAGATTCCCATCGTTAGGGAGTCACAACCCTCCTCTAGGCTCAGGCACACTCAAGACCCCAACTCTGAGGCCCCCAGCGCCAAAGAGCCAATCCAAGGCAAATTCCTGGGACGGCACTCAGCTGCAGCCCCCTCTTTCTCCCTGCCCCGTCTGCCCGTGGTGCTGGTGCAATCTCGCCAGACCACTAATTGCTCTGGGGTTGGTCTGTGATACCGACCATCTGCGGCCCCAAAGATGTGCGCAATTTCAGCTGTGTTGGAGTCAGGGGAGTACCTGCCAGCAGACTGCTATCCGTGACAAAGATAACATGATGTCTCCCAGGCTTGACCCAAGCCCACCAAGTGACCCACTGAGAGGGGAGGGAGCTCACCTACTTGGCGCAACAGTGAGCTCTCCACTCGAGCCTCAGTGATGGTGCGTGTACCAGCCTGTACTCATATGACTCAAATCACCGACAGAATCAGGTGCTGGAGGCAGATCCCTGGGGCCACTCTCTGGGACACTGGAGTGGTCACTGGTACACTGACACAGGGTATCTTCTTTCCTGGCTCATGGCGTTCCCAGGTGACCACCCTCACCTGCCATTCAGTGACCGCCCCAGGGAAGTTTCCAATGGTCTCTCTCAGCTCTCCGTCCATCCTCCACCAGGTAGCTCTTTCTTAAATAATCTCCCTGTGCCTTTCCTCTAATTCTGCTCTTCTGTGTTTGGTGCACTCGATTCAGTGAGCTGGTCAAAGCACCAAAATCCCTAATTCAAACTGCTATACGTAGTTTTTCAAGCACTTAGATGCTAGAGGGAAATAGTGTGGTCCTTACTGATGAGACTCCATTTTGAATCACTGCAGTAGATTCTTATCTTCCTAAGATTATAACAGTCTGTTCTATGTGATATCATTCTGACTTCTTTCTCCATTTGGAATTTTTGTAGATGTCTCTGGTTCTTATTTTAGTTTTGAGAATTCTTTTCTCTGGGTTGGTTTCTAAAAGATGTTGTCATGTGTCTTAATTTTAATTTTTATTGTCTTCCATTTTTTGTTCTCTGTGGGAAGGACTTCCTTTAGCATTTCTTATAGGGTTGATCTTTTTTTTACAAATTCTCTTAATTTCTGTTTGTCTAGGGATGTCCTAATTTTACCTGTATATTTGAGGGTCAGTTAGGCTGGATATATAATTCTTGGTGGGCAATTCTTTTTCTTCAAGGTTTTGTGTATGTCATCTCATTGCCTTCTTGCCTGCCTGATTTCTGCTGAGAAATCAGAGTTTAGTCTTATGGGTTGGTCATTGTAGGTAACATTTCATTTTTCCAGAGCTGCTCTCAGGATTGTTTCTGAGTTTTTAGTTTTGGAAATTGTGATTATAATATGTCTTGGTGACTTTGTCTTAAGGTCTGTCCTGTTTGTGGTTCATTTAAACTTCTTGGATGGCTATTTTTTCATCTTTCATGATATTTGGGAAGTTTTCTGCTAGCAAGTCTTTGAAAATTTTCTGGGTGTCCCCCCCCCATCCTTTTTTCTGCAATTCCAATCAGATGTATGTAATTTCCTTTGATATCATTCCAGATAACTCTTAGGATTTTTTCATTTCTCTTCATTCTTTGTTCTGATTTTTCCTCATCCAAGCTAGTGTCAAGTGATTTGTCTTCTAACTGGGAAATGTGTTCTTCAGCCAGTTGGACTCGTCTATTTTGTCCACCCAATGTGTGATCTATTTCGGTAATTTTAATGTTCATCTTCTGGATTAGTTTTGTATGATTTCTCATTGTCTCTTTATTTGGTCATTTTGCCCTCGTATGATATGCCTGAATTCTTCAAGACTACCATCTTTTCCTTGCTTCTATTTGTGGTTTCCTTGAACTCTTGGAAGTTTTAATTAATTCAAGCTTTAATTTTAATTCCTTATCAGGTAGTTCTATTATCTGATCTTCTTTGGGGAGATTTCCTGGTTCTTTAGTTTGGTCATGTGCTTCTGGTGTCTTGTCCTGTTTCTTCATTTGAATGGAAGTTGTCTGTTGTCTCAGAGACATTTTGAAGTTGTTGTGTTTATTTCTTGATGGTTTTTTTGTTTTGATTTGTTTCAGTAGATCCAGATGTTTGGTGCAGATGTGCTTCTTGGGTTCTTAGATTGTTAGCACTGGGACACTCCCTAGCTATCTCCAGGTTGGTAGAGTAACTGTTGAGAATATGGGTGTGGGTCTCTGTCACTGAAAAGGAGATGCAGTTGTGATAAACAGGTGTTGTGATCTATCTGTTATAGATCTAGTGGTGGAGGAGCTGGTGATGGTGTTTGTCCATTTGATAAGGTAGTCAGTGCAGTAGATATGGTGGACTAGTGGAGAGTTAATGTCCTTCTCCCAGTGAATGTGGCAGGAAAAAAAATAAATAAAGAATACCAAGGAAAAGAAGAGAAGAAAATGATATGATAGAATAAAAGATAAAACATAGAGAAAAAGAAAACATTAAGAAAAAGAAAAAGTGGGGGTGAACAAGGTTAAGGATTAGTGAAGAAGAAGAAGAGGTAAAGGGAGAAATGAACAGATAAAAAGGAAGAAAGTTTGGGAAAAAAAAAAAAGGAGAAAAATGAGAGGAAGATAAGGAAACTGAGAGGAGGGACTTTTGTAGTTATTGTCAGCCAGGAGCCCTATGAACATGCAGTTGTGGTAGAAACCACCGATCCACTGGGACATGTGCCCCTGGTGCCTGGCATGAGTGGGTACCTTCTCAAAAGATAGTTTTGTTTACTAGAGAATTCTTGGTTGTCAGTTTTTTTTTTTTTTTCTCTCAGCACATTGACTTCTTATCTTCAATGTATCTGAGGAAAAATTGGTATTTAATCTTATTGGCGATCCTTTGTATATGAAATGTTTCTCTCCCACTGATTTCAGGATTCTTTCTTTATCTTTAATTTTTGAGAGCCTAACATAGTGGCTAAGGCACTTGACTGCTAACCAGAAGGCTGGCGGTTCAAACCCACCAGCCACTCCTCGGAAGGAAGGTCGGGCAATCTTACTTCCGTAGTGATACTGCCATGGAAACCCAAGGAGGGGTCACTATGAGTCAGGGCTGACTCGACGGCACATAACAACAACAACAACAACAACTATAATGCACCTTGATGTAGAGCTCTGCATTCATCCTGCTTGGGCTTCTTTGAGCTTCTTAGGTTTGCAGATTCATATCTTTCATTAGATTGGGGAACTTTCCTGTCATTATATCTTCAAATATTCTTTCTGTCCCTTTCCCTTTCTCATCTCCTTCTGGAAATCCTATGATGTGTACATAATGTCTCTTGTTGTTGTCCCATGATTCCATTAAACTGTGTTCAGCCTTCTGAAGCCTCTATTCTTGTTACTCTTCAGCATCTGTTATCTTTATACTCTAATTTGCTGATTCTTACTTCTGCCTGATTAAATTTGTTGGTAAAGCCTTCTGCTTCATTTCAGTTATTGTCCCTTTCAGTTTCAATATCTTTTTTATTAGATCTTCATTTTGTTCTTCCATTGTTTTCTTAATATTTTCAACTTTGTCCATGTTTTCCCTTAGTTCTTTAAATATGTTTAATGTTAATGTATTATAATCTTCCTTTTTTTTTTTTCATTATTTAATGATCCCTAGATGTGCTGTCAATCTTTTGTCATGTTGATTTGGATAGACCATTGTTTCTCTGTTCTTTTGTGTCTTGTGATATGTTAGGGGAGGAGCACTAGAGGTTTTGAGGGTAATGAGTTTCTCCAGTATTTGGTGTTTTTGCCCAAATTACTTTCCTCAAGAAAGTCTTAGATAGGCAGAGATTTCAGCTTTTGCTTTCTATTTCCTCTCCCTCTCTGTGATACCTACCTCCCCCTCTCTGGTATAATTAGGGCTTGAAAGTTCCAGATCTTGTTTTTCAACTTTCAATCTCTCCCACACACACCAGAGAGCATGCTGTGTTCAGTCTGTCCACCTGTGGGCACCTCTACTCTGGCAGGATATTGTAACATAATCAACCTGTCCACTAGGGAGCACAGCCTACTCTCTCTGATTATTATTTTGTTACCTTCTCTGTTTCTGCAATCACATTTTTAGCCAGAAAACACACAGCAAGAGAGCTCCCTTTAGGGCCAGGAGCTGCCCTCCCATTATGCTCAAAGTTTCCTCTCCTGCTATGTGGGGGCTGCTTATTTTTGAGCTGGCAATCAGGGGAGGCACAGGCAATTTCCTCCATTTCAGGAGGAAGAGGGGCTAGCATTACATAGAAGGACCCCTGAGAGATCTGTCTTGGTTTCAGACCCCAGTAGCCCTGTGGTGTTTGAGGGAGCAGTCTCCACTTAGGTGACCTAACTTCTGACTCCTATAGAGAACTTTCTGTAGGAGTTTATATCACTCTAGCAGCTGACAGTTAGTGGCTGGTGGATGGGTAGTCACCCTCCAAATGGAGACTCAGGTAGGTCTGCCTTGTCACTATCAGAGCCTGCCCCATGGTATGTTGGTTGTAGATGAAGCCTGAAGATTCCTGCTTCATAGCATGCAGCAGTCTTAGTCAGAAGTCCTCAGCACTAACTGGAAGGTGGGGCAGACAGACCCAAATTGATCCCCAGGGTGGTTTTTCCTGTGGGTTTCAGCGACCTAAGCTATGGGGTGCACAGGATGGCAGGCAAAGTGTTGACAATGGAACCAGACTCCACTAAAGGGGCCTTTGGTAGCAGTTTGCAACACTTGGCAAGCAACAATTACCAGTTGGGGAGGGGGTGTTGTGCTGTGGTCATATCCACAGGGAAGTCTGCCTTATTGCTATCAGAGACTCCCCGGTATATTGTTGGCTGTGAATGGAACTCTATTCAAGACTTTTGCTTCCTGACACATACCAGCCTCAGGCAGCACCTAAGTGCCAACTGGAGATGGGGACAGAATAACCTTAATTGACCCCCAGGGAGGTTTTTCCTGTTGATTTCAGAGGCCTGAGCTATGAGGTGGACAGGGAGGCCCATAGAGTGTTTACCATGGAATTGATTCCATTGCCTGGGCCTTCTGTAGCAATTTGCAGTAGGCTAGCAGCCAACAATTTCTGGAAGGAGAAGTTGCTGGCACATTCAAAATGGACCCCAGGGAGGTCTGCCTTGTTGGTATCAGAGCACCCCCTAGGGTATGTTGGGTGTGGGTATAGCTTGCAACTGAAGATGCCTTCTTCTTAGCATACAGCAACCTCAGTTGGCAGTGCTCAGTACTAACTTAAGGAGTGAGTAGACAGACCACAACCGACTCCCTGGGAGATCTCTCCTGTTGGTTTCAGAGACTTGAGCTATGGGGTGCACAAGGAGGCAGATGGAGGGTTGACTTTGAGAGCAAACTCCATTGCATAGTCCTTGTATAGCAATTCACATTAGCCTGGGAACCGACAGTGTCTGGGTGGGAGAGAGCCTGACAGACTCCAAACAGCCCCTTAGAGAGTTCTGCTTTTGTTGATTTTAGGGTAAAAAGCTTGAGATCCTGTCCCTTTATACAGACAGGGGCTGTGCTTGTTAGGGAAACAGCCTCTTCTTCTGGGGCCTCTACCCCAGTTCACAGTAGCCAGCAGCCTGAATGACTGGAGAAGGGGCACAGACAGTGGGAGAAGCAATTTTCCTATTGTATGCAACTTACTGATTTGTTGATTCTCACGTGACTATAGTTCCCTGGTGCTTTCCTCTAATCCACAATTCAGAGTCCCTCAAAGCCAAGAATTCTTTCCTTTTTATATTTGGGTCAAACCAATGGTTTGTTTATGCTGCTGTCTTCCCAGAATTCTTCTCATCATTATTCTTCACGACTGTAGAGTATTCCATTGTGTGTATGTACCACAATATCTTTATCCTTTCATCCATTGACAGGCACTTAGGTTGTTCCATCTTTTTCTTGTGACTAGTGCTTCAATAAACATAGGAATACATATTCTGTGTGTGCCTTAATATTAGATCACAAGGTTGGGCAATCCTACTTCCGTAGTGATACTGTCTCGGAAACCCAAGGAGGGGTCGCTATGAGTCGGGGCCGACTCGACGGCACATAACAACAACAACAACAACAAGATATATACTGAGAAGTGGGATTCCTAGATCATAAGGTAGTTCTATTTCTAGTTTTCTGATAAAGCACCATACTGTTTTCAATAGTGGTTATACAATTTTACGATCCCAGTAGTTATGGATAAGACTTCACACAGCCCCCTAGAAAGCACACATTCACTGTTCTGGTTACCTCTGTGCTGCCTTAACAGAAATACCACAAACGGGATGGCTTGAAGGAACAGGAGTTTATTCTCTTACACTTTGGAGGCTTTAAGACCAAGTTCAAAGTGCCAGGCTCTAGGGGCTGGGTGAAAGCCCCTCAACCCTGGGCTTCAGCTCTTTCTCCTGTTCCCAGCCCACTGAAGCTGGAGGCTGTTCTTTACTCAGCTGCTGCCTGCTGAGGCTGACAAGCCCAAGGTTGGCAAGTAAAAAGGCACAGTCCTGATGTTACCAAACCAAATGGCTGGCCATTAATTCAAGTCCACTGAAAGTCCCCAGGTCAGCAAAGCATGGCAGGCTGCTGAACAACAACACAGCTACATGAAGGGTTCAAGCATGCC
Source organism: Orycteropus afer afer (assembly GCF_000298275.1). Lineage (NCBI taxonomy): Eukaryota > Metazoa > Chordata > Mammalia > Tubulidentata > Orycteropodidae > Orycteropus > Orycteropus afer. The sequence goes on from NW_006922068.1 coordinate 1,782,909, forward strand.
ATAAGCTAGAGACCGTTTCCCAAGTCTTCTTATATACAGGAAGCAGACCACATCCCCAGTGGATCTACTCAGCTGCTCACAGTAGATTCCACCATGGAGTTGATTACCAGTCTCATCATGGGGAATACTACATCCAGCTGCCCAGCCACTCAACCAGGCCCAGACAAGTTGACACGCAAATTTAATTACCATACCCAAATCCCTGGTAGCATTTGTTGTTTTCTGTGGTTTTTGAATGAATGCCAGTTGAGCAGGTGTGAGATGGTATCTCATTGTAGTTTTGATTTACATGTCTCTAATGGCCAAAGGAGGAGCTCTGGTAGCATAGTGCCTAAGGCACTTGACTGCTAACCAGAAGGCTGGCAGTTCAAACCCAACAGCCAATCCTGGGAAGGAAGGTTGGGCAATCTACTTCTGTAGTGATACCACCTTGGAAATCCAAGGAGGGTCCACTATGAGTAGGGTCCGACTTGATGGCAAATAACAACAACAACAACAACAATTGCAAAAGGTAGGTGGTTCAAACCCACCAGCAGCCCCACAAGTGAAAGCTAAAGCAGGCTACTTTTGTAAAGGTTTACAGCCTTGGAAACCGTGTGGACAGCTCTACTCTGTCCTGTGAAGTTGCTGTGAGTCAGAATGGAGTCATGGGTAATAATCATTAGTAACTTTTCATGTATTTACTGGCCTCTTGAATGTCCTTTTTTTGTAAAGTGGCTGCTCATGTCCTTTCCCATGTTGTAATCAGGTATTTTATCTTTTTGTTGTTGAGTTGTTGAAATTGTTGCTGCATTTTGGAAATTAGACCCTTACCAAATATGTTGTTCCTAAAGATTTTTTCCAGGTATATAGGTTGTTTGTTCACGATTTTAATAAAGTCATTTGATCAGCATAGTATTCAATTTTTGAGGTCCTTGTTATCTGATTTTGTCTTCTGCTATTTGTGAATTTATAGTAGTGTTTGGAATTGTTTTGAAGAAATATTGTTGAATTCAGGTAATTTTTCTAGACTCTTCAACAACCTGAAAAAATGAGTTTCAGAAAAGTCATCCATGTGCTCCATAGTTTTTATTCTAAAATTTTGTATTTTTCAGGCTCCTTTTCACCCTCCTTGATGAATGACTCTAGCATTCTTTCAGTAAGATGGTGAATACCCATGAAATTCTTATTTGGGACTAATCCATTATCAATGAGTTTGTTGAAGATGGAGTTGGTTAATGGGAACAAACCATCATTATGAATAGTCCTTTTCACAAGAAAAAAATTAAAATTGGTTCTTTTCACTTTTGTCTTTCAATAAGCAATTCCTAACATACAGCTTCAAATATAACGCAAAGAATTTTTCTTCAAATATTATCTTTCAGAAAATGATTTATACTCAAGTTCTCATACAGTCTCTCATATTATTTAATTTGAAATCAATGTTCTCTTCAGAGAGAACACATGTTAACCAGAAAAGATCTCAGTCAGTGGTACCTTTGGATGCTTATTATACTCATCGATTGACAAGGCTAGTACTTAAAAAAAAAAAAAAAAAAAAGCCAGGGTGGGTGACACTATTATTCTAGGATTTATAACCTCACATTTGGAAGGATTATATATCTTTGCAAACACACATTTTAATAATCAGCATTAAAACTATGTAAGATGTATTTAAATTATGATGAATGCAAATATGTATATATAGAATGAATTTTCTTTTTTAAAAAAGTATACTAACATGATAGTCTCTGGATGGTGCAAATGGTTTGCACTCAACAACTATCCAATAAGTTGGCAGTCTGAATCCACAAGCAGAGCTGCAGAAGAAAGGGAAACAATCTATATCTGTAAGATTACGGCCAAGACAGTTAATAAAGACAGTATTCTACATCACTCTTTGGTGAGTAGTGCCTGGAGTCTGAAATCTTGTAAGCATACAAGGTGTATCTAAGATCTAGAGCCAAGGAGAGTGAAGGAAACCCAAGACTGAAGGAAGAAATCAGTTCAAAAGACAAATGGCTTACATGAACCACAGGCTTCTCTAGCTTGAGACTAGACACTAGGTAGTAGTACCCAGCTACCACTACTGAATGCTCTGACCAGGGACACAACAGAAGGGCATGGTTACAATGGAAGAAACATGTAGAACAAAATTCAAATATATAAAAAAGACTAGACTTACTGGTATGATAGAAACTAGAGGAACCCCTGAAACTATCACTCTGAGATATCCTTTCAATCCGAAACTGAAACTACTCCCAGAGGTCACCCTCCAGCCAAATCTTAGACTGGCATATAAAAGAGCCAGTAACACCATGTGGAATATGCTCCTTAGAATAAGCAACTGTACGAGACCATAGAGGCAACATTTGCCCAAAAGCAATGATGAGATGACAAGGAAGGGCAGGAAAACTACAGGGATGAAAACTGGGAAGGCAGGGTGGAAAAGGGGAGAGTGCTGATGCATTGTGGGGAAGCAACCACTGTCAGGGAACAATTTGTATATGAATCGTTGAACAGGAAACTGGTTTGCTGTGTAAACTTTCATCTAAAGTACAAAAAAAAAAATATTGATAGAAAAATAAAAGATTTCAGCCAATAAAACGCTTTGGAGTTCAGTTCTACTCTGAAACACATGGGCTTTCCATGAGACAAAACTGACTCAATGGTAACTTTTTTTGTTGTTGTTGTTATTGGTTATCCTCATATTGGTAAATGGGTACTTTGTCTTTGGGATAAAAATTCCAGTGATAACCTTCTATGCAAATTTAAGAAGTATTATATATAAAACTTTCGGAAAGAAATGAAAGTTATGTGCTCTCGGAAAATGTGGGTGAATCAAAAAATGGGTTTGGAGGAATGGATAACCAAACTATGGTACATACACACAATGGAATACTATGCAACGCTAAAGAATAATGTAGAATCTGCAAAACACTGCATAACGTGGAGGAACTTGGAGGACATTATGCTGAGTGAAATAAGTCAGTCACAAAAGGACAAATATTGTATTAGTCCGTTATT
>NW_006922068.1:1790789-1793534 GCF_000298275.1 Orycteropus afer afer
CAAGGCTCAGGGGTCCAAGATTATCTTCTGTGTCTGTGTTAATTGGTTTCCCTTTTCTTTGTTGAAGAGGGTCTGTGCAATCCTTCTGCCTAGTCCGCCGTCTTGCCCCACCTCTAAATATAGACATTTTTATAGCATATTCAAATACACGTGTAGGAATACCATCTACAAGACTTATGTATGGTCATGAGTATATTCCCATTTGCCCACCCATATCTGATCTTCTTGCCTGTCTATCTACACCACCCATAGACTGGTATTTGTTGTTACTGATAATGCAGTATTATATATAATGGTATTGAACTTAGTTGTCTATACCTCTTGTGCACCTACATCTGTGTCCTCCTTTTCCTTAGGGTTATTGTGTTATTCACCCAAATCAACATGAGTCTCTTAACTAGTTAGCAATTTTCCCTCCCCTCTTCCCATTCCTTGTAACCAACAAAGAAAATTTCCTTCCCTGTGTAAACTTTCCCTTGACTTTTTATAATAACAGACTCATACAATATTTTTATTTTAGCAATAATTAATGTTCTCCATATTCATCCATGTAGGTGATTTGCTGATTCTTCGTTATTCTTAAATGTTGCATAATATTCCATTGAGTGTATGTACCATACTTCAGTTATCCATTCATCAGTTGATGGACACACAGGTTAGTTCTTTGTCATTGCTATTGTGAACAGGGCTGCAATGAACATGGGCATGTACATATCTATTTATGTCCAAGATCTCACCTCTTTAGAATATATTTCTAGTGGGATTGCTGGATCAAACAGTATTTCTATTTCCAACTTCTTAAGAAAGGGTCATGCATTTTTGACAGTGGTTGTACCATTTAACAGGCCCACCAGCAGTGTATGGGAGTTCCAATCTCTCCACAACCTTACTAGCATGTTTTCTAACTTGAATTTTTGTATTGCTGGTGTGAGATACCTCGTTATTATTATTTTTTTATTTATATCTCTCTGATGGCTAATGATTGTTAGCATTTTTCATGTATTTATTGGCTGCCTAAATATCTTCTTTGGTAAAGTGTTCATGTCCTTTGCCCATTTTTCAATTGAATTTTCTGTCTTTTCAATGTTGAGGTGTTGAAGTTTTCTATGAATTTTAGAGATAAGTCCCTTAATCAGATATGTCATACCCAAATATTTTTTCCTAATCTGTAAGTTCTCCTTTTAATCTTTTGGAGAAGTCTATTGATATACATAAGAATTTAATTTTTAAAAGGTCCCAGTCATCAAGTTTACCTTCTGCTGTTTGTCCATTTTTAGTTATGTTTGATACTCTATTTATGCCATATATTTAGGCCACCTATATTTGCCCCTATTTTTCTTTTGATGAATGTTATAGTTTTAGATTTTACATGAGGTCTTTGATTGATCTTGAATTAGTTTTTGTATGTGATGGGAAGTATGGATCTTGATTTGTTTTTCTGCAAATGTACTTCCAGTTTGCCAGCACTATTTGTTAAAGAAGCTATCTCTCCTCCATTTCTTGGGTTTCAGACCTTTGTCAAAATCCTCTGTCCATAGGTGGATGAATTCATTTCTGGATTCTCAGTTCTGTTCCACTGGTGTATGTGCCTATCATTGTACCAATAACAGGATGTTTTGACTACCATGCTATATAGTAGGTTTTGAGGTAAGGGAATGTGAAACCTCCTACTTTGTTTTCCTTCTTCAATAGTGCTTGCTTATTTGAACTCTCTCTCATTTCCAAATAAATTTGTTGGTGTTGTTATGTGCCCTTGAGTCAGACCTGACTCACACTGAGGCGGTATCACTACAGAAGTAGATTGCCCCACCTTCCTTCCAAGGAGTGGCTGGTGGGTTTGAACCATCAGCCTTCTGGTTACAAGTCAAGTGCCTTAGGCACTACGCTACCAGAGCTCCTCCAGATAAAGTTTGTGATTGGTATTTCCATGTCCGTAAAGAACGTGGATAGAATTTGGATGGAGGTTGCATGGCCCCATATAGACTACTTTGGATAGTTTTGACATTTTCACAATATTTGATCTTCCTATCCATGAGCATGGCATGTTCTTCCATTTACGTAGGTCTCATACTTTCCAGTAGTAGTCTTTTCTTGTTCTCTTTGTTTAAGTCTTTTGTGTCACCGGTAAGATTTATTCCTAAGTATTTTATCCATTTGGTAGCTATTGTAAATGGGACTGTTTTCCTCCTTTCTTTTCCAGAGATCTCTGTTGATAAAGAGGAATCCATCTGATTTTTTGTATGTTGATCTTATATCCATTCACTTTGATGAATCTTTCAATCAGTTCCAGAAGCTTTCTTGCAGAGTCTCTTGGGTTTTCTATGTATAGGATCATGTCATCTGCAGAGAGAAATCATTTTACTTCTTCTTTGCCAATTTGTTGTTTTTGTTAGGGGCTGTCGCATTGGCTCTGATTCATAGTGACCCTATGTGCAACAGAACGAAACATTGGCCAGTCCTCTACCAGCCTCACAATCCTTGCTGTACCTGAGCCCATCATTGCAGCCACTATATCAGTCCATCTCGTTGAGGGCCTTCCCCTTTTTTGCTGACCCTCTGCTTTACCAAGTATAATATCCTTCTCCAGTCTTATTTCTCTACCTTGCCTTATTGCTCTGGCTGGGACTTCCAATATAATGCTGAATAGAAGTGGTGATAGAGGGCTTCCTTGTTGGGGTCCCATTTGCAAGGGAAATAGTTTCAGTCTCTCTCCATTGAGAATAATGTTGGCTGTTGGTTTTGCAT
>NW_006922068.1:1793859-1794363 GCF_000298275.1 Orycteropus afer afer
TGTAGTTTTCCTTTTTAGTGGTGTCTTTAGCTAATTTTGGTAGCAGGGTTATGCTTGCTTCACAGGATGAATTTGAGAGTATTCTATCCTTTCCTATGTTCTACAGAAGTTTGAGTAGGATAGGTGTCAGTTTAACCCTGAATGTTTTATAGAATTCTGCAGTTAAGCTGTCTGTCCAGGACTTTTTTTAATGGGATTTTTTTTTTTATGACCTGTTAAATTTCTTCTTTTGTAATGGATCGGTTCAAGTTTTCTATCTCAGATTGTGCTAGTTTCAATAGGTCTTGTGTTTCTAGAAATCCATCCATTTCTTCCAGACTTTCAAATTTGTTGGAGTTCTTCATAGTATTCTATTATCCTTTTTTATTTCAGTTGGTACTGTTGAGATGTTGCCCACTTCACTTATTAGTCATCTTACTTGCATCTTCATCTTCTTTTTCTTTTTCCTTAGTTGAATGTGCCAGTGGCTTGTAGATTTTGTTAATGTTTTTGAAGAACCAGCTC
>NW_006922068.1:1794788-1807576 GCF_000298275.1 Orycteropus afer afer
TTTTTTTTTTTTTTTTTAATTTCACACTTTATTTCTTTTCTTATCCAGTATTTCTTGAGCAGTGTGTTAAACAGTTTCCATGTAGTTGATATTTTTTCCCCTGGTCTTCCTGTTATTGATTTCTAATTTTATAACATTGTGATCCAAGAAGATGTTTTGTAGTATTTTGATTTTTTTTTTTTTTTTAAATTTATTGAGGCTTGCTTTGTGGCCTAACATATGATCCATTGTGGAGAATGATCCATGTGCACCGGAAATTAATGTGTATTATGGTTTTGTTGGGTGAGTGTTTTACATATGACCTCATGTCTATGAGGTCACGTAGTTGATTGTGTTGTTTAGATCATCCATATCTCTGCTGTTTTTTAGTTGTGCTGTCCTCCAGAGAAAGCTGTGTTAAATTCTTCTTCTGCTGTTGTAGAATTACTTATTTCTCCTTTCAATTCACTTAATGTTTGCTTTATAGATTTTCCAGCTCTTTCATTACCATTCATTATTATGGTAATGTCCTCTTGGTTAATTGACCCTTTAGCATCATACATATAATGCCCTTCTTTGTCCTTTATGCTGGTTTTCACCTTGAAGTGTATTGTATCAGAAATTAATATTATCACTCCTGCTCTTTTGTGGTTGCTATTAGCTTGATATATTTTACCTTTCTTTTGATTTTTAATTTATCTTTGTGTCTAAGGTAGTTCTTTTTTAGGCAGCATATTGATGGGTCTTCTCTTACCCAGTCTGCCACTGTGTTTCTCTTGATGGGTGCATTTAGTGCATTCACATTCAGTGTAATGATGACAGGTATGGATTTTTTGATGTCATTCTTTTGTGTATTTTGTTGTTGATGATGATGATTTCTTTACTCTGAATATTTTTCTGTGCTGAGTTCATTTTGTTATTGAGTTTTTGTCCCCTTTTGTTTGTTGTCCTTGATTTTGTGTTTACTGAGGCTTTGTGATTTCTTTCTTCCTTATTTAAGTTAGAGGCTTATTAATTTCCTTGTGGTTACAAGACTCATACCTTCCTAAGTTCATAATAGCCTATTGTATATTGACATAGCCCTGACCTCTCTCCACTTGGAAGTTTTGTAATCATACCACTTATTCCCTCTATTTGTTTTGTAGTTGGTGTCATTTACAGATTGATTCCTCCAGTTCTCTATTTTCTTTTTTTGTAAGGTGATTTCAGTTTTGAGAATTCTTTTTCTGAGTTGCTTTCTGGGTGGTAGTGTCATATGTCTTAATCTTGATGTGTTGTCTTCCATTGTTGGTTTTCTTTTGGAATGACTCCCTTTAGCATTTGTTACAGAGTTAATGGTTTTCACAAGTTCCCTGTATTTGTTTGTCTGGGAATGTCTTAATTTCATCCTCATGTTTGATGGTCAAGTAGGATGGATATATAATACTTGGGTGGCAATTCCTTTCCTTCCAGGTTTTGTACATGTTGTCCCATTGCCTTCTTGCCTGCATTGCTTCTGATGGAAAATCAGAGCTTAGTCTTACTGGTTGCCCTTTGTAGGTAACATTGCATTTTTCTCAAGCTGCTCCCAAGATACTCTCTTTGTCTTTGGTTTTAGAAAGTCTGATTGTGATATGACTTGGTGACTTTCTTTGGTTTCTAGCCACCATGGGGTTTGTTGAGACTTGGATGGATAAATTTCTTTCCATTTTCACAATATTGGGGAAGATTTCTGGTACCAAGTCTTTGACAATTTTCTGTGGTGTTTTTTTTTTTTTTTTTTTTTTGTTTGTCTTGTTCTGGAATCCCAATCAGACATATGGTATTTCTTTTGGTATCATCCCATATAACTCAGGTTCTCTTCCTTTCTCTCTTTCTTCTATCATCCTTTTTTCTGATTTTTTCCTCTTACAAGCTGGTGTCAGGGGATTTTTCTCCCAGTCAAGAAATGTATCTTCAGCATGTTTGATTCTAACTCTTTTGACCTTACAAAGTTTTATCTATCTCCATAATTTTTATGTTCAGCTTCTGGATTTCTAATAGCTGTTTTTGTATGATTTCCGATTGACTCTTTATTTTGTCATTTTGCCCATATCTGATTTTCCCAAATTCTTCAAGGCTATTGTCTGTCTTTTCTTTGCTTCTGTTTATGGTTTCCTTGAGCCCTTGGAAAGATATATAGATGTGTATCTTTTGAATTCCTTATCAGGTAGTTCTATTACCTGATGTTCCTCAGGGAGATCTCCTAGTTCCTTAATTTATTTACTTGCTTCTGCTTTCTTATCCTGTCCCTTTGTTTGAATTGAAGTTGTCTGTTGTCTTAGGACATTTAGAAGTCATTGTCTTTATTTGTTGCTTTTGTGTTGGTTTGTTTCACCTTGGGTTTTTGTTTTGCTTTGTTTTGATATATCTGCATATAACGTGTAACGTGTATGCTTCTTTGGTTGTTAGGTTGGCATTACTGGGTCACTTCCTAGGTATCTCTGGTTTGGTGGAATAACTGGTGGGAATAGTGGTGCCAGGCTTCTGTTTGTAATGAGGAGGAGCTGCACTTAGGATGAGCAGATGTTGTCCATGATCTCTCATTGATCCACAGTACAGGAGCTGGTGGTGGTGCTTATCCAGTGGGTGAGGTTCTTGGTGCAGCCAATATGATCAGTAGTGTTAATGTTTCCTTTCTGTTGGATGGGGCAGAAAAATGGTATGTGTGAGAGAGAGAAAAAGCCAAGGATAAGAAGATGAGATGGAAAAGAAAAAAGAGAATGAAAATAAAAGAGGAAAACTAGAGAAAATAGAAGAAAATAGAAATAAAGGACATGGGGGAGTGAGATGAAAGGTCAAAATGAAAGAAAAAGGAGAAATGAACAGATAAAAAGGAGGAAAAAAATGGGGAAAAGTAAAAGAGAAATATAAGAGGAAAATAAGGGAAGTGAGGGTGAGGGCCTTCTGTAGTTATGGTCAGCTGGCAGCCCTGGGGGCATGTTGTTGTGTGAGAAATGCTGAACCACTGGAGTGTGTGGCCCATGGAGGTAGAATGAGCCTGGTGCAAGTGGGCCCCTCCAAAAGAGAAAGCTTCATTCATATGTATGCCTCTTGTGCTTAGTGTAAGAAAGTTCAGGCAGTGATGCATGTGCAGAAATGGTTATCCACAGCCCCTGGGGCTGTCTGTTTGGAGTGGGTTGCTGAGGGTGGTGTTTGGCTGTCAATCAAAAAAGCCTGGCAACTCTAACCCACCAGACACCCCACAGGAGAAAGACAAGACAGCCTTCCTCGACAAAGATCGACAAACCTAGAAACCCCAGAAGGTAGCTCCACTCCATCCCAAAAAGGGTCATTATGAGTCAAAATCTACTTAACAGCAGTAGTTCTGGTTTGATTTACTATTGTTGAGTTATTTCATTCCTTTTCTCTTGCTCCCACATCACTTTGCAGACAACTGTGTAACTGTACATCTGACTCATTTCACTTCATGTTTCTCTCCAAGCTCCCACAGAACTTCAGCTCACCTTAGGTCCCTTTTTCTCTGTCTATGCTGTGTCTCTATTGCCATGTGGATTCGATGAAAGTTCCCCCGCACACACTTTGTCTGCTACTTCTGTGTTTAAAATGTCTGTGCTATGACCAGTTGAGTCCCATCATCTCTCTCTCCAGTCACTGACCTGCCTCTGGATCCCTTTCCAATCTGCACTCAGTCCAATACTTTATCTTCTCATTAGAAGCTCAAACTTCCAGGATCATTATTTCTATCTGTTTCACTCAGATTTTTAGGGTCTCTGTTGCAGAGGGACTGGATGGAGTGTGTTAGCAGGATACCATCCTGCCTCCATCTCTTTTACATATTATTCTTCAATTTGTATCTTCTTTTTTTTTTTTGTCTTAGAACAATGATTTAAAATATTCAAAGCTCACCACCAGTACTTTTACCCAAATTTCCCCAGTCGTTCCTTGGTTAGATGAAGTACATCTTCTAATACATGGATTGACACACTTTTTCTGTTAAAAAACATTATAGTTTAGGTAATAAATATTTTAAGTTTGCAGGGAATATGATCTTAATTGCAACTGTTCAAGTCTGCTATTGTTAGGGGAAATTAGCCATAAAAATAAAAAAACAAACCCTTTGCCACCGAGTAGATTCTGACTCAGGGTAACTCTATGGACAGACTTGAACTTCTCCAGAGGGTTGCCAAGGCTGTAAATCTTTACAGAAATAGACTGCTTCATCTCTCTCCTGTGGAGCTTCTGAGGGGTTCAAACTATAAACATTTGTTTAGCATCTGAATGCTTTAACCACTGTGCCACTAGAGCTCCTGAAAGTGGCCATAGACAATATGTAAAAAATGTTACCTTGCTGTTTTCCAATAAAACTTTATTTACAAAAGCAGTAGTCACTACATTTGGTGGATGGGCTATACTTTGTTGACCCCTGTTTTAGTAGATGACTTAGGCAACACTCATGATTTAAAATATTTCCTAAATTCCTGCATTTATGATTGCTTTGATAATAGATAAACCAAATTTTTGCCTTACTGTTGTGTTCCTTAATGTTTTGCTTTAAAAAGTCTAATGTTGTAGTGATTTACTTTCCTTTCTAAACGATTTGGTAATTTTTCTAGAGGTCCAGAGTTTTTTTTTTTTTTTTTTAATCTTGAAATTCTAATATTTCAACTGTGGTATTTAAGTTTGTGTGTCAACTCAGCTAGGTCTGGTTGAGTGACTGGGCAGCTGGATGTAGTATTCCTCATGATGAGACTGGTAATCAACTCCATGGTGGAATCTACTGTGAGCAGCTGCCTTAGGGAATGTGGTCTCCTTGCTGTATATAAGGAGAAGGCTTGGAAAATGGTCTCTAGCTTACAGCACGCTTGAACCGTTCATGTAGCCATGACATTGTTCACCAGGCAGCCATGTTCTGCCACCCTGGGACTTTCATTGGACTTGAATTAATGGCCTGTTGTGCGTTTTGGTAACATCAGAACTATGTCTTTTTACTTGTCAATCTTGGGCTTGTCAGTCTCAGCAGCCAGTAGCTGTTTTAGTGAAGAAAAGTCTCCAGCTTCAGTGGGCCTGGAACAGGAGGCAGAGCTGAAGCTCAAGGTTGAGGGGCTTTAAGCCATCCCCTAGAGCCTGGCACTTTGAACTCAGACTGAAAGCCTCCAAACTGTAAGAGAATAAACTTGCATGAATTCTGATTTCAAATATTCTTTTTCAGCAGTTACTTGTGGGAGAACCTATTTATCCCTATGTTGGATTGTTTTCTGTTTGTTTATGACTTTTTATAAATTTCTTCTGTTTTCCTTTTTTTCCTTCTCCTAACTCCTTCCCCCACCCCCATCCTCTGTATCCATTTATATATAATTTGTATCTATTATTTCACAGGCTACTTTCTTTTAGTTTCATTTTTAAAATAATTTTGTCTTTTTATTCAATTTCTTTCTAGTGTTCTATCACCTCTTTTCCCATTGTTTTTCTATTTCTAGTCAGCATTTTAAGTTTCCGAGTTACAATGGTCTTTCATTTCTCCAATTCCTTGTTTAATTAAAGTTAGTTAATGCTGGAGTGTTGCATTTACTTCTGGTTTGTGGCCTTTGTAAAACATATTTTCATTAGCTGAAAAACTTTTATTCATACTTTTAGTATTCTCTATGTTAAGTTGATTCTGTTCATGATTACGTCTGTCTGATTACCTGAGACTGAGGTGATGTGCTGCCTAATCTGTTTCTTAGTTTTTGAGTGGCTACTTCTGTTCCTATAGTGAAGCGCAGTTTGAAAAATATGTCACCTTGTTTTGGGGGATGGGGTGGTATTCTGCTGATCCTTTGAGTTGAGTTTTTGGTGGTAGGGCTCATATTTTCAGCCTCTTTTATCATCATCATAATCATCATCATCTTCTTCTTCTTCTTCTTCTTTTTTTTCCTGCCATCAGGCCTCCAAGAGTCATTTTCCCTTTCCAAGGTGACTTTCTCTCTCTTGAAATGCTGCTTCCCCAGCATCATAACTTTCTCTTCCCTCATGCATTCCAAGTCTCTTCCTTTCTACTTTCTAGCAGTCAGTAGCCTGATCCAAGCTCTCAAACAAAATAGTCCATTTATTGAGTGAAGAGACTTAAGGAGGAAGGTCCTTGTCTCCCTTCGAGATCAGTGGGCCCAGCATTCCTTGGAGATCTCTATGTGTCTTGGCATCAATCATGCCCTGGGTCTTGGAGGTTGCCAGCACAGGGACTCTGGTTCCAAAGTACATACTCTCCTTCAGGCTCTTCTTTTTTGGCACTAACAGTTCCCTCTCTCTCTGTGTTGGCTTCTCTCTCCTTTTATCTCTTGTAAGATAAAAGGTAATACAGGTTACACCCTGTATAAGATCAGGGCTGTGACTTGATTAAGTGTGTTTTATCCCTCTCTAATCTCCTGATAACTGATTTATCACATCAGATTGCATTAGGGGGCATTGTTACAAAACTGCCAAACTACTGAGAATCATGACCCAGCCAAGTTGACACATATTTGACACAATCTTATGTATGTTTTTGTGCATATGCATATGTAAGTGTTTTACATTTAAGAGTGGAATGCTGGATGGAATGGAAGCAGAAACTAAATATGAAAACATCTACAAATACATCAAGAAATCAAATCACATATTGTATTGGGAAAATCTGCTGCAAAAGTTCTCTTTAAAGTGTTAAAAAGCAAAGAGGGCTATGGTGCACCTGACCCCAGCCATGATATTTTCAATCACTCATACACATGCAAAAGCTAGATGATGAACAAGGAAGAATGAAGAATTTCTGCAATTGGATTATGATGTTGATGAAGAATATTGAGTATACCACAGACTCCCACAAGAATGATCACATCTGTCTTGGAAGAAGTACTGTCTGAATTCTCCTCAGCAGCGAGAATGGTGACATTTTGTCTCATGTACAATGAACATGCTATCACGAGGGACCAGTCCCTGAAGAAGGGCATCATGTTTGGTAATGTAGAGGGTTAGAGGGTCAGAGAAAAAGAGGGAGACCCCCAAAAAGATAGTTTGACACAGTGACTGCAACAATGTGCCGAAGCATAGCAAGATTTGTGAGGGTGGTGCAGGCACAGGCACTGTTTTGTTCTGTTGTGCATCGGATTGCTATGAGTTGGAACCGACTCAACAGTCCCTAACAACAACAAGGCATAAATGTCTTCAACAACATGGAATATTGTCAACTTGTTCTCCAAAGGAATTGCAATGATTTACACTATGCTTGCATGTATAAAATTCCCTATTGCTCTATATTCTGCACAGTTATTATTGCCAAACTTTTCCATTTTTACCAATTTGTGTATGAAATTATCATTTGCTTCTTTGAAATTGCTCACATCATAGTCATATATCTACTTCTCACTTATTGACAATCTCATTATCCAATATCTCATGTTCACAATAGAAAAAATCTACTGTCTGACCATTTTTCATATTAATAATATATGTCTGGCAGTAATGCACACTGAGTTGCAAGGTAAGAGTAACAATGACTATGGTGGTTGAAGTTATGTGTCCACTTGGCTAGGCTATGATTCTCAGTCGTTTACCACTTATGTACTGATGTAATTTGGCATTTATATAATGATTTAATTTGGCAGTCCTATGATGATATTTTGTGCTGCTGTTATGTACTGATGTAATCATCCTCCATTGTGTGATCCAGGATGGCAGTCCTACATTTTGGCACAACACCAATTTTCACACACTGACATGATCTTTGGAAGTTAACCATGTTAATAAGTGAGGAGTGGTCTATATACCCTTTTAGAACATCACAGTATTTCCTTCAATGTCTGAATGTACTAACTTGGGTTTCTCATCTCCAGTGCACTCCATAAGACTTGCTGGAAGAGAAAGTCGACTCAATGAACCTTTTGCGAGTGACCTCTACACTGTAGCTGATGAAATTCTTTGTGTTTTGCTGCCACTCCTCCATGAGAAACCATTTGCATTTTTTGGCCACAGGTATATGAAATCTTCTTTAAAAGACACGTTGGGATGTTTCTTCAGTCAAGAGTCTATAGTTAATGTTGTTCTTTACGTCTTGTGAGATACATACTTTTTGATTGGGCTACACTGCTTCATCACAGATGGAGGCCATGATAGATTAGTTACGGTTATAGCTGTTCTCAAGCAAGACATAAAGAAGGAGAAATTTTGCAACAGGGGCCATAAAGACATTATTATGGATACCTAGTGCCATTCTAACAGAAAATACCACAAGTATATGGCTTTAACAAACAGGGATTTTAATCTCTTACAGTTTAGAAGTCTAGAAGTCCAAGTTCAAAGTATCAACTCTAGGGGCTGTTTGAAGGTTTCTTGACTTTGGGCTTCAGCTCTGCCTCTTGCTCACAGCGCATTGGAGCTGGAGGCTCCTCTTAACTCAGGCAGCTGCTGGCTGCTGAGGCTGACAAACCCAAGCTGACAAACAAAATGGCACAGTCCCAAGGTTACCAAACCCGGTAGGCCACTAGTTCAAGTCTGAGATTAGCAGGAAACATGGCAGGCTGCTGAATGAAGACTTGGCTGTATGCAAGGTCTAATCATGCCAAAAAGCTGCAGAGATCTTTCTCAATGCTTCTCCTTAAATACTGGAAGCAGATCACATGCCTAAGGCAGCTACTCAGATGCTCCAGTGGATTCCACCATGGAGTTTATCACCAGTCTTATCATGGAATAACTGCATCCAGCTGCCCAGCCAGTCAAAACCAGGCCCAGCCAAATTGACACACAGCTTAACTACCACACCAGGATAAGCCCTTCATGGACAACCGAGTTCAGGCTGGTCAGTGGCATATGCAATGGTCCAGCACAATATGCCCTGCCCAACAGGCTGCCTCTGCAAAAATTTGAAGTCTTGCTTTGCAATAATTTGAACTGGACCTAGGGAGAAAGCAGAACAGTTAGAAACAAACAAGAACCAAAAGGGGAAAAAAAGCAGAATGAGGGAAAATTACCTGAGTCAGAAGAATGGCAGAACACTACAACTGGGATCTACAAATGCCTCCTGAAGGGAATGAAGAGTCACCCAGTGTTGCAGAGATGCTAACTGTCAGTTCTCAAGCTGTTTCTGTCTCTTGAAGGCCCAGCTGTGCAATCAGACACCTTGATTTCCTTATTCCCCAAGCTGCACAATAAACTCCACCCTTCAATGTGATTGATGTCTCTTTCTTACAAGTTAACCTGCTTATTATAGCATTATATTTTAAAATGCTGACTTTTAAAGCATTGCTATGTTTGTGATCACACAATGTGGGATCATGTTTTTATTACTATGGAAAGATATTATACCTTAGTATAGTAAATAAGATGAATGAAAATGTATATAGGAGGTATTTTTTCAGAATTTATCACTTCTTTTTTTTTAAGAAAATATAAAATATATATAAATTCATTATTGAGGGGCTTTGCATTAATTAGAATTCACGTAATGAACTTGTGCTTAAAATTTGTTTTGTAATGTTAAAGCAAGTTACATTAAATACTTAGTAGGTGTTGCATTCTACTTTGATATCATTTCCAGGGCGCCCTACTGAAGGATTACCTAAAAGTAACTTGGGTTCATGGTGATTAATTAATTTAAAAATTGCTTGCTCAATGTTGTCCACAAAAGGGTCTCAGGGCATAGACGATGCCAGGTTTTTGGGGGTGTACTTTCCCTCCTACCTCTTTAGCTCTTAGGGAAGAGCTAAGTCTCTAAGCCTTAGGATGGAAGGCTCCGGGCTACCACTGCTGAAGCCTTCTCATTGTGGGAACAGGGCCTTACTTCATGGTGGAAGACTTCAGATTATCTTCAGGTAAAACTCAGTGTAAGACAGGATCATCCTTACCTTCCAAAATTTCCCAGATTAGAAATGAATCGAGTTTTTTTTTTTTTTAACTGATTTTTTTTAAACTAATATGAACTCAATTTGCATAGTATTCCACTGTGTGTATGTACCATAGTTTTGTTAACCATTCCTCAGTTGATGGATACCTAGGTTGTTTCCAACTTTTTCTATAGTAAATAGTGTTGCGATGAACATGGGTGTGCATACGTCTATTCTTGTCATGGCTCTCACTTCTTTAGGATATATATCTCATTATGGAGTGTCTGGATCAAACTTTATTTCTATTTTCAACTTTTGAAGGAATCACCACACTGCTTTCCACAGTGGTTGTACCATTTGACAGTCCCACCAGCAGTGTATGAGAGTCCCAATCTCTTCACAGCCTCACCAGCATTTGTTATTTTGTGTCTTGTTCAACTTTGGTGCTAGTGCTGGGGCAACATGGTATCTCATTGTTGTTTTGATTTGCATCTCTCTAATGGCTAATGATCATGAGCATTTCTTCATATGTTTGTTGGCAGCCTGAATATCCTCCTTGGTGAAGTGTCTATTCACATCTTCTGCCCATTTTTTAACTGAATTATTTGTCTTTTTGTTACTGAGGTGTTGGAGTTTTCTATAAATTCTGGAGATAAGTCCCTTGTCAGGTATGTTATGGCTGAATTTTCTTTCCCAATCTGTAGGTTCTCTTTTGATTCTTTTGGAGAAGTCCTTGGAAGCACATAGAAATTGAATTTTGAGAAGGTGCCATTTATGTAGTTTCTCTGCTGCTGTTTGTATACTTTTGGTTAAGCTTAATAGTCTATTTATGCCATATACTAGGGCTGCTAAATTTGCCCCTAATTTTTCCTTGATGAACTCTATAGTTTAAGGTTTCAGATTTAAGTTTTTGATCCATCTGGAGGTAGTTTTTGTGTATGGTGTGAAGTACAGATCTTGTCTCATTTTTCTGCGAATAGATATCCAGTTATGTCAGCACCATTTATTAAACAAACATTCTCTTCCCCATTTAATGGATTTTCGCCCTTTGTCAAAGATCAGCTGACCATAGGTCATTGAATCTATTTCTGGATTCTCAATTTTATTCCATTGATCTATGTGTCTGTCATTTTACCAGTACCAGGCAGTTATGACTAGTGTGGCTATATACTAGGTTTTGAATCCGGCAGTGTGAGAACTCCTAATTTGTTCTTCAGTAGTGCTTTACTTATCCAGGTCTCTTTCCTTTCCATATAAAGTTAGTAATTGTTTTTTCCATATCCTTAAAGAATGTTGATGAGTGTTCTGGCAAAATGGCGGACTAGGTAGAAAGACTGCAAGACCCTCTTCAACAGAGAAAAGGGAAACCAATTAACACAGACACATAAGATAATCCTGGACACCTGAGCCTTGAAAGGAAGGATATAGAAGTGGACTAAACCCCAACTAGCAGAAGAATTTGCATGAAAATACCAAAAAATGGGATATACTTATGGAGCTGTGGTCTGGGAGCGATCCTGAGTGATCTTGATGTCACAGACAGCTTGGAGATTCCCAAGTGCTGGTAGGATTTAAGAATTAACTTAAAAGTCAGCCCTCCTAACCAGGGACTGCATGAAGGAGTGCTCCGGTGGCTGGGGAATAAATGGAGAAGGTGAAGAGAAAGGCCGGCTGAGCTGTGGACTTTTGCTGGTCTGGAGGACGCTGCCATTTTGAAGATCTAAAAGTGGCTTGACTATTTTGGATATTTAAAGAGACAGTGCTCTCGCAGATTCCTGGGGCTTAAGAACACGTTCTGCTTTCCAGCAACCCCAAGAACCCTCCGGACCTGCAAGACTGAAAAGGTACAACATTCCTCATTACTCTTATACCCGACACCTGCTTTGTGAATGGAGGTGCGACTGTCCCCCACTCCCACATACCTTGTAGGCCTACAGGAACTCCATCACAGTCTGTAGGCTCAAATGGACCTGGGTGCCCTGTCCTGTCCTCCACTGATTTTTTTTTCTTTCTTTTTTTATTTTTACTGTTTTCTTTTTTACTTTATTTTTCTGGTGATTGGTTTGCTTATATTTGTCTGTTTTAAAACAACTATACATAATATTTTTGTCCTCTACTATGATTCTTAATCTTCCCATCCCAGGTCCTAGTTTTCAGCAATTTTTCTTTTCCCACTTTCTGGTTGAATTTTTTGTTTTTCAAATTTAAGGGTTTTTCCCCCCTTTTTTTCTCATAGTTAACCCAGTTCCTAATATTTCCTTTGGAATTCTTCCCATTTTTTCCCTTCATTATTCTCCTTCTCTACCTTTTTTCTCTTAGTGCCCTACCCACAGATATTGCAGGTTTTCTTGGTTATTCTTCTTATTTTTCACTTTTTTCTTTTTTTGGTTACTGTTCCTATGTGATTAGATGGCGTGTTTTTTGACCATGTGCTTTTAGTTTTTTGAAGGTTATTCAATTGTAATTTGTGTCTAATTGAGTGGAAGACAACAACAGTCCCCATAAGACAAAACTACACCCAAACCTCCTGCAACTTCACTTACTGAGTGACAGCCACTACCTCCTTCTCCACCAATGGGCCAATGATAAAAAAACACAAAGAAAAGCCAGAATGACCTTTGAATACTCTTCACAAACAGTTAACAGAGATCTAAATACAACACTGCCACGATGCCTTGGGGACAACAGACCATCACAGTCCACACAAAGAAGCAGGATAAAGTGGTAGAAACAAGGGAGAAGGATGCAGACCAAGAACACATCCCTGAGGGAGAAGCAGCATTGGAACTCTCTGATAAGGAATTCAAAAGAATTATCTTTAGGTATCTTCAAAGGATTAGGAGACAGGCCAAAGAAAACACAGAAAAAGACTTAGAAGAATTTTGGAAGAAAATACAAGAACAAAATGGATAAAATAAATGAAAAATTAGAAATGATTCTAAATCTAGAAGATTAATACTAAATTGTCAGAAATAGATAACACATTGGAAGGGCAAA
>NW_006922068.1:1824477-1825741 GCF_000298275.1 Orycteropus afer afer
CCTTCCCTTCAAGGCTCAGGGGTCCAGGATTATATTCTATGTCTGTGTTAATTGGTTTCTCTTTTTTTTGTTGAAGAGGATCTGTGCATTCTTTCTGCCTAGTCCACCATCTTGCCAGAACTCCCTCTAGCTCTTTCTTCTGTTTTGATGAGTGCATTTATCACTGTAAATTGGCCTCTGATCACTGCTTTTGCTGTGTCCCAAAGATTTTGGTATGTTATGTTTTCATTCTCCTTTGATTCAAGGAATATTTCTATTTCAATATTTGTTTCTTCTCTTACCTGGTCTTTCCTAATAAGAGTGTTGTTCAGTTTCCATGTGTTTACTCTTTTTCCATTGATCTTCCTATTGTTGATTTCTAGTTTGATAGCATTGTGGTCTAAGAAGATGCTTTGCAGTATTTCAACATTTTTAAATTTATTATGGCTTGCTTTATGGGCTAACCGTGGTCTATCATGGAAAATGTTCCATGTTCAGTGGAAAATAATATATACTGAGCTGTTGTTGGGTGAAATGCTCTGAAGATGTCTATAAGGTCAAGTTGTTGGATTGTATTGTTTAGCTCTTCTGCATCTTTGTTGAGTTTATTTCCAGTTCTATCTTTGAATGAAAGTGATATATTGAAGTCTCCCATTATGACTGTGGAGTCATCTATTTGCCTTTTCAGTTGTTTTAAGTATGAACTATGTGTTTTGGGGCTCTTTCATTGGGTCCATAGATATTTATTATGTTTATATCTTCATGTTCAATTGATCCTTTAGTCACTATATAATGTCCTTCCTTGTCTTGTTTTTCTCCTAAAGTCAATTTGATCACAAATAAATATTGCCACTCCTGGTCTTTTATGGTTGCCATTTGCTTGATGTATCTTTTTCCAACCTTTGATTTTTAGTCTATTTTTGCATTTATCTCTAAGGTGTGTCTCTTGTAGGCAGCATATTGATGGGTTTTGTTTTCTTATCCACTCTGCAACTCTCCATCTCTTGAGTGGTGCATTTAATCCATTAACATACAGTGTAATTATTGACAAGTATGATTTGGTTGCTGTCATTTTGTTATGTGTTTTTTCATGGTGTTCCTGGTTTCTTTGTTCCATATTATTTTCTGTGCTGATCTTATTGTGTTTATGGATCATGTTTTCATTTCCTTTGTTGCTGTTGTTATAGTATTTGCTGAGTATTTGTGCTTGTCCTCTTTTTTATTGTGATGTGAAGGTTTATCATTTTTTTTTTTTTTTTGAGGTTACCCTGTGATTTATAATTTT
>NW_006922068.1:1826501-1842105 GCF_000298275.1 Orycteropus afer afer
CTTTTGATGGTATCCCACATGATCCTTAGGCTTTCTTCATTTTGGTTTGATCTTTTTTTCTGATTGATCCCTTTCCAAAGAATTATTCAAGTATTTGTCTTCAATGTCATTAATTCTCTCTTCCATAGTATCCATTCTACTCCTTTGCCCTTTCAATGTGTTATCTCTTTCTGACAATTTAGTATTAATCTTTTGGATTTCTATCCATAGATTCAGAATCATTTCTAATTTTTCATTTATTTTTTCATTTTGTTCTTGTATTTTCTTCCAAAATTCTTGTAGGGATTTGTCTGTGTTTTCCTTGATCTGCCTCACAATCCTTTGAAGATACCTAAATGTAATTCTTTTGAATTCCTTATCAGGGATTTCCAATGCTGTTTCTTCCTCAGTGATGTGTTCTGGGTCTATATCCTCCTCCCTTGTTTCTCCCACTTTATCTTGCTTCTTTGTGTATTCTGTGATGGTCTGTTGTCTGCAAGACACTGTGACATTGTTGTATTTAGATCTCTGTTAACTGTTTGTGAAGAGCAGCCAAGGGTGAG
Source organism: Orycteropus afer afer (assembly GCF_000298275.1). Classification (NCBI taxonomy): domain Eukaryota; kingdom Metazoa; phylum Chordata; class Mammalia; order Tubulidentata; family Orycteropodidae; genus Orycteropus; species Orycteropus afer. The sequence goes on from NW_006922068.1 coordinate 1,827,044, forward strand.
TCAGACTCTTCTTGGTGGTTGTTTATTGTTGACCCATTGGTAGTGAAGGAGGTGGTGACTGTCACTCAGTAAGTGAAACTGCAGGATGTGTGGGTGTAGTTGTGTCCTATGGGGACTTTTGCTGTCTCCCCCTCAGTTAGACAAAAATAGCAGTAGAATAGCCATCAAAAAAGTAAAAGCAAATGGACAAAAAGACACCATGTAATCATACAGGAACAGTAACCAAATAAGTAAAAAGGGAATAAAACAAAAACAAAACAAACAAAAAACACCACAATATCTGTGGAGAGGACAATAAAAGAAAAAAAGTAGCAAAGGAGAATAATGAAGGAAAAAATGGGAAAAATACAAAAAGAAAAACAATGAACAGGGTTACTCAGAATAAAGAAAGAAAAAGAAAAATTGGAACCAGGAACAGGGAAAAGAAAAAAAGCTGAAAACAGGAGCCTGGGAAGGGAAGAATAAAGAATGATAAGAAAAAGGGCAAAAGTAATAATAATAGTAGTAATTTTAAAACAGACAAAAACAAACAAACTAAAAAAAAAAAAGAAAAAAAAAATCTGGACGGGGGGCAGGACAACCAGGCTCTGTCCAAGCACACAGACTGGAATGGAATTCCTGCCAGCCTAGAAGGTGGGTGGGAGTGAGGGATAGCTGCTCCTCCATTCACCAAGAGGGTGTGAGATAAAAGAGTAACAAGGAGAATGTGGCACCTTTTCAGTAGTCCATGTGTCTGGAATGTCTTTGCAGTTCCAGGAAGCAGAGCCTGTTCTTAAGTCCCTGGAATCTGGGATAATTCTGTCACTTTAAATATCCAAAATGGTCAAGCCGCTTGTAAACATTCAAAATGGCTCTGCCCTCTGGACAGGCAAAAGTCCACAGCTCAGCCTGACTTTCTTTTCACTGCTTCCCCTTTTATTCCTCAGCCACCAGAGCAGTCCTCTGTGCAGTCCCTGGCTAGCAAGCCTGATTTTTAGGTTAATTCTTAGTTCCTACCTCTACTCGGCAATATCTAAGCTGTCTGTGCCATCACAGCCACTGCCAGACCACAGCTCCGTATGTCTCTTTTTTTGGTATTTTTATGCAAATTCTTCTGCTTGTTGAAGTTTAGTTCACTTCTATATCCTTCCCTTCAAAACTCAGGGCTCCAGGATTATCTTTTGTATCTGTGTTAATTGGTTCCCCTTTTCTTTGTTGAAGAGGATCTATGCAGTCAATCAGCCTATTCCACCATCTTACTGGAACCCCTGAATGTGTTATCTTACATGGCAAAATGGACTATGTGGATATAATTCAATCAAGAATTTGGGGATAGGGAAATTATCCCGAATTATTCTGGTTGACCCAATTTAATATCAAAGGTGCTTCTTAAGAGGAAGGCAGGTGAGTCACTTTTCCTTAAGTCTTTGTGATTAGTGTTTTCCCAATACTATTTATACTGAGCATAGATGGTTCTTTTGGGTCATACCAATCTTTCTTAGAAAATACATTAACCACATTCTTCTTGGTTCTTTTTTTTTCTCTTCATTCATTAAGTGCATGTTCTTGTTGACCACCACAGTGCTGCTGAAAGCACTATCTACAGTTGCTGCCAGCTGCTCTGAGTAGATGTGTTGGTACAGTGGTGAGACCAGGGCTTTGAAACACATCATTCTGATTCAACCCCCTGCTGATTTTGTTCTCTAGGTGATTCTTACAAATCCCCAAGTGTTTCTTGCATACATAAGAATCACCTGAATTACACTAGAATTAGCTGGAGATCTTGTGAACATGTAGATTGTGATTCAGTAGATCTGAGGTGAAAAGGCAAATTCTCAGCAGAGGGTTGAACTGGAATGAACTGATTCAAAGCCTTGAGTGGGAATTAACCCAGAAGCTTTGGCCCATGACAGCAATAGCCTCTGTGCGAAGAGATTTTCCCAGCCCTGTTCCATGCTAGAAGCTCATTCTCAGCTTCAGGAATAGGTGTTCTAACTCCTAGTAGAGGACACAGTTGCCAGCTTCAGACTAAAAAGCAGCAAAGAACTGGGGTGTCAAGTTTTGGTCCAGCATCTCAGTATGAACGAATGCTGCTGAAGGACTTCTCTTCGAAAGGATCAGAAACCTGTGTGAGTGCTACCATTGAACTGCATGGAGAGAAACATGTCAGGAATCTGGTAATTGCTCACTAACTATGCATGCCCCAAAATCAGTGCTTCCCAAACCTGGTTGCACACTGGACTATTACTGTGAGCTTTTTAAAAAATGCTGATGCCTTGGCCCATCCCCGTTTCAGTGTAATTATAATCTTTTAGGACATATGCATTAACATTTATTCAATTTTTTTTTCTCCAAGTGTTTTAATGTGTTGTCAAGGTTGAAAAGTATTGCCCAAAGTTTTTGATTTCTATAGGAAGGAAATCCAAACCTGACCATCTCCTAACATATATCCTTGGACTAAGATCCCAGACAAATACTTTTTATACTTTGAAACATTTTCAGACATGGCTCTGGAAAATCCACCCTTCCATGTAAGGATGTGTAATTCATCTTTAGCAACATCTCCTTACTCCAGTTATGTGGTGCCTGTGGTAAAGGCTCTTGGCCAGTACATTACTGACAAATTGTGACAGAGTTCATCAGGCTCACTGCCTGATGTCTATCAACCAAAATGGCAAACTTTATTCTGCCCAGATCACCAAAATATCAAGATATTTATGTTTGAGATCTCCACCTGCTTCTGCCAATGCCTCAACTAGACTACCTCTTCTGGGCACAAGGCTTCATGACAGTAGTGCACCTGCCATCTTGTCTGTGCAGGTTCCCCAGGAAGCTTGTTCTAGGAGAGTATGAATATATTACGATGTCATATAGCTGCATTGCCTCTTTCTCCAGTGTTTATTGCACTGTATTTTGTATCGTCTGCTGGAGATCTTGGGGTCTACCTGGATGTTAGAGACTGAGAGTGATAAAGAACTCAGAAACTTGATCATCTCTTCCTGATGATTGAACGAAGGCAAGTTACTTAGCTTCACTAAGCCTTGGTATCTTCATCTGTAGTATGGAATAATGACAGTGTTGTTGTTAGGATTAAAGGGGCAATACATTTAGTGTGGGAGATTGCATGTGGTAAGAGGTCAGCAAAAATTAGGTGGATAATTCCTTCAGCCTCTGGTCTGCCCATGCTTGAACCTTCTGTTGCATCTATGGCAAAAACTCTTCCATAGAGCTTTCAGACCATATATGATGTCAACAAAGTGTTCATGGTTTTAGCATGGGAAAATTCTAGGTCCACTGAGGATTTCTTTGAATGCCCCAGATGTCTCATTCCTCATTTTTCTATTTTGTTCATTTTAATACCAGCCAAAGATCATCAAGAACATACCTATATAAAATGGGCTTGTTGTAACAAGGGAAACTATGTCATGGAGAACCCTGAGATATCTCAATAAAAGTGTGTTAGAAAGATCTTTAGGATTTGGGCTTGTGTTATGTGATTTTTTGAGGGCTCAAGGGGTTTGATCTGGATTTAGTGCAGTTGGGAAATAGTGGTAATTCTACAAAGATCTCAATTTTTATCTAGTAGGTGGAAGGAATGGAATCGAGCTCAAGTTATAATTGGTAAAGAAGGCAGCAGTCATTTATATAAATTAGGAGATGAGAATTATTTGTTTTTTTTTCATGTGGCTTGCAAACCAAAACCCATTGTCATCAAGCTGATTCTGACTCATGTTGTTGTTCTTACATGCTGTTGAGTCAGGTCCCACTCATAGCAACCCTATGTACAACAGAACAAAACACTGCCTGGTCCTGTGCCATCCTCACAAGCATTGCTATGCTTGAGCCCATTGTTGTTGCCACTGTGTCAGTCCATCCTGTTGAGGGTCTCTTCTTTATTCAGTAGAATACTTTACCCAGCAGAATATTCTTCCTCACGGATTGGTCCCAACTGACAATATGACCAAAGTACGAAAGATGAAGTCTGGCCATTCTTGCTTCTAAAGAATATTCTGGCTGTACCTCCTCCAAGACAGATTTGCTCATTCTTCTAGTAGTCTGTGGTAGTTCAGTCTGTGTGTCAACTTGGCTGGGCCTAGGTGAGTGGCTGGGCAGCTGGATGTAGTATTCCCCATGATAAGACTGGTAATCAACTCAGTGGTAGAATCTACTGTGAGCAGCTGAGTAGCTGCCTTAGGGAATGTGGTCTGCTTCCTGTATATAAGGAGAAGGCTTGGGGATAGTCTGGTGCTTATGGCATGCTTGGACCCTGCAGGTAGGCATGTCGTTGTTCAGCAGACTGTTATGCTTTGCTGACTTTGGGACTTACAATGGAATTGAATTAGTGGCCTGTTGTGTGGTTTGTTAACATGGGGACAGTGCCTTTTTATTTGTCAACCTTGGGATTGTTAGCCTCAACAGCCAGGAGCTGCCTGAGTGCAGAGATGCCTCTAGCTTCAGTGGGCTGGGACCAAAAAGCAAAGCTGAAGCCCAAGGTCAAGGGGCTTTCACATAGCCCCTAGAGCCTGGCACTTTGAACTTGGAATTAAAGCCTCCAAACTGTAACTTAACTATTTGTTAAGGCCATCCCATTTGTGGTATATTCCTGTCAGAGCAGCACTTGGTAACAGGAACACAGTCCATGGCACCTTCAATATTCTTTGCCAACACCACAATTCAAAATCATGAATTTTTTTTTTTTTTTTTTTAACTTGTCATTTGGGTGAAAGTTTAAAGAGCAAAATCATTTTCTATGCAGCAGTTCATACATATTTTGTTTCATGACATTGATTGCAATTTCTCATAATAGACTAGCTCTCCTCTCATTTCCTGCCTGTAGTTACATCTTCCCTGTGTCCTTTCCTATGTATTCCTGCCCCCTGAGCTATCTCCCTGTGCAAATACTGCTATTCTGTTTTCCCATAATTGATCATTCTGAGGAGGATATCTACCTGATGTAAATGTTCACCCTATATGCTTGTCTATTGTTTGGCTGGAGGCCACAAGAGTGAGTTCAATTCCAGACCTGAAAGGTAACTGGGGACTATGGGCTTGGGGGTCTCACAAGGCTCTATCAGACCAGTAAATTTAGTCTTTGTTTATGATTTTGAGATTTGTTCCACATTGTTCTCCCACTCCCTCCAGGATCTCCTTTGCCAAGCCCTTTCTAAGACATTAACAGCGGTAGCCAGGCACCATCTAGTTCTTCCAGTCTTGTGGTCATATAAGCTGAGGTTTGCATGGTCCACTAGTCCCTTGGACTAATTATTTCCATGTTCTTCATTATCCTTTTTCTGGAAAAGGAGAGACCCATTGTTGCATCTAGATGTCCGCTTGCAAGCTTTTAAGACCCCAATCACTACTCACCAAAGTAGGATGTAGAACAATTTTTTTTTGTGTGTAGTATGTTATGCCAATAAAGCTTGATGTTCCCTGGACCATGGTCCCGAAACCACAGGTCCAATAACTTGCTCCATCAGGTTGGCTGACTGTGCCTAAAATAAATTGAGTTTTGCACCCTGTTAGATCTAGTTATATGGACATTTTTACAGCACATACACATATGTCTGCCAACCTTTCATGGGTATATTTCCTTTTTCCTAGACATACTTGATGATTCAGTCTACCTAGCCATATATTTACCCAAAGATTAATGTTTACTATTGCTGATAACACAGTATATAAAAGGGTTTGTCTTTGTTGTCTTACCTCTTGTGTCACCATGAGTCAGAACATAATGGGTAGCAAAAGATTTCACTGTTTATTATTTATTTTGGTTAGACTCCCTAAATGGAGTGAGAAAGTTTTCTGCAAAACAGGCTAGAGTATCCCCAAAGAGAACACACTGATGACTGAGGCAAAAATAGCCTTGATTTTAGTACCCAGTTGTGATGGGCTAGATTGTGCTGGTAGTGTTATAATATTCTTAGGTGAAGAATTTGGAGCCATTGGAGTGAAGTCAAATTTTCACAAGACTGAATATGGAGATTAATTTTGTGAGAGAAATGAAAGGACCAGAAGGGACCTGTAGAAGGAAATCTATGTTCTGGCATGTGTAAAAGAACAAGTATGAAATATTTGTTGGCTGCATTAGATAGGAAATGGCGGATCTACCAATCAGTTAAATTTAGATCAATAGCAATAGATTAAATCTCAGAAAAATGCAGAATATAAGTCGGTTTTATTCTACCTTCCATTTTGGTGAGTAGTGCCTGCAGTCTTAAAAACTTGCAAGTGGCCACGCAAAATACAACAATTCATCTCGACCCATGTGGATCAGCAGAGGTAAAAGGAGACCCAGGAATCAGAGAAGGAAATGGACTGCAGGTTGAGTTGCTTTCATAGACTACTACCTCCATTATTATGAGACAAGAAGAAATGGTGCCAGCCTACCATTACTGAAGGTTTTGATCGAGGACCTAACAGATGAATCCTAATCAAAGAGAGGAAAGCATGAAAAAGAACTTCAAACTGATATGGAAACTAGACTTACTGGAATTAATGAGACTGGGAGAAACCCCAGAATAAATGTCCAGGAATAATCTTTAAGTTTTGAACAGAAACTATCCCATGAAGCCATCATTAAGCTAAACAACGATTATTAGAGTAGCCAAACTAATAATGTTTACTTTGAGCACTACACTCTTATAAAGGATTACCTTCATGAGTTTAAACTGCCAACAGTTAATCAAAAGTACAGATGAGAACTAGAGAGTCTAAATAAATGGTGAAAAAACAATATAGGTGAGATAGTGAGAATGGTGATACAATGAGAAGTATGTAACAAATGTCATTGAACTACTGTTCATGTAGAAGTTGTGAATGGATGTTTGGTTGTGTATATTACCACTAAAAAATATATTATATTATTATGTTATATTTATTATATATATCTAGTGGGGTGGTGTCTAAGGCATTTGACTGCTAATCAGAATGTTGGCAGTTCAAACCCGCCAGCTGCTCCACAGAAGGAAGATGAGGCAGTGTACTTCTGTAAAGATTTACCACCTCAGAAACCCAAAGGGGGTCTGTGTGAGTTGGAATCGATTCAGTGGCAATGAGTTTGCTTTTGGTTTTATGCAAGTATATACATATTTTAAAGATAGTTTAGTTTTTCCTTAAGTGGCAGAAGAAGACAAAGAGAAAGGGCAAAGATCAAATGATAAGGGAGATTGTGCAGAAGGGTTAACTCAGGAGGCCTGAGCCTGGCATCCTTAGAAAGACTGCCTACAAGGATAGATCTTGGCTGCTGTCTTAGTTATCTAGTGCTGTCATAACAGAAATATCACAAATGGGTGGCTTTAAGAAATAAAAAATTATTCTCTCACAGTTTATGAGGCTAGAAGTCTGAATTGAAGGTGTTGGCTCTAGGGGAACTCATTTTTTTTTTTTTTCTCTGTTGTTTATGGGGAAATGTTCTTATCTTTTATCTGCATCTGTAGGTCTGGTACCTTGGCTCCTTGGTGATCTTCATGTGACATGACATCTATCTTCCTCATCTCTGCTTGCTTGCTTCCTTGTTTAATTTCTTTTACATCTCAAAAGAGATTGATTTAAGACACATCCTACACTAAACCTGTCCATTAACATAACAGAATAGTCATTCCCAAATGGGATTATAACCAGAGGTATTGCTGTTGTTGTAGTTGTTAGGCACCTTGGAGTCAGGTCCAACTCATAAAGACCCTATATACAACAGAACAAAACACTGCCTGGTCCTGTGCCAACCTCACAGTGAAAACCTTATGAATAGCGTGAAACCAGAGGTGTAGAAAGTTGGATTTATAATACACATATTAAGAGGACACATGCCCACTTGACCAGCCCCCAATAAAAACTCTGGGCACTGATCTCTAATGAAAATCCCTGGTAAAAATTTCCCTATGTGGCCACAGCCTCTGGTGGGAGTCATTAAGCACATCCTGTGAGACTCCCCTGAGAGAGCACTCTTAGAAGCTTGAGCCTTGTTTCCTCGGGACTTCATCCCATGTGGTTTTTCCTTTTGTTCATTTTGCTTTATAACCTTTCATTGTAATGAATCATAGATATGGTACTACTATATACTGAGTGCTGTGAGTCCTCCTAGCAAATTTTCAAACCTAAGGATGATCTAAGAGACACCTGACACAGTTCAGGTCAGAAATAAGATTCACTAGAACAACTCTCTACCACTTGACTATCAATTTGTCATACTGTGGTAGCTTTTGTGTTACTGTGAGACTAGAGGCTATGTCACCACTATTTCAAATACCAGGAGGGTGACCCATGGTGGACAGGTTTCAACAGAGCTTCCAGACTAAAACAGACTGGGAAGAAGGAAAGGGCTATCCAGTTCTCAAAGAATTGGCCAGTGGCAACCTTATTAATAGCAGTGAAACACTTCACGAATAGCTCTGAAACATTGTCTGACATAGTTCCTAAAGATGGTCGAGAAGGCACTCAAAATACAGCTGGGGAAAAGCTGGCTTCTCAAAGTAGAGTCAACCTTAATAACATGGGTGGAGTAAAGCTTTTGGCACCACCATTTGCTGAAGGGACACGATTCAAAATGGGAAAAACAGCTGCAAATATCCATTAATCATTGGAAGATGGAATGTACAAAGTATGAATGTAGGAAAATTGGAAGTTGTCAAAAATGAAATAGAACACATAAAGATCAATATTGTAGGCATTAGTAAGCTGAAATGGGCTCATTTTCGCCATTTTGAATCAGACAATCATATGATCCATTATGCCAGGAATGACAAATTGAAGAAGAATGGTGCGACATTCATCATCAATCAGAATGTTTCAAGTTCTATCTGAAGTACCATGCTGTTAGTGATAGGATAAAATCCATCTGCCTATAAGGAAGACCAGTTAATACTATTATTATTCAAATTTACACACCAATCACTGAAGCCAAAGTTGAAGAAATTGAAAATACTTACGAACTTCAGCAATCTGAATTGAAATGCAATCAAGATGTGTTGATTATTACTGGTGATTAGAATATGAACATTGGAAACAGAGAAGAATCACTAGTAGGTGGAAAATATGGCCTTGGACATAGAAATGACACCAGAGACCATGTGATAGAATTTTGTAATTCCAATGACTTACTCATTGCAATTTCCTTTTTTCAACAATATAAATGGTGGCTACACACGTGGACCTCACCAGATGAAATATACAGGAATGAAATCAACTACATCTGTGGAAAGAGGTGATGGAGAAGCTCAATATCTTCAGCCAAAACAAGGCCAAGAGTTGACTGTGAAACAGACCATCAATTGCTCATATGCAAGTTCAAGTAAAACCTGAATATAATTAAAACAAGTGCAGGAGAGCCAAAATATGACTTTGATTACATGCCACCTGTAGAGATCATATGAAGAATAGAGTTGATGCACTGAACACCAGTGACTGAAAACCAGACAAAGTGTGGATGACATGAAGAATATCATACCAGAAGAAAGCAAACAGTCACTAAAAAGACAGGAAGAGAAGAAAAGATGAAAATGGATGTTGGAAGAGACTCTGAAATTTGCTCTTGACTAGAGAGTAGCCAAGGCAAATTGGGAGAAATGAGAAGATAAAAAAGCTGAACAGAAGATCTCAAAGGGCAGCTCAAGAAGACAAAGTCAATTATTATAATGAAATGTGCAAAGACCTGGAGTTAGAAAGCCTAAAGGGATGAACATGTATGGCATTTCTCAAGCTGAAAGAACTGAAGAAAAAATTTAAGCCTCAAGTTGCAATATTGAAAGATTCTATGAGCAAATTACTGAATGATGCAGTAAGTGCAAAAAGAAGATGGAAGGAATACGCAGAGTCACTGTACAAAAAAGAATTGGTTGATGTTCAGCTACTTCAGGAGGTGACATATGATCAACAACCAGTACTACTGAAGGAAGAAGTCAAAGCTGCACTGAAGGATTTGGTGAAAAACAAGGCTCCAGGAATTGACGGAATACCCATCAACAAATGATGGAGGCACTTACTTGTCTATGCCAAGTAATTTGGAAGACAGCTACCTGGCCAACTGACTGGAAGAGTTACATATTTGTACCCATTCCAAAGAAAGGTGATCCAAGTGAATGTGGAAATTATCAAACAATATCATTAATATCACACACAAGTAAAATTTTGCTGAAGATAATTAAAAAGCAGTTTCAGCAATATATTGACACTCCTGAAATGCAAGCTTCAGGTTCAGAAGAGGACATGAAAAAGGGCTATCATTTCTGATGTCAGATGGATCTTGGCTAGAAGCAAAAAATACCAGAAAGATGTTTATTTGTGTTTTTTTGACTATGCAAAAGCATTTATCTGTGTGAATCATAACAAATTATGGATAACATTGTGAAGAATGGGAATTGCAGAACACTTAACTGTGCTCATGAGGAGCCTGCACATCCACCAGGAGTCTGTCATTTGAACAGAACAAGGTGATAGTGCATGGTTTAAAATCCAGAAAGGTGTGTGTCAGGGTTGTATCCTTTTACCATACTTATTCAGTCTGTATGTTGATGTTGTTAGGTCCTGTCAAGTCATCTCTGACTCATAGCAACACCATGTAAAACAAAGCGAAACACTGCCCAGTCCTGTGCCAGCCTTATATCCTGGTTATACCTGAGCCCATCATTGCAGCCACTCTGTCAATTCTTCTTGTTGAAGGCCTCCCCCTTTTTCATCGACCCTCCACTTTACCACACATGATATCCTTCTTCAGGGAATGGTCCCTTCTGACAACATGATCAAAGTGGGTGAGATGAAGTTTGGCCATTCTCACTTCCCAGGAGCATTCTGACTGCACTTCTGGGACAGACCAGTCTGTGTGCTGAGCAAATAATCTGAGAAGCTGGACCATATGAAGAAGAACGTGGCATCAGGATTGAAGGAAGAATCATTAACAATCTGCAATATGCAGGTGACACAACTTTGCTTACTGAATGTGAAGATGACTCGAAGCTCTTACTGATGAATATTAAAAACTACAGTCTGCAGTATGGATTGCACCTCAACAAAAGAAGATGAAAATCATCACATCTATACCAATAAATAGCTTGATGATAAATGGAGAAAATATTGAAGTTGTCAAGAATTCGTATCACTTAGATCCACAAACACCACCTATGGAAGCAGAAGTCAAGAAATCAGACATAGTATGGCACTGGGCAAATCTTTTCCAAAAGACCTCTTTAAAGTGCTGAAGAGCAAAGATATCTCTTTGAAGACTAAGGTGCACCTAACTCAAGCCGTGGAAATTTCAGTAGCCTCAGATGCATGAGGTAGCTGGACAATGAATAAGGAAAACCAAAGAATAGTTGATTCTTTTGAGTTGTGATGTTGACAAAGAATACTGAAAGTACCATGGACTCCCAGAATGAACAAATCTGTCCTGGAAGAAGTGCAGCTGGAATGGCCCTGGGAAGCAAGAACGGCCAGATTTCATGTCACCTGCTTTGGTCATGTTGTCAGAAGAGACCATTTCCTGGAGAAGGATATCATGCTTGGTAAAATGTAGGATCAGCGAAAAAGGGGAAGATCCTTGTGGCAGTTAAGGTTATGTGTCAACTTGACTGGACCTGGTTTTAAGTTGCTGGGCAGCTGGTTGTCTTTATTCCCCATGATGAGACTGGCAATCATCTCCATGGTGGAATCTGCCATAAGCAGCTGAGTAGCTGCCGTAGGGATATGGTCTGCTTCCAGTATATAAGGAGAAGCTTTGGGACTGGTCTGCACCTATATAGCATACTAGGACCCTGCATGTAGCCACGTCACCATTTAACAGCCTGCCAAGCTTCCTGCTGATCTTGAAACTGTCTCTGGATTTGAATTACTGGTTTGTCATGGTGTTTGGTAATATTGGGACTGTGCCATTTTATTTGTTGACCTTGGGCTTGTTAGCTTCGAAGGCCAGCAACTGCCTGAGTGATTGAAGCTGAGTGGAATCAAAGTTCAACCTGCATCCCGGGTTGGAAAATTACTCAGTTCCTTAAAAGCTGAATAGGATGAAAGCATAAATGTTTCCCCCACCCTGGTTAAGACAGATAGGACCCTGGTTAGAACAAATAAATAAACATAATAGCTCCGTTCCTTAAGAACTGAATGAAACGAAAAGCCAGTTTGCACATTCTTTCCTGCTATTCCCCTAGAAACAGGTGGTAAGCGCATTAATGTGTCTCAGAAGACAACTTGAAAATTAACTTTGGCCTGTGGACATGTGCATTGAGACAAACAGGAACAAAGTTGCTGGGAACTGGCATTCTCCCCTCTGCCTAAGCCCTGATCAGCTGATGACAGGAAGCCAGTGTGACTCATCTGGTGCGCAAGTGTACTGCATTAAAAAATGACTGTCCCTTTAAACTGAGGTGAAGGAAATTTCAGCCAGTCATCAACCATTTCACACCCAAATTCCTGAAATTTTTATGAGTATGCATAACCCTCTGTCCTGAAACTTACAAAAACTGTCATTCGATTTAGATTAGGGGAGTCATATTTGGGTAAAGACCCCTGTCTCCTTGCCTTGCCGCTTTGCAATAATTTTCTCTCTCTTAATCAATGTTTTGGCCTGACTCCGCACCAGTCAGGGACGCGTGCTTAGTCCGATTTCACGAAGAGACCTCCATCTCCAGTGAACTGGGAGCAAGAGGCAGAGGTACAGCTGAAGTTCAAGGTTAAGGGACTTTTACCCAACCACTAGAGCTTGGTAATTTGAACTCAGACATCTAGCCTCCTAAACCTCAAGAGAATAAACTCCTGTTTGTTTAAGCCATGCACCTGTAGTATGTCTGTTAAAGCAGCACTGAGGTAACCAATACAATCCTCAACAAGACTGATTGACACAGTGGCTGCAATGACAGGCTCAAGTATAGCAAGGACTGTGAGGATGCCACATGACTGGGCGGTGTTTTGTTCTGTTGTATATAATGGTCTCTGCGAGTTGGGGCAAACTCAACAGCACCTAGGAACAATAACAACAACTCTAACACATTAAGGCAGAAGCATTGTTTGAGAGAAGGAAGAGTGAAGGGGTGGAGTATGATGAACCTTTGCTGCCTAGTAGCTATGGAGTCATCCAGGCCATAAAATAGCAGCTGAGCTGTTTTCTGGTGGACGATAAAGTTGTCTATGGAATTTGAAATTGTAGGTCCAACTAGAGGAGAGTCAGCTCGCTGGATCCCCTGGTTGCTTGAAGCTGTGCTGGCTAAAGTGAAGGGGACAGTGGCTGGGGGAGCACAGTCCATGTGATGTCTTTGGTTTTTGTTCTCCTCCTCAACTGGGAAGGGAAAAGGCCCAACACAGATTTGGATGGGCCAGAACTGTTAAAGGTTGCATAGCTCTCTCTTCCAAAACCAAAACCCCAAATCCTTTGCCATCAAGTGAATTCTGATTCATAGCTACCCTATACAACAGAATAGGGTGGTGCTATAGGAATTTCAAGGGTGTAATCTTTAAGGAAGCTGACTACTTCATCTTTCTGCTACTGAGTGGCTGTGTGGTTTGAACTACCAACTTGTTGGTTAGCAGCCAAGAGCTAAACAACTGCACAACCAGGGCTCCTTCTCTCCTCCAAGTGGGAGGGCAAAAAGTGTAATCAGACCTCAGAGCTAGAGCTAAGCTTTAGATAAACCAGAGCTAAGAACCACACCAGCCATTTCTTCAGGTTAGCTGCTGCCCATGTTACAGCAGATCCCAGCTCCCCACATTCAAGCCAGGATCTTCCCTGGCAGAGGTAATATTAACCACTATGTGTTGAATTTACTGCTAGGGATTGAGTAAATTTGAAATATAAAAGGCAATGATTTTTCAGAAAGCTAGCTTGTGTTTTATGGGTATAGCATGTGGACGTATAATAAAACTTGATTTAAAATGTTATGTGCCTATAATTTCATAAATGCCAGTTAAAGGGAAACCTACATAGAAAAAGTGTTAGTAGGACACAACTTCCTTGCTTTTTGTTGACAGCAGGTAGGTTAGAATTTAACCTCTTTGAGTCCTTGAAAAAGAACAAGTCTCCACACCGATGATTTTTCCTACGACTTTTGCCTTTTGGAGGCTCTGGGATAAGAGAGATAACTTGAAAAGTGAGGCAATCTTCAGATGGAGACACTTAGAGTTTTAAAAAGCATCCTATCTGGTAAATTAGGTGTCTATGAAAATGAGGGAAAGTCTCAATGAGGTGGATTAACACATTAGCCACAAGAATGGACTCAAATAATCATGAAGATGCTGTAGACTATGCCAAGTTTCACTCCACAAGATTGCCAGGAGTCAGAGACTATGCAAAACAACAGTTGCTAAGCTCTTGTGAAATCAGATGTCTAGCCATTGGAGGCTGATGATTTTCTGGCCTAATGGCATATTTCTGAGTAGATCAATTTAGACTCTAAGGCTGAAAGGTTAAGAGGTCTTACAAAAGTCTTGCTTGTCACTTGGACATAGAACACACCTGTCTGGCCCTGAAGCATCTGAGCTTTGCTGCCACCAAAGAAAAGCCACTGGTCAGTTTCAGAATCTTGAATTCACAGTTCCTAATGGCCTTGGCTTGACCCTATGCCAAAACCTGATACTGTCTCGTCTGGGTTGTTCTAGTTCAGCAGGAGGTATGCTGAACTAAAAGCCAGCATTGGTTCAATGAACAGTGTTAGAACCACACCATTATAGCTTTAGAACAACACCATTTAAACCCTAAATGGGGCTATAGGAGTGTTGCAAAGTACAAATGGTTAAGCACTGGGTTGCGAAGGTTGGCAGGTCAAACTTACCAGAGGCATCTCTGGGAAAGGTCTGGTGATCTGCTCCCCAAAATTTACAGCCATGGAAACCCTGTGGAGCTGTTCTACTCTGCACACATTTTTATAGCATATACAAATACATATGTAGGAATATCGTCTGCCAAACCTATGTATGATTGTGGATATATTCCGACTTGCCTATCCATACCTGCCTACCTATGGATCCACTTGTAGATTACTGTTTGCTGTTACTGATAATGCAGTGTTGCGTATGCAATAGTATTTGCCTTTATCGTCTGTACCTGTTGTGCACCTCTCCGTGTCTTCCTTTTCCTTAGTGATAGTGTGCTAAAAAAAAAAAAA
>NW_006922068.1:1842580-1845855 GCF_000298275.1 Orycteropus afer afer
AAAACCATATATTAGGGAAAAAAAGTGTGGTTACGATTACTAAGTGATGCAGCCAGAACACACTGCAGAGGCAAGGATGGAGAGCCTTCATATCATGTACTTTGGACGTGTTATCAGGAGACACCTGTGTCTGGAAAAAGACACCATGCTTGATAAATAGAGGATCAGTGACAGAGAGAAGGACTCTCAACAAGATGGACTGACACAGTGGCTGCAATAATGAGCTGAAACAACAATTGTGAGGTGAGGATGGGGCAGGACCAGGCATTATCTCATTCTGCTGTTCCTAGTGTAAGCTGTACATGGGGTCACTATGAGTAGGAACTGACTTGACCACACCTAACAACAACACTTTTGAACAATGCAGTAAAAACAAAACCTCAGTCCCTGGGCAGACATGGGGAGAAATGAGGGCGTTAAGGATGTTTGTTTTTTCTTAGTTTTGCCTTTCCGAGGTCTTGACGCCAATTTGAATTGAAACTGACTTTGAATTCACACCGCTGAGTCAAACATCATGGGACTGATGGCTCTGACCAAAGCAGCAAGGAGTTGCCCTCTCTCTAGCACTTACCACACAGACACCATCAGATGGTGCCCATACCTGAGAGGCTGATGCACTGACTGGACAACCAAAACTGTTTGGAGTCGACTGTCTTACGTAGTTTCTCTGAAATCATGTACTGCACTAAATTACTTGGACTGGAACATTTCAAGTCACCCCGGCCAGTTTAAGACCTTTGTAGACCCTTGACAGTGTTACTTTTGGAGGACTCATATATATTACATGCTATTGGTGGCATAGTGCCTAAGGCATTTGTTAACCAGAAGGTTGGAGTTTCAAACCCACCAGCCACTCCACTGAAGGAAGATGGGGAAACCTACTTCTGTAAAGATTTACTGCCTCAGAAACACAGTAGGAATTGCTATGGGTCAGAATTGACTCGATGGCAGTGAGTTTGGTTTTTGGTATAGTTTAAAATGTCTGACTCAACGGCACATAACAACAACCACAAGATGGACCAAGAGTCCGCTCTCTCAAAATAATTTTGTGCTGCAGTTTTATTTTCCTATAAAATTTTTGAAAGCCCTTTTGTATTTTTCTGTCAGAGTTCTGGCACAAAGTGACTTACGTATTTTTGAATGATTTCTCAGCAATCATTATGCATAATGGGAAATCTTGAGAAACAAGAAAAATCTAGTCCACACATCATTATATAAATACTGAATTTAAAATTTAATGAAATAGACTTACTAACATATCTTGTGGACATGTAATTCAACATTTATTAATTCAAGTTTGCACTTCTCTCTATTTCTATCTTGGAGCCCATAGTTTTATCTTTTGTTTTCTTTTCTTTTTAGGTCTCAGGAGTTTTCAGAGGCCCTTGAGAAGCTCTTAGGTCTTAGGCTCTGTGCTGGTGTCAAGAGGACATCTTGACGTTACGTGATACTAGACAACTGACAAGTGAGTGTAAATATTAGCCCAGATTCTGCACACCATTGTGGTGTCTGCCGGAAGGAGAAATGAGCTAGAGGACAACTACAGAGTCACCTCTAAGAAGGCCATGCTCCAGAAAGCTGGTCAACTATTCAGTGCAGTCATATTACCGTCTTTGTGTTTATCTGTGTTTACAGCTATCTCCTGGTATGTCCAGTCCTCTAAGAATTATTCATTGTTGTCGTGTGCCGTCAAGTTCTTTCTAACTCATAGCAACCCTTGTAGGACAAAGTAGAACTGGAATAAAGGGTTTCCTAGGCTACAATCTTTACAGAAGCAGATCTTTTCTCCTGGGGAAATGCTGGTGGGTTCTAACCACTGAACTTTAGGTTGGTAGCACTTAACCATTGCACCACTAGGGATCCTTAAGAATTATCAATAGCAAGAGCTATAAATTACTAGTTATAAATGTGACTGTTGAAGACATAGCATATATGTGGCCGAAATGACCCCTGATGGCTTTTAGACTCTACAAGACACACTTCTCCTGAGCTATCCACAAGCAGTGGTATGCTCTGAGTAGGATGAAGGGATGATATGGGAAGGCAGAGAGGAAGAAGTCACCATCTTACTTCTTTGTGAACACATTGACCTGATGCCTCTACACAAAGGAGGACACAAAGGAGGAATATTTGGCCTTATTAACATTGGCACTGTTTCTTACTCTGTACTTCTGGCAGCAACTCTGTGTATTTGTCAAGCACAAGAACATCTGAGTGCTATTGTCTGTATGGCCAAAGCAAACAACCAAAGGGCAGCAAACAAGTCAGGATAGATTAGGAGGGGCTTTAAACACCCTGGTGAGAAGGACAGTGCACAGGAGTCTTGGGCAACCTGAATGATATTGGAGAAAAGAAATTTCAGAAGAAAGGGAGGGATTGGTGGAATGTGAATCTGACAGCCTTAGCCAATCATAGGGGATGGTGATAGCACTACTACCCGAACTCTTGCAAATGTTTCTGCATCCTGATTAAGGAATAGCAACTCATAAAAGAACTGGAGTTGTTTGTTTTTTTTCATATCCCTATAAAGTTGCATTTTTAGGTGACTTTTGAGATACTCAAATGACTCCCTCCTGCTGTGACTATGTCTTCATTCCTGTACAGCATCTGCTTCTGTGGAAGAGCCCATATGTGTTATGTCCAGGCACCACAGGAAGGAGGTCAATGTTTCAGGAGTCTATCTATAACCACCAATGTCCCAAGAGGACAGGACACCAGATTTCCTATAATAGTCACCATAGCCTCAAAATTCCATTTTTACCACGTTTAAAAAAGAAGGGTATTATTGACCATGACTTCTTTAGCAAAATTGATGCTTTGCTCTTGAAGGCCCAATGACATCCACTGTGCCATGATTTCACTTTCTGCCATCTTTGACTCACCTAGCTTCACCTACCCCTGAATATCATAGCACCCATACAGAGCCATGCTTTGGGCTTTGTCATCATTCAGAATGGTTTCATCCACTAAGTCTCAGGCTCTGCAATTTCACATTTTGACCACAGCCATCTAACATTTATCTCATGTCCCCTTACTTCACACCTATCAAATTTGTTCTTTCCTATCACAGCTTCCAGTCTCATGGCTTCTTTTCTTTCAGATCATCACAACTCTTGCTATCTATTCTATGGTCACTTCTCTCTTCACAGGGCATCCTCAATTCTCTTTCCCCTTTGACTTTCTTGACTTTTCTCTTTTGACTGCAATGCTGCCTTCAGGTTTGAATCAGCCCATCTGTTCACATTCATTGTGCCTTAGTTGACACACTGCCACAG
>NW_006922068.1:1847547-1849170 GCF_000298275.1 Orycteropus afer afer
CACCATCTAGTTCTTCTGGTCTCAGGGTCATGATGGCTTAGGTTCTCATGGTCCATCATACCCTTGGACTAATTGTTTCCATATGACTTTGATTTTCCTCACACTTCTTTGCTCCAGATGAGGGTAGACCCATAGTTGCATCTTAGATAACCACTCAAAAGCATTTAATACCCCAGTCAAAACTCATCAAAGTAGGATGTGGAACAAGATTTTAATGTGCTATGTTGCCAGTTGAACTTGATGTCCTCTGAAACCATGGTCCTAAGCCTATAGGCCTGGTGATTCACTTCCTCAAGGTGTTTGGTTGTCACTGAGAAGCTACTCCAACCTTGTCCCCTTTTACTTCTACAATTTATGTGGATATTTTTGTAGCACAAATACACATGTAAGAATGCTGTTGTTGTTAGGTGCCGAGTCATCTCTGACTCATAGCAACCCTATGCACAGCGGAATGAAACACTGCCCAGTCCGGTGCCAGCTCCACAATCACTGCTATACTTGAGACCTTTGCCACAGCCACTGTGTCAATCCTTCTTGTTGAGGGCCTTCCCCTCTTTTGTTGACCCTCCACCTTACCAAGCACGAAATACTTCTCCAGGGAATGCTCCCTTCTGACAACATGACTAAAGTAGGTAAGATGAATCTGGCCATTCTTGCTTCCAAGGAGCATTCTGGCTGTACTTCCTCCAGGACAGGTATGTTAGTTCTTTTAGCAGTCCATGGTACTTTCAGCATTCTTGCCAGCACCACATCTCAAAAGCATCAATTCTTCTTCAGATTTCCTTATTCATTTCCAGCTCTCACATGCATATGAGGTGATTGAAAGAAAATATCATGGCGTGTGTCAGGCACACCTTAGTCATTAAGGAGACATCATTGCACCTCAGCACTTGAAAAAGTTCCTTTGTAGCCGACTTGCCCAGTGTTATACATCGTCTGATGTCCTAACTGCTACTTCCATTGGCACCGATTACAGAACCAAGCAATGTGAAGTCTTTGACAACTTCAATCTTTTCTCCTTTTATCGTGATACTGCTTACAGGTCCAGTTCTGAGAATTTTTGTTTTCTTTATATTGAAATATAATCCATACTTCAGACTGTATTCTTCAATCTTCATCAGTAAGTGCTTCAAGTCATCCTTACTTTCAGCAAGCAAAGTTATGTCATCAGTGTATTACAGGTTGTCCTGGAAGAAGTGCAGCCAGAAGTGGAAATGAGTTTTCCTCCAATCCTGATGCCATGTTCTTCTTCATATAGTCCAGGTTCTTGGATTATTTGCTCAGCACATAAGTACAGGGAAAGGATACAAACCTTACACACTGTCTTCTTGCTTTTAAACCATGTAGTGTCCCCTTGTTCTGTTCGAATGACAGCCTCCTGGTCTATGTACAGGTTCTTCCTGAGTACAATTAAGTGTTCTAGAATTTCCGTTCTTCTCAATGTTACCCACACTTTGTTGTGATTTACACAATCAAAAGCTTTTGCACAGTCAATAAAACACAAGTAAACATCTTTCTGGTATTCTTTACTTTGAGCCAGGATCCATTTGACATCAGCAATGATATCCCTGATTCTACATCCTCTTCTGAATCCAGCTTGCACCTCTGGAAGTTCTCTGTCAA
>NW_006922068.1:1860497-1861628 GCF_000298275.1 Orycteropus afer afer
GCAAGTATTTCTGTTCATCCCAGAGCCCAGCACCACACTGTAAGAACTGTGGTAGGCTGAGCAAGCCACCCAGATGCCCAGGAACATTTCTAATGGAAAATGATTGATTCTCCAGGATCAACGTGCTCCTAGGGAAAGTAAGGGATCAAAACTTTTTTTCAAATGGCAGATTTCTAGTTATTATTTTTCTTTTCTTGCCTTAATATTTGAAGATTGCAAACTTGGATTTGGCATATTCCTAAAGCCTTTCCCTGAATCTCTAATTCTTCCTTTAGATTTAAATGAGTATAACTTTATAAATACTATATCCAGAAAATGAAGACATCCCTATTTTAAAAAAAAATAACCCTTTTCCCCTATTTTATAGCAGGCATTCAATGTTTTATGCTTGATTTATCTGCAGAGTTGTTTAGTTGACAGAGTTTAGAAATTGTGTGACTTTGTCTTTCTGTATACAGGCAGTCCCAAGTTATGAATGAGATCCATTCCTAAGTCTGTTTTTAAGTCAAATTTATAGGTAAGTTGGAACAGGTACATAATGTTCTTATTTAGTGGCAACTAGTCAAATGTTTGTCTTAGTATATAGTATGTATTTTACCTTTCTATGCATATAAAACAGTTAAGAGAGACTTATAAATACACTAAAAGATCTGAAACTTAATATAAAATATAATAATAATACAGTAATAATGAAAGTAACTACATATGGTGCTG
Organism: Orycteropus afer afer; assembly: GCF_000298275.1. Taxonomy (NCBI): domain Eukaryota; kingdom Metazoa; phylum Chordata; class Mammalia; order Tubulidentata; family Orycteropodidae; genus Orycteropus; species Orycteropus afer. The sequence goes on from NW_006922068.1 coordinate 1,861,212, forward strand.
GACTGAAGAGAGAAAAAGAATCTATATGTGTATGCATTTGTGTAGGTATTGTTGTTGTCTTGTGCTGTTGAGTAGGACCCGACTCACAGCGACCCCTCCTTGGGTTTCCAAGGTGGTGTCACTACAGATGTAGATTGCCCAACCTTCCTTCTGAGGAATGGCTGGTGGGTTTGAACCACCAGCTTCTGGTTAGCAGTCAAGTGCCTTAGGCACTATGCTACCAGAGCTTCCTTGTGTAGGTATACAGTACTGTAAAAAAAGAAACAGTTCTTGAAACAGTTCAGATAGAAAAAAGAAAAAGAAGAAAGATCATGATTAAAGGTTTACATGTAACTCTCATTCCATCCATGTCTCACATACCAGAAGGGACATTTGTGAGGTAACATTATGATGATAATAACAATTGAATGATGCAGG
>NW_006922068.1:1862438-1867099 GCF_000298275.1 Orycteropus afer afer
TTATTCTTGGATTATATCAGTTAGGTTGATTCTAATCCATTTCTTCTTCTTTCTTTTCTTCCACCTCCTATTCTTCTTGTTCTCTTTCTTCTTTAAACAGGCATTGGAGCAGTAAATTAATCACGGTCAGCAGATTAAGAAAGAAATTTGGTCACTTCTCTGTGTACACAAGGCTGATTGGCGGTTTAATGCCCAGAGAGGTACAGAATCCATCATTGACTCAACAGATAGCTGCAACAAACAATTAATTCTTCTCCATTTCTCACAGCATGGAGGCAAGAGAGCAGGCTGGGAAAGCTGGGTAGGTCACCCCTGTCAATTGGTTTCCACATGCCCATAATTGTCCATGGTACAATAAGGTATTGATGTGGTAATGTTTTTGAATTGAAATGATAAATCCATGTCTTGGCTGAAGAACTCTTAAGGATTAAGAGAGGTGAAAGCAGGTTGCAATTTACAGATTAAGTGATGAAGAGGTTCAGATTGTTTATTATTTTTTATTGTGGTTTGGGTGAAAGTTTATAAAGCAAATTCATCTTCCATAGAGCAGTTCATACGCATTTTGTATAATGACATTGACTGAAATTCTCCCCACTCTAATAGCTCTCTTCCCATGTCTTCCCTGTAATTACCTCTTCCCTGTGTCCTTCTTTCCAATGCATTCCTCACCCCGAGCTATCTCCCTGTGCAAATATTGCCTTTCTCAGCTCCCAAGAATGATTGTTGTATCCATCTGGTATAGATGTCCACTTTATATGATTGTCCATTATTTGGCTAGAAGCCATAGGAGTGAGTTCAATTCCAGGCTTGAAGGGTAAGTAGAGTCCATAGTCTTGGGGTTTTCACCAGGTTCTATCAGACCAGTAAGCCTGGTCATTTTTTATGATTTTTATTTTTCTTCCACATTGTTCTGTCAAGGATCTGCTGCATTAATTGCTTTCCTAGTGGTTGACAGTGGTAGCCAGGCACCATCTAGTTCTGTTCTCATGGTCATATAGGCTGAAGGTCACATGGTCCACTGGTCCCTTGGGCTAATTGTTTCCATGCATTTTTGCTTTTCTTCACTCTTCTTTGTTTTGGACAAGGAGAGACCAATTGTTGCATTTAGATGGCTCCTTGCAAGCTTTTGAGACCCCAGTTACTACTTAACCAAGCAGAATGTAGAAAAATGTTTTCATGTAGTATTGTTAGGTCACTTGAGCTTGGCATCCCCTGAAACCCTTGTCCCAAGCCCAGAGGTCCAAAACCTCACTCCCTGAGGGTGGTTTGCTGTGGTTAAGAAGTTATCATAACTTTGCCCCTGTTAGTTCTGTTTCTATGGGCATTCTTACAGCACATACAAATCAGGATCTCTGGTGGTGTAGTGCCTAAGCCATCTGACTGCTAACCAGAAGGCTGGCAGTGCAAATACATCTGCCAGAGGATCGCGTTCTTGACTCTAATCCAAAGCTTCCAAGGTATGTTTCTCAATTCCTGCCACATATCAGTTTGCTTGGATATTAATACTGAATCTGTGGAGAAGAGTTGAGTTGGGAAGGATATTTTAGGAATGACAAGATTTGGGTTTGATTCCTGATTATTATTAACTCTCTGAGTAACCTTGGGCAAATAACTTAATGTCCCTGAGTCTCAGTTTCTGCAACTGTTAAATAAGGAATAATGGGCAACATTTATTTGTGCTTAGTGTTTGCCAAAAACTATGCAAAGCATTTTTGGCACAGTTAATCAACACAACTAACTTGTAGAGAAGATTCTATTACTGCCTTCTGTTCTGGTTATGTAGTGTTGCTCTGACAGAAATATACCACAAATGGGATGTTTGAACAAACAGGAGTTTATTGTCTTACAGTCCGGAGGCTTTAAGTCCAAGTGCAAAGTGCCTGGCAAAGGGGCTGCGTGAAGGCCCCTCAACCTTGGGGTTCAGCTCTGCCTCCTGCTTCCTGCTCACTGGAGCTAGAGGGTTTTCTTCACTCAGACAGCTGCTGGCTGTTGAAACTGACAAGCGCAAGGTTGACAGTTAAAAAGGCACACTCCCGATATGACCAAACCACACACAATGCAACAACTCAACCACTGCCATGGAGTTGGATCCAACTCATAGCAATCCCTCCTTGGGTTTCCGAGGTAGTATCACTACGGAAGTAGTAATACCAACCAAACAACACAGCAGGCCATTAACTCAAGTCCATTGAAACTCCCAAGGTTGGCAGAGCATGGCAGGCTGCTGAACAACAACATGACTACATGAGGGTTCAAGTGTGCCATAAACTAGGGACCATTCCCTGAGGCTTCTCCTCATATACAGGAAGCAGACCACAGCCCTAATGCAGCTACTCAGCTGCTCACATTAGATTCCACCATGGAGCTGATTACCAGTCTCATCATGGGGACTACATCCAGCTGCCCAGCCCGCTCAACCAGGCCTAGCCAAGTTGACACACAAACTGAACTACCACACCTTCATTTTACAGGTGAGGATATTGAGACTTCCAGGCATTTGAGTGATTAGTCTAATTTTACACAGTAATGTTTGGAGCCAACATATGAATTTAGGTCTTATTTCCACAGCCCATGTTCATAATCAGTGTTGTTTGTTTGTTGTCAAGTCGGACCTGACTCATAGTGATCTCGCCTTGGTTTTCCAAGGTGGTATCACTATGGAAGTAGATTGCCCAGCCTTCCTTCTGAGGAGTGGCTGATGGGTTTGAACCGCCAGGTTTCTGGTTAGTAGTCAAGTGTCTTAGGCACTACACTCCCAGAGCTCCTTCATAATCAGTAGGTTGTAATAATAATACCAAAACTCACTGCCATCAACTTGATTCTGACTCATAGCGACCCCCTTTTGGGTTTCCGAGGTGGTAAATCTTTACAGAAGTAGATTGCCCAGTCTTCCTTCCATGGAGTGGCTTGTGGGTTTGAACCCACAACCTTCTGGTTAGTAATCAAATGCCTTATGTACTATACTACCAGAGCACCTTAGGCTGTGATAGTGGGTTAAATTATTTCTCTGATCACTCCTAATTCTAAAATTTTACTCTTCTATTATTATATTCAAAGATGAAGAGTAAGGAGATAAGGAGAAGTGATGTCAGGTAGAAGGCTAACCTCTACCTGGAGGACTGGCTGCCCCAGCTGAGATCAGTGTAACATTGGTCTTCACTTCTTTCTCTGGATGGATGGAAGAGGTCAGATGGGTAGGAAGATGGGCAAGAACCTGAAAGTCAGAGCAGATCTACTAACAGTCCAGGCTCAGCACCAATGGTCACTACCTTTGCTGACCCTACCCTCTGTTAGAACTCAACTGTGGGTTCACAATGCGGTGTAGGTATACAGTGATTACAGTCTTCAAGTTGTGCAACCATTCTAATCCTCCTTTTCTGAGATGTTCCTCCCTCATGATGCAAGCTCACTGCCCTGTGAAGTTCGTATCTAATGTTTTGAGTTGCTGTTGTTGATTTGATCCCATATAGATAATTAAGAAAGCATAATGCTTAAGGCAGACCTTTTTACTAGCTAAGCTAAACTATTTTTCAGTTTTAAGATGATTTCAGGGGATATCTAAGTTTTAAGGCTTAAATATTATCTCAGGGCAGTAGTTTCAGGGGTTCATTTACCCTCCATGGCTCGAGAAAATCTAGAGCCTTTGAGAATTTTAAATTTTGTTCTGCATTTCCCCCATTTTGATTAGGATTCCTCTGTGGAAACTTTGATGAAAATGATCAGTAATGATAGCCAGTCATGGTGAGCTCTGGTGGTGCAGTGGTTAAGGCATTAGGCTGCTAACCAAAAGGTCAATAGTTCAAATCCACCAGCCACTTTGTGAGAGAAAGATGAGGCAATCTGCTTCTGTAAAGATTTATAGTTTTGCAAACCCTATGGGGGTCACTAAGAGACAGAATTGACTCAATGACAGCAGGTTTGGTTTGGTTTGGTTTGGTAGCCAGGCACAATTCACTTCTTTTAGTTTCATAGCAGAGGAGGCAATTGCTCATGAAGGCAGTTAGCTACACATTCCATATCCTTTTCCTACTCTGATTCTCCTTCTTCCTCTGTTGCTCCAGTTGAATAGAGATCAGTTGTTGTGTCCTGTATGGCCACTTGCATGGTTTAAAACGACAAACACTATGCAGTGAACCAGGAGGTAGAACAGAAGCCCTCAATATATTAGGCCAATTAACAACAGTGTCCCATGAGACCATGTCCCTAAACCTCCAAACCAAGAAACCAAATCCCATGAGGTCTTTTGTTGTAAATAAACAGGCTCAGAAGCTAGTCTTTTTGTTTTCATTTATTTATTTTGTCATTGTTGTAAATATATCTTATAAAATTTTTGCCAACTCAGTTTTTTAGAGGTGTATAGTTTATTGGCAACAATTATATAATTGGCTTTGCAACCCTACCCTCACTCAATGTGATTTCTCCATCACCATTAACCCTCTTCTTCCCACCCGTGGTAACCACTAATAAACTTTGGTCTCTGTACCTTTCCTTGTCTTTTAATATCAATGAGGTCATACAATATTTGTCTTTTTGTGATAATGTTTTTAAGCTCCACACATATTACAGCATGTATCAAGACATCATTTCCCCTATGGCTAAGTGGTATTCTATTGTATATATGCAAAACACTTTGTTTATGCATTCACCTCTTGATGGACATT
>NW_006922068.1:1867799-1870612 GCF_000298275.1 Orycteropus afer afer
GGGGCTTTCACACAGCCCCTCGAGACTGGCACTTTGAACTTGGACTTCTAGCCTCCCAAACTGTAAGAGAATAAACTCCTGTTTGTTAAGGCCATGCCATTGGTGGAATATTCTTGTCAGAGCAGCACTAGGTAATCAGAACAGCTGCCCTAGTGAGAGTGCAATGGTATTTCATTGTGGTTTTGATTTGCATCTGGGCGATCTACTTCCCTAATGATACCACCTTGGAAACCCAAGGGGCTTAGCTATGAGTTGGTTCCGACTTCACGGCAGTGAGTTTGTTTTTGTTTCTTTGATAAGATAGCTAATGATGCTGACATTTTTTCATATGTTTGGTGACCATTTGAATGTCATCTTTGGTTAAATGTCTATTCAAGTCCTTTGCCCATTTTATGATTAGGTTGTTTGTTTATTTTTGCTGTTAAGTTGTCAAAGATTTATGTGTGTTTTGGTTATTAGATTCTTATCAGATATATGGTTTCAGAAGATATTCTTTCAGTCAGTAGTTTGTCTTTTCATTTTTTTGATAAAGCTCTTTGGATAAATAAAAATTTTTAATTTTTATGAGGTCCCATTGATTTGTCTTTTGCTGTTTGTGCTTTTGTTATTATATTAGGTAATACATTTTTAAAAGTTAGGCCTAACAATGTTGCCACTGCATTGTCTTCTATGAATTGTATGGTTTTAGCTTGCTCATTTAAGTCCTTATCCATGTTAGTTTTGCTTTTGTGTATGGTATGAGGCATGAGTCCTGGTTCATTTTTCTGCATGTGAAAATCCAATTTTCCCAGCACAATGTATTGAAGATACTCTTCATTCACCACTCAATGAACTTAGCTGCCTTGTCAAAAATCAGCTGACCAAATAGATGTATAGGTTTATTTCTGGACTCTTCCTTTCTATTTCATTGGTCTATATGGGTATTGTTATACCAGTACCAGGTTGTTTGGAATTTTGTAGCTGTATGTTCTTTTTGTTATGTGCCGTCGAGTTGGACCCGACTCATAGAGACCCCTCCTTGGGCTGCCGAGGCAGTATCACTATGGAAGTAGATTGCCCAACCTTGCTTCCAAGGCATGGCTGGTGGGTTTGAACCGCCAGCCTTCTTGTTAGCAGTTAAGTGCCTTAGGCACTATGCTACCAGAGCTCTTGTATAGTATGTTTTAATAACAGGAAATGTGACTCTTCTTTTTCGACATTGCTTTAGCTACCTGGGGCCTCTTGCCAGTCCATACAAAGTTGAGGATTGGTTTTCTGTTGCTGTAAAGAACACTGTTGGAATTTTGATTGGTATTATGTTGACTCTATACATGACTCTGAGTAGCATTGACATCTCAACAATATTAAGTCTTCCAATCTATGAACATGATACATCTTTCTATTATATAAGTCTTCTTTAATATTTTCTAGCAATATTTTCTAGTCTTTATTGTATAGAAACTATTTCTTGTCCCTGGTTGGTATTTTATTCTATTAGATGCTATTGTAAATGGAATTTTTTCCCTAATTTTCCTTTCAGGGTTCTCATTGCTAATATACAGAAACACAACTGATCTATGTTTGTTGATCCTTGCATATTGCAACTTTGCTAAATTCCTCTATTAACTCTAGAAATCTTCTTGTGGACTCTTTGGGATTTTCTATATACAGAATTATATCATCAATGAATAGAGATCATTTTAATTCTTCTTTTCCAATCTGAATACCCTCCATTTCTTTTTCTTGTCTTATTGCTCTGGCTACTACTTATAATACACTATTTAATCAAAGTAGTAAGAGCAAGCATGCTTGTCTTATTCCCAATTTTTAGGGAAAATCTCTGTCTTTCTCCATTAAGTATAAAGTTATCTAGACATCTACAAAGCACTTCACCCAGTGCACATGGAATATTCTGCAGGATAGACCATATGTTAGGCCATAAAGCAAGCCTTAACAAATTTAAAAACTTTAAAATACTGCAAAGCATCTTCTTGGATCAAAATGCTACAAAATTAGAAATCAACAATAGGAAGATCAACGGAAAAAGAGCAAACACATGAAAATTGAATAACAACCTCTTTAAGAACAACTGGTAAAAGAAGAAATAAAAAATGAAATTAAAAATATTCCTTGAATCAACTGAGAATTATAGCACAACATACCAAAATCTTTGGACACAGCAGAAGCAGTGATCAGAGGCCAATTTATAGCAATAAATGTACACATCAAAAAGGAAGAAAGAGTCAAAATAAATACCTTAACCCAACGTCTTCAACAGTTAGAAAAAGACAAGCAAAAAAAAGCCTTCAGTCACCAAAAGAAAAGCAATGATAAAGATTCAAGCAGAAATAAGTGAGACAGAAAATAAAAAGACAACAAAAAAAATCAACGAGACTGGAAGTTGGTTTTTTGAAAAGATAAAGTTGACAAGCCACTGGCAAATTTAATAAAGGAAAAGAGGGAGAGAATACAAATAACATGAATAAGACATGAAATGGGCCATATCACAACAGAACCAACTTAAATAAAAAGGGTAATATCAGAATACGATGATGAACTAACTATATTGCAACAAATTTGAATATCTGGAAGAAATGAACAGATTTTTAGAAACATGCTACATTTCTAGAATGAAAAGATTTTTAGAAACATACCTAAACTAACACAGACAGGGATGAAAAAGTTGAACAGACCCATACCAAAAGAAGAAATAGAACAGGTCATAAAAAAAAAAAAATACCAACAAAAACAGCTCTGGCCCAGATGGTTTCACTGGAGAATTCTACCAAACATTCAGAGAAGAACTGACACCAATCCCATTCAAATTATTCCAA
>NW_006922068.1:1870942-1871443 GCF_000298275.1 Orycteropus afer afer
TTATTTTAGGAGCTCTGGTGGCGTAGTGGAAAGGTATTTGACTGCTAACCAGAAGGTCAGTGGTTCAAAAGGAACCGCAAAAGGAAGATGGTGCAATCTACTTCCATAAAGAATGAAAGCTTAGGAAACCCAATGGAGGTCGTTATGAATCAGAAACGACTCGATGGTAGTGAGGTTTTTTTTCTGTTGGTTTATATATTTTGGAGCTCTTTCATTGGGTGCATAGATATTTATTATTGTAATGTGCTCTTGGTCAGTTATCCTTTTATCATCATATAATGTACTTCCTTTTCACTTATGCTGATTTTCACCTTGAAGTCTATTTTATCAGAAATTAATACTGCCACTCCTGTTCTATTTTAGTTGCCATTAGCTTGATATATTTTTTCCACCCTCGATTTCTAGTTTATATTTTTCTTTGTGGCTACAGTGAATCTCTTGTAGGCAGCATATTGATGGATCTTCTTTTCTTATCCAATCTGCCATTCTCTTTCTCTTGAT
>NW_006922068.1:1871773-1872320 GCF_000298275.1 Orycteropus afer afer
TTCTTCTCTTTTTTTTTCCTCTTTTAAATTTTTATTTTCTTTTTATTGTGATCTGGGTGAAAATTCACAGAGCAAATACACTTTCCATGCAGCAGCTCACATACACTTTGTCTCATGACATTGACCACAATTTACCACAATGCAACATTTCTCTTCCTACTTCCTCCCAATAGTTATCTCTTCCCCATGTCCATCGCTCCATGAACTCCTGCCCCCTGAGCTGTCTCCCTGTGCATATACAGCCCTTCTTTCTCCCATGATTGTTCTCATCAAAGAGTATATCTACTTCAGGTAAATTTACCTTGAGTAACTGTATAGATTTAGGTGTCACATTTATGTCTTTGATCCATCTGGAGTTCATTTTGTGTATGGTGTGAGGTCCAGATCTTGTTTCAATTTTCTGCAAATGGATCTCCAGTTTTGCCAACACCATTTATTAAACAAGCATTCTATTCCCCATTTAATGGATTTTGGGCCTTTGTCAAAGATCAGCTGACCATAGGTCGATGGATTTATTTCTGGGTTCTCAATTCTATTCCATTGGTCT
>NW_006922068.1:1872701-1873228 GCF_000298275.1 Orycteropus afer afer
GCATAGATTGCTTTGGGTAGAATTGCCATTTTCACAATGTTCAATCTTCCTATCCATGAGCATGGGATGTTCTTCCATTTATGTAGATCTTTTAAAGTTTCTTTTTTCTTTTTTTTTTTTTTACTTTTTTTTTAAATTTTGATTTGGGTAAAGATTTACAGAGAAAATTCACTTTCCATATAGCAGTTCACATACACTTTGTCTCATGACATTGACCACAGTTTGCCACAATGCAAAAGGTCCCCTCCATCTTCCTCCCCAAAGTTACCTCTTCCCAGTGCCCATCCCTCCATGCACTCCTGCCCCCTGAGCTGTGTCCCTGTGCATAAGCAGCCCTTCTTTCTCCCATGAGTGTTCTCTCCAAGGAGTATATCTTCCTGAGGTAAATGTTCAACTCATATGCCTATCTTTTGTTTGGCCAGAAACCACAGGTGTGGTTTCAATTCCAGACCTGAAGGGCAGCTAGGGGCCATAGTCTCAGAGGTTCCACCAGGCTGTATTGGACCAGCAAACCTGGCCACCCCCCT
>NW_006922068.1:1897692-1899213 GCF_000298275.1 Orycteropus afer afer
TCCTTTCAATCTGGAACTGAAACTACTCCCAGAGGTCACCCTCCAGCCAAATCACAGACTGGAATATAAAACAACCAATAACACCGTGTGGAATATGATCCTTAGAATAAGCAACTGTATGAGACCAAAGAGGCAACATTTGCCCAAAAGCAATGACGAGATGACAAGGAAGGGCAGGAAAACTACAGGGATGAAAACTGGGAAGGCAGGGTGGAAAAGGGGAGAGTGCTGACGCATTGTGGGGCAGCAACCACTGTCAGGAAACAATTTGTATATGAATTGTTGAATGGGAAACCAGTTTGCTGTGTAAACTTTCATCTAAAGTACAAAAAAATGTTGATAGAAAAATAAAAGATTTCAGCCAAGAAAACACTTGGAGTTCAGTTCTACTCTGAAACACATGGGCTTTCCGTGAGTCAGAACTGACTCAATGGTAACTGTTTTTTGTTGTTGTTGTTATTGTTTATCCTAATATTGGTAAATGGGTACTTTGTCTTTGGGATAAAATTTCCAGTGATAACCTTCTATGCAAATTTAAGAAGTATTATATATAAAATATTCGGAAAGAAATGAAAATTACATGCTCTGGGAAATTGTGGGTGAATCAAAAAAATGGCTCTGGTGATGACAAAAAAGTAGTTCATGAACTGTTTGGATAAAACTATACCCTGAATTGTGAAAAATGAGGGAAAGAATTTCTAAATCAGCACTCATATAATAAACGATTTTCAATATGCATATGAAACATATTTACTAAATGTATATACAGATACTTGATTTTGTCTACAACTCTAAAAGTTTATATACTTAAATTGTCAAAAACAATTTTTAAAACAACTTTGTTGGTCTTTTTGGAAAATTTGCTAATGACTTTCTATTTGAACATACAATCTTTATGATTACTAAATATTGTCATTTAAAAATGCCTAATGTTAAATATATCTTCTTTTTTTCTTCTTAGGAATGAAAAGATTTTGAACTGCTTATACCCAAAACCTAATGCCATTTTCAGACTAATTTGCTTTCCCTGGGCAGGAGGTGGTTCTATCCATTTTGCCCGATGGGGCCAAAAGTTTCATGATTCTGTGGAAGGTATGCTAATTTTCATAACCATCTAAGTAGTTTGTAAAGTCAGAAGATATGCACATGTTGAAATTTGAAGGATGCTAACGATTTTCCCTCCTGGTTGCTAATTTATGATAATTAGCGTTCAAAATTGTTCTTTAATGAGGTGATTTTTTTATCTTTTCTTCTTTTTTTTTAAATTGTGATTTGGGTGAAAATTTACAGAGCATATTCACTTTCCATACAGCAGTTCACATACACTTTGTCACACAACATTGACCACAATTTACCACAATGCAACAGTTCCCCTCCCACTTCCACCCATTAGTTACCTCTTCCCTGTGTCCATCTCCCTCCATGCACTCCTGCCCCCTGACCTGTCTCCCTGTGCATAAACAGCCCTTCTTTCTCCCATGATTGTTCTCTCCAAGGAGTGTATTTACCTCAGGTAAATGT
>NW_006922068.1:1900114-1901757 GCF_000298275.1 Orycteropus afer afer
ACATTTGGTACATTGTGCCACATCCGGCAAAACTGCAGAGGACAGGAAATGAAGTGACATGAAAGGATTAATGATTTTCTTTTTTATTTAAAAGGGAAAGGGGGCCAGGTGGATGCCCTGCATGTTCTGTGAGAGCGATGCCTGATGCCTTTGTTCTACTTTATTTATGTGTTTGTACATGATTACATCATTAGTCTTGGAATCCATACAATTTTCTTATTCTCTACAGAGCTGAAGTTTTACTCCTCTTGTTCTCAAAGACAACAGGTGGTCATTAAAATAATGACAGAAATCTCCTCAGGAATAAGGAGTGTAAAACGATAAATGTTTACTAGGACACAGAGACCCAAAGTATGAAACATCCCAATAAGATAAAAATATGGACTAATGGAATAACATCTAAGTTTAATACTTTGATGTTTCACCAGTTAGGCATTTAACAGTGGGAGAGACCTTGCCATCACTCAAAGCAAGCATTCAACCATAAGAGAGGCTTTGCCATCTCTTAACTGTAATTAGAACATGTGCCTTACAATCATGTTCTTCTGGGGGTCTTTTGCTTGGTCCCCAGAAACATTGCCCTTCTCCTCACCCAAATCAATACTTATCTCTACCTATCTAACCATTTTCCCTCCCCTCCCCTCCTAACTGTGGTAAGCAAAAAAAAAAAAAAAATTCCTTCCATAGTAAACCTTTTCTTGACTTTAGAATAAGAGACTAGTACAATATTTGTCCTTTTGTGATTGACTTATTTCACTCAGAATAATGTCCTCCAAGTTCATCCGCGTTATGCAGTGTTTTGCAGATTCTACATTATTCTTTAGGGTTGCATAGTATTCCATTGTGTGTATGTACCATAGTTTGGTTATCCATTCCTCAGTTGATGGACACCTAGGTGTTTCCATCTTTTGGCTATTGTAAACAGTGCTGCGATGAACATGGGTGTGCATATGTCTGTTCTTGTCATGGCTCTCACTTCTTTAGGATTTATACCTAGTAATGGAATGCCTGGGTGAAATGGTATCTCTAATTTTAACTTCATAAGAAAGCACCATACTGCTTTCCACAGTGGTTGTATCATTTTACAATCCCACCAGCAGTGTAGGAGAGTCCCAGTCTCTGCACATCCTTGCCAGCATTTGTTACTTTCTGTCTTGTTGAATTTTGCTACAAGTGATGGAGCAAGATGATATCTCATTGTTGTTTTGATTTGCATCTCTCTAATAGCTAATGATCGTGAGCATTTCTTCCTGTGTTTGTTGGCCACCTGAATATACTCCTTGTTGAAGTGTCTACACATGTGTCTCCCCATTTTTTATTTGGATTGTTTGTCTTTTTGTTGTTGAGGTGTTGGAGTTTTCTATAAATTCTCAAGTTAAGTCCCTTGACAGATACTTTTTTCCAATCTGTAGGTTCTCTTTTGACTCTTTTGGAGAAGTCTTTGGAAGCAGAGAAAAAGTTAATTTTTAGAAGATCCCATTTATCTAATTTCTTTTCTACTGTTTGTGCATTTTGAGTTATGCTTGATAGTCTATTTATGCCATATATTGTTGTTGTTGTTATGTGCTGTCAAGTCAGACTCGACTCATAGCGACCCCTCCTTGGGTTTCTGAGGCAGTATCACTACGGAAGTAGATTGCCCC
>NW_006922068.1:1903099-1903698 GCF_000298275.1 Orycteropus afer afer
TTTCCTTTTGAGTGATGTCTTTGCCTGGTTTTGGTATCAAGAGTATGCTTGCTTCATAAAATGAATTAAGGAGGATCCATCCTTTTCTATGTTTTGGAATAGTTTGAATAGGATTGGTGTCAGTTATTTTCTGAAATTTTGGTAGAATTCTCTGGTGATATCTCCTGGGCCAGGACTATTTTTTTGGTATTTTTTTTTATGATGTGTTCAATTTCTTATTTTGTTATGGATCTGTTCATTCCACATCAGTCTATGTTAGTTTAGGTAAGTGGTGTGTTTCTAGAAATCTGTCCATTTCTTCCAGATTTTCAATTTCTTTGAGTGTAGTTCTTTATAGAATCCTGATATTATCCTTTTATCATACTTGGGTTTGTTGTGATGTCACCAATTTCTTTTTTATTTGAATTATTTGTATTCTCTCTCTCTTTTCCTTTGTCAAATTTGCTAATGGTTTGTCAATTTTATTGATCTATTCAAAAACCAACTTCTGGTCTTTTTGATTTTTTCTATTGTCTTTTATTTTCTTTTTCATTGATTCCTGCTCCATTCTTGATTATTTCCTTTCTTCTGGTGACTGTAGACTTTTCTTGCTGTTCTTT
>NW_006922068.1:1904093-1904734 GCF_000298275.1 Orycteropus afer afer
GATGTCTATCAGGGCAAGTTGGTAGATTGTATTGCTTAGCTCTTCTGCATCTTTGTTGAGTTTCTTTCCAGTTGTTCTATCTTTCATTGAAAGTGCTGTATTAAAGTCTCCCACTATGACTGTGGAGTTATCTATTTGCCTTCAACTCTTTTAAAGTTTGATTTATGTATTTTGGGGCTCTTTCATTGTTTCCATAAATATTTATGATGGTTGTATTTTCTTGTTGAATTGATCCTTTAATCATTATATAATGCCATTCCATTTCTCTTGTGGTGGTTTTTGTCTTAAAGTCAATTTGGTCAGAAATGAATATTGCCACTCCTGCTCCCTTACAGTTGCAATTTGCTTGATATATCTTTTTCCAACCTTTGATTTTTAGTCTAATTTGTCTTTAACTCTATGGTGTGTCTCTTGTAGGCAGCATATTGATGGGTTTTGTTTTCTTATCCACTCTGCAACTCTTTGTCTCTTGAGTGGTGCATTTAATTCATTGACATTCAGTGTAATTATGACAAGTATGAATTGGTTGCTGTCATTTTTTTATGTGTATTTGAATGGTATTCCTGGTTTCTTTCCTCCATAATATTTTGTATGCTGGGCTCATTATGTTTATGAATCATGTTATCATTTCCTTTGTTGCT
>NW_006922068.1:1906126-1906813 GCF_000298275.1 Orycteropus afer afer
CTTCCCTTGCATCAATTCTACTCCTTTGTCCTTTCAGTGTGTTATCTATTTCTGACAATTTAGATTAATCTTCTGGATTTCTGTCTGTAGATTTTAGATCATTTCAAATCATTTCTAATTTGTCATTTATTTTGTCATTTTGTTCTTCTATTTTCTACCAAAATTCTTCTAGGGTTGTCTCTGTGTTTTCCTTGATCTGTCTCTCAATCCTTTGAAGATACCTAAATATAATTCTTTTGTATTCCTTATCAGAGAGTTCCAATGCTGTTTCTTCCTCAGGGATGTGTTCAGGGTCTGTATCCTGCTCTCTTGTTTCCACCACTTTATCTTGCTTCTTTGTGTGGCGTGCGATGTTCTCTTGTCTTCAAGACATCATGGCATTGTTGTATTTAGATATTTGTTAACTGTTTGTGAGGAGCAGCCAAGGGATAGTAAGGCTCTTCTTGGTGGTTGTTTATCATTGGCCCATTGGTAGAGAAGGAAGTGGTGGCTCTCAGTAATTGAAGTGGCAGGAGGTGTGAGTATACTTGTGTCATATGGGGACTGTTGCCATCTTCCACTCCATTAGACAAAAATAACAATTGAATAACTATCAAAAAAAAATAAAAGCACATGGACTAAAAATACACTATTTAATCACAAAGGAATAGTAACCAAAAAAAGAAAAAAAGGAAGAAGAAGGAAAAA
>NW_006922068.1:1907696-1908197 GCF_000298275.1 Orycteropus afer afer
TTGAATTAATGGCCTGCTGTGTGGTTTGGTAACATCAGGACTGTGGCATTTTATTTGTTGACCTTGGGATTGTCAGCCTCAACAGCCAGTAGCTGCCTGAGTGTAGCGATGCTTCTAGCTTAAGTGGGCCGGGAGCAAGAGGCAGAGCTGAAGCCCAAGGTCGAGGGTCTTTCATAGAGACCCTAGAGCCCGGCACTTGGAACGCGGACTTCTAGCCTCCCGAACTGTAAGAGAATAAACTTCTGTTGGTTCAAGCTATCCCATTTGTGGTAGATATTATTGTTAGAGTGGTACTAGGTAACCAGAACAATCACTTTGTTTTAGATATATCTCGTATATAGCACAGAGTTTGGTTTTGCTTTGTGCAGAAATCTAAAAATCTTTTCCTTTGAATGGGTGAATTAAGGCCATGTACATTTATTGTTAAGATAGATAAGTTTGGTCTCTGTCAAGTTATGTTCTGTTTACTGTGTCTTTCACCATGTGATGGATTTTTTTTTT
>NW_006922068.1:1908297-1909376 GCF_000298275.1 Orycteropus afer afer
GTCAAGGTCCTGAATGTCCTTGGGTTTCCAGCAAGCAGAGCCTGTTCTTAAGTCCCTTGAATCTGAGAGAATGCTGTCACTTTAAATATCCAAAATGGTCAAGCCGCTTGTAAACATTGAAAATGGCTGCGCCCTTTGGAGAGACAAAAGTCCGCATGTCAGCCTGCCTTCTTCTTTCTTGCATCCCTTTTATTCCCCACCCACCAGAGCAGTCCTCCATGCAGTCCCTGGCTAGCAGGGCTGATTTTAGGTTAATTCTTAGGTGCTACCACCACTCAGCAATATACAAGCTGTCTGTGCCATCAGGATCGCTGCCAGACTGCAGCTCCATATGTCTCCTTTTTTGGTGTTTTCATGTAAATTCTTCTGCTAGTTGGAGTTTATTTCTCTTCTATATCCTTCCCTTCAGCCAGTAGCTGCCTGAGTGAAGAAATGCCTCTAGCTTCAGTGGGCTGTGAGCAAGAGGCAGAGCTGAAGCCGAAGGTCAAGGGGCTTTCACATAGCCGCTAGAGCCTGGCACTTTGAACTTGGAATTCTAGCCTCCTGAAGTGTAAGAGAATAAACTCCTGTTTGTGTAAGCCATCCCATTTGTGGTATGTTCTTGTCCAAGCAGCACTAGGTAACAAAAACACATACCAAACTGTTCTGACTTAGGTACAAATTCAACTTCAAGACAGAAATGGAATGCTTTCATACTTTGGGGATTGCCTGTACTGGTTTTTAGCAATTCAGTTGTAAGGCACCTTGCTGTGGTCTTCATGCTTGGGAGGTGTTGAGTTTTTGACTCTACAGATTTAGAATTTTCATTAAATTTGAAAAACCTTTGGTCATTATGTTCTGCCTCTCCTCTTCCTCTATTTCTTGGATGCTAATGAAACATACCTTAGTGATGGTGGTGCTATTGGGTGCTGATGGGTCGATTCCAACTCCTAGCAATCTTTTTGGTACAGTGACTGTGTGTATTCCTGCCATCTTCTCTTGATGTTTCCTGCATCATTCAATATTTTGCCCATAGAATCTCTCAATATTGCACCTCGAGACTTAAATTTTTTCTTCAGTTCTTTCAGTTTGAGAAATGC
>NW_006922068.1:1910169-1911770 GCF_000298275.1 Orycteropus afer afer
TCCAGTCACCAGTGATAATTAACACATCCTGATTGCATGTTTGGTCAATTTCAGACTGTAGAAGCTGATAAAATTCTTCAATTCACAAGTCACTGAGTCTCCTTTTAATGTTTTAAGCCTCTTTTCCCCCACTCTGGGTTTCAGTTTGAATCTATTGCCCTGTACTTTCTACAGTCTCCCTTGGTAGTGTGTTGTAAACTGAATCTTTTTCTCCACAGCCTTATGAAATTAAAGGAAACAGCATTCTTCTTTTCAGTGATTTGCTATTTAGTGTCTTAATATCTTGCTGTGCACGATTTAACAATAGGGTAAATATCTCGAGGGAGAATGTGCTCTTCCTCTCTTCTGAAGAGGAAGACTGAAGTCTTGGTCTGTCAATTTCTTACTGCATTTGCAGCCCTGGATTCCAATATTTATCTCCCTAATCCTGTTTTTGTCAGTTGCCTTAGCGTCTTCTCCTACCCATGGCAACCATGGCGTGTCTGAGTAGAGCTGCTCCATTAGTATAAGTTTAGGTGACAAATGTCGGGAGGAATCAGGCCAGAGAAAAAGGAAATATTTATTTAGAGAGTAAAATCATAGAAGCATAAAGGCTGGCTCCCAAATCCAAGGGAGCAGCAGCCCTGATTGTCTAATCAGGGCCTTTCATGCCTCTTTTCAGCGTTCCTTGTTTCTTTGATTGATAGTTGTAAACGTCATTCTCTCTGGTCCCGAGGTCTGCTCGTTCATTCCATCTGGGTCATATTGCCCTTATTTATTTATTTATTTTTTCATTGTTTCTTTCCTGTAGTTTCTGTTTAGAAATAAGTTTTGAAAGAACTATACATTAGTCGCTAGGGGGTTTGTTGGTTAGCTTATTTTCAGAAGTATTAGACTGGAACTTCAAATAAGAATCAAACATCAATCATTATAGGATTGGCTAGTTAGCTATTTCCAGGATGTTCATTGTACGATTTGATTTCATCAACCCTTCACAAGGGGTTTTCAAGGATATGGACATTTGGAAGCACATCACCAAGCCTGTCTTCTGAGGTCCCTCTGGGTGGATTCAAACCAGAAACTTTTCAGCTAATAGGTGGACACTTAACCCTTTACATTTCCCAGATACTCCTCCCTAACCTAGTAGGAATGCAAAAAGTTCTACTGGCTTCTTGGCTTCTTAGAAATGGCTTCCAGAACTCTTTACCTATACCAGATAATTGGCATATCTCTACAGAGAGAAAGCAGCTCAAAGATTATCAGTTTACTATGTTTCTTCTCTCCAAGCAAGTCCTAATTTCCTCAGGCTCACTAATACCTTAAAACTCATTTGTGTGTGTGTGTGTGTGTGTATATATATATATATATATATATACATATATATATATATATATATATTATTCAGTTTTTCTATTTGTTCAATGGGAGTGTTGCTTGCTGCAAGCTATGCCTTAATAACCATGTGGTAGTTAAGGTTCTGTTTCAAGTTGTCTGGGCCTGGTTTTGAGTGGCTGAGCATCTGGATATAGTTATTCCCCATGGTGAGATTGGTAATCAACACACTGGTAGAATCTACTGGAGCAGCTGAGTAGCTGCCTTGGGGATGTGGTCTGCTTCCAGTT
>NW_006922068.1:1911870-1913255 GCF_000298275.1 Orycteropus afer afer
TTTGCTCTTGTATTTTCTTCCAAAATTCTTGTAAGTTTTTTTCTGTGTTTTCTTTGGTCTGTCTCTCAATCCTTTGAAGATACCTAAAGATAATTCTTTTGTATTCCTTATCAGAGAGTTCCACTGCTGCTTCTTCCTCAGGCATGTGTTCTAGGTCTGTATCCTGCTCCCTTGTTTCTACCACTTTATCTTGCTTCTTTGTGTGGATTGTGATGGTCTGTTGTTCCCGAGGCATCGTTGCATTGTTGTATTTGGATCTCTGTCAACTGTTTGTGAAGAGCAGCCAAGGTTGATTCAGGCTCTTCTTGGTGGTTTCTTATTGTTGGCCCGTTGGTGGAGAGGGAGGTAGTGGCTCTCACTCAGTAAGTGAGATTGCAGGAGGTGTGGGTGTAGTTTTGTCTAATGGGGACTGTTGTTGTCTCCTACTCAGTTAGACACAAATTACAATTGAATAACCATCAAAAAACTAAAAGCCCATGGACTAAAAACACGCCATGTAATCATGCAGGAACAGTAACAAAAAAATAAATAAGGGGAAAAAATAGAAAAAACAAGAAAACCTGCAATATCTGGTGAAGAACACTAAGAAAAAAAATGTAGGGAAGAAGAATAGTAAGTGAAGAAAAAAATGGGAAAAATGCAATAAGAAAAACAAGGAATGGGGTTAATCACTAGATAAAGAAGGTGGAAAAGAAAAAAAAAAAAAACATTTAAATTAGGGGGAAAAAATATTCAACCAGGCACAGGGAAAAGAAAATATGCTGAAAACTAGGACCTGGTAGGGGAAGATTAAGAATAATAATAAAAAGGACAAAAATATTAATAATATTAGTTGTTTTAAAACAGACAAATACAAGCAAACTAATCACCAGAAAAGGAAAGCGAAAAAGAAAAAAACAAAAATAAAAAAAGAGAAAACAGGAAAAAAAAAATTGATGGAGAACAGGGCAGGGCACCCTGGGTCTGTCTGAGCACACAGAGTGTGATGGAGTTCCTGTAGGCTCAGAAGATTGGTGGGAGAGGGAATGGCCACACCTCCATTCACCAAATGGGTATAAGGTATAAGAGTAACAAGAAGAATGTCATACCTTTTCAGTCTTGCAGGTCCCAAGTGTCCTTGGGGTTGCTGGAAAGCAGAACTTGTTCTTAAGCCCCAGGAATCTGCCAGAGCGCTGTCTCTTTAAATATCCAAAATAGTCAAGCCGCTTTTTAAGCCTTCAAAATGGCGGCAACCTCCAAACTGGCAAAAGTCCACAGTTCAGCCCACCTTTCTCTTCACCTTCTCCGTTTGTTACCCAACCAACCTGCACAGTCCTCTGTGCAGTCCCTGGTTATCAGGATGTTTTTTAGGTTAATTCTTAGGTCCTACCAGCACTCGGGAATCT
>NW_006922068.1:1913355-1916090 GCF_000298275.1 Orycteropus afer afer
TTATCCATTTGTGGTAAATTTTCTGTTAGAGGACCATGAAGTTAACCCAAAGAAACTAGAAGTGGATATCTAGTTATATAGAGCAATATGACATACCACAGTGCACCAGCCAACTACCTTTTCAAATATTAATATTTGTCATATTTGCTTCAAGTAAATGTTTTACCTTTGATTAAATAAATTCTCTAATTTTTTTCACTCCCCAATTACCATCCCCAACCCTAACCTTCTCTCTTCTACTCCCTTTCCGTTACCCCCTACACCCTGTACCCCTCATAGTTATGCACTGCTGTGTGTCCTGCATTTCCTCCATGTGAATGTTGCTCCTTTGGTGCCCCATGGTTGATTGCTCCAAGGGATGCATCTACATAGAGTATGTGGGTGCGTCACCCTGAGTTGAGTGGTCTGTGTGTATGTCTTATTTAGTATTGGGCTGAGCCAGCCCATGGGAGTGAGTTTTACCCCAGGCCCAAAGTGTTTCCCAGAGCCATAGTATTGGGGTCCCACCAGACTCCATCTGACCAGTAATTCTGGTAATTATTGTGTTTTTGGATTTTGTTCCACATTTTTCCTCCCAGTCTATGCAGAATCTCCAGTTTTGATGCCTTCCTGAGTGGTTGGCATTGGTAGCTGGGCAGTATCTAGTTCTTTTGGTCTTGAGGTCCATCATGTCCCAGGGATGATTGCTTCCAAATGCCCTTGGTTTTTTGCACTCTTTGTTTCAGATGATAGGAGACTGTTAGCTGCTTCTTAGATGACAGCTTGAAAGCTTTTAAGACCCCAGTCACTGCTCACCAAAGTAGTTTGTAGAAGAAGATTTTTATGTATTTTTTTTTGTGCCAGTTGAGTCTGGTTTCCCCAATGCTATGGTCCTGAGTTGGCAGATCTGTTGAATCTCTTTCCCACAGTGTCTGGCTGTCTGTGAGGGATTGCTCTCTGTCTGTCTTCTGTTGTTTCTGTAATGATTGTGAGTAATTTGTATCACTGGTATCTGTGCAAGATTATCCACAGTTGAATCTGTCCTTCATCTAGAGTATAATCCAGTTCACTGACCCCCACCTGATCTTCTCAGGTGTTTATGTGTTTATCTGTAGCCTGATATTGGTGTTAGTTGTAATTGAGGTATTGTGGATATACTTTTATCAGCCTCTGTCATCTATACCTTATGTACACAATTCAGTGTCCTCCCTTTCCCCAGTGTTATCATGGTGGTCACAGACTCTTTCCATACCATCCCTCTTCTTACCCACCTCAGCGTGGGGCCCCCAAGTAGCCCAACATATTCCCTCTCCTTTCCTCCCCACCCTGGTAACCTACAAAGTGAGTTACCTTCCTTAACAAACCCTTCCTTGTCTTTTTACAGTAATGGCCTCATATAATATTTGTCCTTCTGTGGTTGACTTATTTCACACAGCATCATGTGTTCCAGGCCCATCCCGGTTATGAGATGATCAGCGTATCATTCATTGTTCTTTAAGTAGCATAGTATTCCATTGTGTGAATGTAATTTTTAAAATTTAAAATATTCTCTAATTTTACAGTAAACTTTTAATTTTATAATAATTTTCAGAAAATTAATTTTCAGAAATAATATTTTGCAACAGAAATGGTGCAAAGATAGTCAAGAGAGTTCTCCTATTCCCCTCACCATATTTCCCCTATTGTTAACTACTTGGATTATATTTGTCACTATTAAGAAACCAACACTGAGATGGTATCTATGCCCATTTTTGCCTTTGTGATTTAATAAAGCTCCACCAGAAAGGGGGAAAAAAAAAGAAACCAACATTGGCACAGTGCTATTAAGTCAACTCCACATTTTATTAGGATTTCACTATTTTCTCCTAACATCCTTTTCCTGTTCGAGTATCCAATCCACTACACCACATTACATAGGCTTCATGTCCCTGGAGACCTAGGTGGTCTGTGACAGTTTGTCAGACTTTCCTTGTTTTTTTGTTTTTAAGAATATATTTTCTTGTCATCGAGAATATACACAGCACAAAAGTATATCAATTCAAATTTCTTCAGGGACGTTGATTATATTCTTTGAGTTGTGAAACCATTGTCACCCTTTTTTTCATTTGTTCCTCCCCCATTAATATACACTCCCTGCCCCCTAAGCTTCTAGGTAATCTTTGAAGTAGCTCTTGTCACTTTGAGCCCATGGAGACAGACTTAAAAGAGCATGATGCTCAAGGCAGACTTCTTTTTACTAGTTAAGCTAAACTACTGTGTGGTTTTGAGAAGACTTCTGGGGATATGATATGTTTTATTTAAGATTTAAGGATTATCTTAAGGCAATAGTAGTTGGGTTCTTTCAGTCTGGATTTCATGAGAATCTGAAGACTTTCCTTGTTTTTGATGACCTTAAAAGTTTTGAGGAGTACTAGTCAGGTATTTTACAGAATGTCTCTTGATTTGGATTTGTCTGAAGTGTTTCTCATGGGTAGATTGCGACTATGGGTTTTGGGGAGGATGGCCACAGAGGTGAAGTCCCAGTCTCATCACATTGTAACATTATACCAGGGGTGCATGCTATTACTATGACATACCACTGATGATGTCACACTCCATCACCTGGTTTTCATAGTGTTGGCCAAGTTTCTCCTCTGTAAAGTTACTCCTTTTCATACTGTGCTCTTTGGAAGCATGTCATTTAAAGGATATGGAGTTAAGCTCCACCTCCTTGAGGAGGGAGTAGCAACATAGATTATTGGAATTCTGCTTTAGAT
>NW_006922068.1:1916190-1917263 GCF_000298275.1 Orycteropus afer afer
ACCTCCTCTCTGTGGTTTTCCCCTTGCTGTGTCCTTCTTACCTATGCATTCCTGCCAGTGTATCTTCCTCCCTGTGCAAATGCTGCCCTTCTCACTTTCCACAGTTGACTATTCTAAGGAGTGGATCTCCCTGGTGTAGTTGTTCACCTTATAGACTACTCTTTAATTTGGCTGAGCTAACACATGGGAATGAGTCCAATTCCAGGCCCAAAGGGTAACCAGGCCCATAGTCTCGGGAGTTTCACCAGTCCCTATCCAGCCAGTAATTCTGATCTTTCCAATGTTTTTTTTTTTCCAAATTTCATTCCACATTTTTTCTACCACTCTATTCAGTATCTTCCATTCTGATCACTCACAGAGGGGTTAAGGAGCTCTGGTGGTGTATTGAGTAAGGCATTTGGCTGCTAACCAGAAAGTAAGTGGTTCAAACCCACCAGCTACTCTGTGGGAGGAAGATGAGGCAGTCTACTTCCATAAAGATTTATAGCTGTGAAAATCCAATGGGCATCCTTATGATTCAGAATCAACTCATTGGCAGTGGCAGCTGGGGCACCATCTAGTTCTTCTGGTCTTAGGGTCATGTATGCTGAAGTTCACATGGTCCACTAGTCCCTTAGACAAATTGTTTCCATATTTCTTTGATTTTTCTTCAGTCTTCTTTGCTCCCTATGAGGAGAGACCAATAGTTGCATCTTACATAGCCACTCATAAGCTTGTAAGACCCAATTGCTGCTTACCAAAGTAGAATGTAGAACAATGTTTCTGTGTACTACATTGTGGTGATTGAGCTTGATGTCACCTGTGACCCTTGGCCTAAGCCTACAGGCCCATTGATTTACTCCCTCAATTTGCTTGGTTGTGGCAAAGAAGTTATCCTAACTTTATCTCCCGTTAGCTCTACAAAGTATATGGATGTTTTTATAGCATATTCAAATACACATGTATGAATATCATCTACCAAACTTATGTATGGTCATGAGTATATTCCCGTTTGCCCACCCATATCTGATCTTCTTGCCTGTCTATCTACATATCCACCCATAGACTAGTATTTGTTATTACTGATAATGCAG
>NW_006922068.1:1918225-1931126 GCF_000298275.1 Orycteropus afer afer
TATTTTTCCTTTGATGAATGTTATAGTTTTAGATTTTACATTTAGGCCTTTGATCCATCTTGAATTAGTTTTTGTATGTGATGGGAAGTATGGATCTTGATTTGTTTTTCTGCAAATGTATTTCCAGTTTGCCAGCACTATTTGTTAAAGATGCTATCTCTCTTCCATTTTGTGGGTTTCAGACTTTTGTCAAAATCCACTGTCCATAGGTGGACGAATTCATTTCTGGATTCTCAGTTCTGTTCCACTGGTGTATGTGCCTATTATTGTAACAGTAACAGGATGTTTTGAGTACCATGGCTATATAATTGGTTTTGAGATAAGGGAATGTGAAGCCTCCTACTTTGTTTTCCTTCTTCAGTAGTGTTTGCTTATTCGAGGTCTCTCTCATTTCCAAATAAATTTGTTGTTGTTGTTGTTATGTGCCGCTGAGTCTGACCCGACTCATATCAAGGAGGTACCACTACAGAAGTAAATTGCCCAACCTTCCTTCTGAGGAGGGGCTGGTGGGTTGAACTTCCAGCCTTCTGGTTAGAAGTACCTTAGGCACTACACTACCAGAGCTCCTCCAAAGAAAGTTAGTGCTTGGTATTTCCATGTCCGTAACGAACGTTGATAGAATTTGGATGGAGGTTGCATGGGCCATAAAGACTACTTTGTGTAGTATTGACATTTTCACAATATCCGATCTTCCCATCCATGAGCATGGCATGTTCCTCCATTTACGTAGGTCTTATACTTTCTAGTAATAGTCCTTGGTTGTTTTCTTTGTTTAAGTCTTTTGTGTCCTGGTAAGATTTATTCCTAAGTATTTTATCCATTTGGTAGCTGTTGTTAATGGGACTGTTTTCCTCCTTTCCTTTTCAGAGATCACCGGTGATATAGAGGAATCCAAATGACTTTTTGTATGTTGATCTTATATCCAGTCACTTTGATGAATCTTTCAATTAGTTCCAGAAGCTTTCTTGCAGAGTCTCTTGGGTTTTCTATGTATAGGATCATGTCATCTGCAAATAGAAATCCTTTACTTCTTCTTTGCCAATTTGTTGTTTTTGTTAGGGGCTGTTGCATTGGCTCTGATTCTTAGTGACCCTATGTGCAACAGAACGAAACACTGGCCCGTCCTCCACCAGCCTCACAATCCTTGCTGTACCTGAGCCCATCATTGCAGCCACTATATCAATCCATCTTGTTGAGTGCCTTCCCCTTTTTTGCTGACCCTCTGCTTTACCAAGTATAATATCCTTCTCCAGTCTTATTTCTCTACCTTGCTTTATTGCTCTGGCTGGGACTTCCAATATAATGCTGAATAGAAGTGGTGATAGAGGGCTTCCTTGTTGGGGTCCCATTTGCAAGGGAAATAGTTTCAGTCTCTCTCCATTGAGAATAATGTTGGCTGTTGGTTTTGCATAGATGCCTTTTATAATGTTGAGAAATTTGCCTTCTATTCCTATTTTTCAGAAAGTTGGTATCAGGAATGGGTGTTGGATTTTATCAAATGCCTTTTCTGCATCAATTGATATGAACATGTGGTTCTTTTCCTTTGTTTTATTTATATGATGGATGACGTTGATTGTTTTTCTGATGTTGAACCATCGTTACATGCTTGATAAAAATTCCACCTTGTCATAGTGTATTATTATTATTATTTTCATATGGTGTTAGATTCTATTGGCTAGGATATTGTTGAAAATGTTTACATTTATATTCAATAGGGTTATTGGTCTGTAGTTTTCCTTTTTAGTGGTGTCTTTAGCTAATTTTGGTAGCAGGGTTATGCTTGCTTCACAGGATGAATTTGAGAGTATTCTATCCTTTCCTGTGTTCTGCAGAAGTTTGAGTAGGATAGGTGTCAGGTTGTCTCTGAATGTTTTATAGAATTCTGCAGTTAAGCTGTCTGGCCAGGACATTTTTTAATGGGAAGTTTGTTTTTTTTTTTTTTTTATGACCTGTTAAATTTCTTCTTTTGTAATGGGTCGGTTCAAGTTTTCTATTTCAGATTGTGCTAGTTTCAATAAGTCTTGTGTTTCTAGAAATCCATCCATTTCTTCCAGAGTTTCAAATTTGTTGGAGTACGGTTCTTCATAGTATTCTATTATCCTTTTTTTATTTCAGTTGGTTCTGTTGTAATGTTGCCCACTTCACTTATTATTCATCTTACTTGCATCTTCATCTTCTTTTTCTTTTTCCTTAGTTAAATGTGCCAGTGGCTTGTAGATTTTGTTAATGTTCTTGATGAATCAGCTCCTAGTCTTCTTGTTTCCTTCTACTTTTTTTCTGTTTTCTGCTTTTTAAAATTTCTGCTCTGATCTTTATTCTTTCCTTTCTCCTGGCGATTGTGGGCTCCTTTTGTTGCTTTTTTACTAATTGTTGGAGGTGTTGCATTAAGGTTTTGATTTTGATTGTTTCTTCTTTTTTGATGTGTGTATTTATTGCTATAAATTGACCACTGATTGCTGTTCTCTCTGTGTTCCAAAGGTTTTGGTATGTTGTGTTTTCATTATCATTTCTTTCTTGGAATTTTTTTTTTTTATTTCACACTTTATTTCTTTTCTTATCCAGTATTTCTTGAGCAGTGTGTTAATCAGTTCCATGTAGCTGATATTTTAACATTGTGATCCAAGAAGATGTTTTGTAGTATTTTGATTTTTTAAAATTTATTGAGGCTTGCTTTCTGGCCTAACATATGGTCTATTGTGGAGAATGATCTATGTGCACTGGAAAAGAATGTGTATTATGTTTTGTTGGGTGAGTGTTTTACATATGACCTCATGTCTATGAGGTCATATGTTTGATTGAGTTATTTAGAACATCTGTATCTCTTGCTGTTTTGTAGTTGTGTTGTCCTCCATAGAAAGGGGTGTGTTAAATTCTTCCACTGCTGTTGTAGAATTACTTATTTCTCCTTTCAATTCACTTAATGTTTGCTTTATAGATTTTCCAGCTCTTTCATTACCATTCATTATTATGGTAATATCCTCTTGGTTAATTGACCCTTTAGCATCATACATATAATGCCCTTCTTTGTCCCTTATGCTGGTTTTCACCTTGAAGTGTATTGTATCAGAAATTAATATTATCACTCCTGTTCTTTTGTGGTTGCTATTGTTGTTGTTGTTGTTTGCCATCGTGTTGGCCCCGACACACAGCGACCCCTCCTTGGGTTTCCGAGGCAGTATTGATATATTTTTCCTATCTTTTGATTTTTAATTTATCTTTGTGTCTAAGGAGGTTCTCTTTTAGGCAGCATATCGATGTGTCTTCTCTTACCCAGTCTGCCACTGTGTTTCTCTTGATGGGTGCATTTAGTGCATTCACATTCAGTGTAATGACGACAGGTATGGATTTTTCTGTCATTCTTTTGTGTATTTTGTTGTTGATGATGATGATTTCTTTGCTCTGAATATTTTTCTGTGCTGAGTTCATTTTGTTATTGAGTTTTTCTCCCCTTTTGTTTGTTGTTGTTGATTTTTTGTTTACTGAGGCTTTGAGATTTCCTTCTTTCTTATTTAGGTTCGAGGCTTATTAATTTTCTTGTGGTTACACTGTAGGAGACTCATACCTCCCTAAGTTTGTAATAGTCTATTCTATATTGACATAGCCCTGACCTCTCTTAACTTGGAAGTTTTGTAATCATACCAGTTATTCCCTCTATTTGTTTTGTAGTTGGTGTCATTTACAGATTGATTTCTCCAGTTCTCTATTTTCTTTTTTGTAAGGTTATTTCAGTTTTGAGAATTCTTTTTCTGAGTTGCTTTCTGGGTGGTGGTGTCATATGTCTTAATCTTGATGTGTTGTCTTCCATTGTTGTTTTTCTTTTGGAATGACTCCCTTTAGCATTTGTTACAGAGTTAGTGGTTTTCACAAATTCCCTGTATTTCTGTTTATCTGGGAATGTCTTAATTTCACTCTCAGGTTTGATGATCACGTAGGCTGGATATATAATTCTTGGGTGGCAATTCCTTTCCTTCCAGATTTTGGACATGTCATCCCATTGCCTTCTTGCCTGCATGGCTTCTGATGGAAAATCAGAGCTTAGTCTTACTGGTTGCCCTTTGTAGGTAACATTGCATTTTTCTCAAGCTGCTCCCAAGATACTCTCTTTGTCTTTGGTTTTAGAAAGTCTTATTGTGATATGACTTGGTGACTTTCTTTGGTTTCTAACCACCATGGGGTTTGTTGAGACTTGGATGGATAAATATCTTCCCATTTTTCACAATATTGGGGAGGATTTCGGCTACAAAGTCTTTGACAATTTTCTTCTCTTTTCTTTTTTTTGCCTTGTCTTTTTCTGGAATCCCAATCAGATATATGTTATTTCTTTTGATATCATCCCATATAACTCAGGTTTTCTTCCTTTCTCTCTTTCTTCTGTCATCCTTTTTTTCTGATTTTTTCCTCTTACAAGCTGGTGTCAGAAGATTTGTCTCCTAGTTGGGAAATATATCTTCAGCAAGTTTGATTCTAACTCTTTTGTCCTTGTTGTTGCTATGTGCCATCGAGTCGGACCTGACTCATTGTGACCCCTCCTTGGGTTTCCAAGGAAGTATCGCTACAGAAGTAGATTGCCCCATCTTTCTTCTGAGGAGAAGCCGGTGGGTTTGAAGTCTGGTTAGCAGTCAAGTGTCTTAGGCACTATGCTACCAAAGTTTTATCTATCTCCATAATTTTTGTGTTCATCTTCTGGATTTCTAATTGCTGTTTTTGTATGATTTCCAATTGTCTCTTTATTTTGTCATTTTGCCCATATATGATTTTTCCAAATTCTTCAATGCTATTGTCTGTCTTTCTTTGCTTCTCTTTATGGTTTCCTTGAGCCCTTGGAAAGATATATAGATGTGTATCTTTTGAATTCCTTATCAGGTAGTTCTATTACCTGTTGTTCCTCAGGAATGTTTCCTAATTCCTTAATTTATTTACTTGCTTCTGCTTTCTTATCCTGTTCCTTTGTTTGAATTGAAGTTGTCTGTTGCCTCAGGACATTTAGAAGTCATTGTCTTTATTTGTTGCTTATGTGTTGGTTTGTTTCACCTTAGGTTTTTGTTTTGCTTTGTTTTGATATATCTGCATATGGGGTGCATGTATGCTTCTTTGGTTTTTAGGTTTGCATTACTGGGTCACTCCCTAGGTATCTCTGGGTTGGTAGAAAACTGGTGGTAATAGTGTGGCAGGCCTCTGTTTGTCATGAGGAGGAGCTGTGCTTAGGATGAGCAGATGTTGTCCACGATCTATCATTGATTCCACAGTGCAGGAGCTGGTGGTGGTGCTTATCTAATGGGTGAGGTTCTTGGTTCAGCCAATAAGATCAGTAGTGTTAATGTTTTCTTCTTGTTGGATGGGGCAGAAACATGGTGTGTGCGAGAGAGAGAAAAAGCCAAGGATAAGAAAATGAGATGGAAAAGAAAAAAGAGAATGAAAATAAAAGAGGAAAAACTAGAGAAAAAAAAAAGAAGAAATAGAAATAAAGGATGTGCGCGAGTGAGATGAGTGGTCAAAATGAAGAAAAAGAAATGAACAGATAAAAACTAGGAAAAAATGGGAAAAAGTAAAAGAGAAATATAAGAGGAAAATAAGGGATGTGAGGGTGAGGGCCTTCTGTAGTTATGGTCAGCTGGCAGCCCCGGGGGTATGTGGTTGAGGCAGAAATGCTGAACCCCTGGAGTGTGTGGCCCATGGAGGTGAAATGAGCCTGGTGCAAGTGAGCCCCTCCAAAAGAGAAGGCTTCATTCATGTGTGTGCCTCTTGTGCTTAGTGTAAGAAAGGTCAGGTAGTGATGCATGTGCAGAAAAGGTTATCCACAGCCCCTGGCTCTGTCTGTTTGGAGTGGGTTGCTGAGGGTGGTGTTTGGCAGTCAATCAAAAATGCCTGGCAGCTCTAACCCACCAGACACCCCACAGGAGAAAGATAAGACAGCCTTCCTCCACAAAGACTAACAACCCTAGAAACCCCAGAAGGTAGCTCCACTCCATCCCAAAAAGGGTCATTATGAGTCAAAATCTACTTAACAGCAGTAGTTCTGGTTTGATTTACTATTGGTGAGTTATTTTATTCCTTTTCTCTTGCTCCCACATCACTTTGCAGACAACTGTGCAACTGTAAATCTGACCCATTTCCCTGCATGTTTCTCTCCAAACTCCCACAGAACTTCAGCTCTCCTTAGATCCTTCCTGCTCTGTCTATGCTGTGTCTCTATTGCCATGTGGATTTGATGAAAGTTCCCCCCCACACACTTTGTCTGCTACCTCTCTGTTTGAAATGTCTGTGCTATGACCAGTCCCATCATCTCTCTCTCCAGTCACTGACCTGTCTGGATCCCCTTCCAATCTGCACTCAGTCCAATACTTTATCTTCTCATTAGAAGCTCAAAATTCCAGGATCATTATTTCTGTCTGTTTCACTCAGATTTTAGGGTCTCCTTTGCAGAGGGACTGGATGGAGTGTGTTAGCAGGATACCATCCTGCCTCCATCTCTTTTACATATTATTCTTCAATTCGTATCCTCTTTTTTTTTTCTTTGGGTCTTAGAACAATGATTTAAAATATTCAAAGCTCACCACCAGTACTTTTACCCAAATTTCCCCAGTTGTTCCTTGGTTAGATGAAGTTCATCTTCTCATCCATGGATTGACACACTTTTTCTGTTAAAAAACATTATAGTTTAGGTAATAAATATTTTAAGTTTGCAGGGAATATGATCTTAATTGCAACTGTTCAAGTCTGCTATTGTTAGGGGAAAGTAGCCATAAAAATAAAAAAACAAACCCTTTGCCACCGAGTAGATTCTGACTCATGGTAACTCTATGGACAGAGTTGAACTGCTCCAGAGGGTTTCCAAGGCTGTAAATCTTTACAGAAATAGACTGCTTCATCTCTCTCCTTTGGAGCTTCTGGGGGGTTCAAACTACCAACCATTTGTTTAGCATCTGAACGCTTTAACCACTGTGCTACTAGAGCTCCTGAAAGTGGCCATAGACAATACATAAAAAAAATGTTACCTTGCTGTTTTCCAATAAAACTTTATTTACAAAAGCAGTAGTCACTACATTTGGTGGATGGGCTATAATTTGTTGACCCCTGTTTTAGTAGATGACTTAGGCAACACTCATGATTTAAAATATTTCCTAAATTCCTGCATTTATGATTGCTTTGATAATAGATAAACCAAATTTTTGCTTTACTATTGTCTTCCTTAATGTTTTGCTTTAAAAAGTCTAATGTTGTATTGATTTACTTTCCTTTCTAAATGACTTGGTAATTTTTCTAGGGGTCCAGAGATTTTTTTAATCTTGAAATTCTAATATTTCAACTGTGGTAGTTAAGTTTGTGTGTCAACTCAGCTAGGCCTGGTTGAGTGACTGGGCAGCTGGATGTAGTATTCCCCATGATGAGACTGGTAATCAACTCAATGGTGGAATCTACTGTGAGCAGCTGAGTAGCTGCCTTAGGGAATGTGGTCTGCTTCCCGTATATAAGGAGAAGGCTTGGAAAATGGTCTCTAGCTTGATTCTGTTCATGATTAAGTCTGTATGTTTTTCCTGAGACTGAGGCGATGTGTTGCTTAATCTGTTTCTTAGTTTTAGAGTGACTACTACTCTTCCTATAGTGAAGTGTAGTTTGAAAAATATGTCACCTTGTTTGGGGGCATGGGGTGCTCTATTCTGCTGATCCTTTGAGTTGAGTTTTTGGTGGTAGGGCTTATATTTTCAGCCACTTTTATCATCATCATCTTCTTCTTCTTCTTCTTTTTTTTTTTTTGCCCTCAAGCCTCCAAGATGACTTCCTCTCTCCTGGAAATGCTGTTTCCCCAGCACCATAACTTTCTCTTCCTTCATGCATTCCAAATCTCTTCCTTTCTGCTTTCTAGCAGTCAGCACTCTGATCCAAGCTCTCAGACAAAATAGTCCATTTATTGAGTGAAGAGACCCTTGTAATGTGTGTGTGTTTGTGTGTGTATTACTGGGTGTACTTTTATAGCTTATTTTCAATCAGAAGTTGATGGTTCAATATAAGCAAATGCTGTTCCTTTAAACGCTTTTAAAATAATCAGTATACAAAAATGTATCAAGAATACCATAAACTTAACTCTATCCCTTCAAGAATAAAGCACTACCAATTCAACTGAAGTCTGCATGGAAATTTCCCCAATTGTACACACTTCCTCTCTCCTTTTCATCTTCTCAAATCTAACATAAGAAAAACAAGTCATTTCACATATATCTTATTTTATATTCACATATTTCTTATTTTATATAAATGTAACATATTGTAAGCATGCCTCTATAACTTGTTTTTTTCCTCAATTTATGCTTTTAAGATTCATTCATGTGGATATATATATATATCTACGTGATTAATTTTTCACTATTGGATAGTATCCCATTGTATGAATATAGCACAATTTATGTAATTATTCTCCACTTTATAGGTAATAGGTGACTTTTAATTTTTTTTTTTTTTTTTTTTTTTGCTATCATAGGCAATGTTGCAATGATGGCTTTTATTCTCTCACAGTTTAGGAGGGTGGAAGTCCAAATTCATGGTGCTAGCCCTGGGAAGGTTTTAGCTCTCTGTCGGCTTAGATTAAGGAGGAAGGTCCTTGTCTCCCTTCAGCATCAGTGGGCCCAGCATTCCTTGGAGATCTCTATGTGTCTTGGCATCAATCATGCCCTGGGTCTTGGAGGTTCCCGGCACAGGGATGCTGGGTCCAAAGGACATATTCTCCTTCAGGCTCTTCTTTTTTGGTGCTAGTAGCTCCCTCTGTCTTTCTGTTGGCTTCTCTCTCCTTTTATCTCTTGTAAGATAAAAGGTGATACAGGTTACACCCTATATAAGATCAGGGCTGTGACTTGATTAAGTGTGTTTTATCCCTTTCTAATCTCCTGATAACTGATTTATCACATCAGATTTCATTAGGGGACATCATTAGAAAACCGCCAAACTACTGAAAATCATGGCCTAGCCAAGTTGACACATATTTGACACAATCTTATATATGTTTTTGTGCATATGCATATGTAAGAGTTTTACATCTAAGAGGGGGATCCTGCATGGAATGGAAGCAGAAACCAAAGACAAAAACATCTAAAATACATCAAGAAATCAAATCACATGTTGTATTGGGAAAATCTGCTGCAAAAGTTCTCTTTAAAGTTTTAAAAAGGAAAGAGGGCTATGGTGTACCTGACCCAAGCCATGATATTTTCCATCACTTCATACACATTCAAAAGCTAGATGATGAATGAGGAAGAATGAAGAATTCCTGTAATTGGATTATGATGTTGATGAAGAATATTGAATATACCACAGACTACCAGAAGAATGATCACATCTGTCTTGGAAAAAGTACAGTCGGAATACTCCTTAGCAGCAAGAATGGTGACATTTTGTCTCATGTACATTGAACAGGATATCAGGAGGGACCAGTCCCTGAAGAAGGGCATCGTGTTTGGTAATGTAGAGAGTAAGAGAAAAAGAGGGAGACCCCCAAAAAGACAGATTGACACAGTGACTGCAAGAATGTGCTCAAACATAGCAACATTTGTGCAGGTGGTGCAGGCACAGGCACTGTTTTGTTCTGTTGTACGTTGGATTGCTGTGAGTTGGAACCAACTCAACAGTCCCTAACAGCAACAAGGCATAAATGTCTTCAACAAAATGGAATGTTGTCAACTTGTTCTCCAAAGGAATTGCAATGACTTACACTATGCTAGCAGTGTATAAAATTTCCTATTGCTCTATATTCTAGACAATATTATTATTGCCAAACTTTTCCATTTTTACCAATTTGTACATGAAATTACCATTTGCTTCTTTGAAATTGCTCACATCATGGTCATATATCTACTTCTCACTTATTGACAATCTCATTATCCAATATCTCATGTTCACAATAGAAAAATCTACTGTTTGACCATTTTGCATATTAATAAGATATGTCTGGCTGAAATGCACACTGAGTTGCAAGGTAAGAGTAACAATAACTATGGTGGTTGAAGTTATGTGTCCACTTGGCTGGGCTATGATTCTCAGTGGTTTGCCACTTATGTACTGATGTAATTTGGCATTTATATAATGATTTAATTTGGCAGTTCTATGATGATATTTTGTGCTGCTGTTATGTACTGATGTAATCATCCTCCATTGTGTGATCCAGGGTGGCGGTCCTACATTTTGGCACAACACCAATTTTCACACACTGACATGATCTTTGAAACTTAACCATGTTAATAAGTGAGGAGTGGTCTATATACCCTTTTAGAACATCACAGTATTTCCTTCATTGTTTGCATGTACTAACTTGGGTTTCTCATCTCTAGTGCACTGCATAAGACTTGCTGGAAGAGAAAGTCGACTCAATGAACCTTTTGCAAGTGACATCTACACTGTAGTTGATGAAATTCTTTGTGTTTTGCTGCCACTCCTCCATGAGAAACCATTTGCATTTTTTGGCCACAGGTATATGAAATCTGCCTTAAAAGACATTTTGGGATGTTTCTTCAGTCGAGAGTCTATAGTTAATGTTGTTCTTTACGTCTTGTGAGATACATACTTTTTGATTGGGCTACACTGCCTCATCACAGATGGAGGGTATGATTGATTAGTTACGGTTATAGCTGTTCTCATGCAAGGCAGTCAGAGAGGGAGAAATTTTGCTACAGGGGCCATAAAGATGTTTTGGTTACAGTGCCGCTCTAACAGAAAATACCACAAATGTGTGGCTTTAACAAACAGGGATTTATTCTCTTACAGCTTAGGAGTCTAGAAGTCCAAGTTCAAAGTGCCAGCTCTAGGGGCTGTGTGAAGGTTTCTTGACTTTGGGCTTTAGCTCTGCCTCTTGCTCACAGCCTACTGGAGCTGGAAGCTCCTCTTAAATCAGGCAGCTGCTGGCTGCTAAAGTTGACAAACCCAAGGTTGACAAGTAAAATGGCACAGTCCCAAGGTTATTAAGCAACACAGTAGGGGACTAGTTCAAGTGCAAAAACAATGCCAAGATCAGCAGGCAACCATCACATACACTTGTAGGAAAGAAAAAAAAAAAAAAAAAAAACTTGCAAGACTATGAAGCACAGAGCTGGAGAGGCTGATAGCTATTTCTGTACTATTTATGTTCCAGGATGTGAGTATAGACCAACCCCGGTATGGTGGGTTTGTGAGCTACGAAGAGCTTCCGTACCAGGGATTCTTAAGCAATCTTTAAAAAAAAAAAATTAAAACTTTCCAGTTACTGCCAGTGGGAGTATTTTAAGCAATTTAATAAAAAATACATAGCAGGGGGAGCTTTCATTCCTCATATGTGTCCCTGTCTCAGTTGTTACTATGTTTCTCTTTCCCAAATTTAGTATGGGATCCTATGTTGCCTTTCTGACTGCACTACAGCTAAAAGAAAAATATAAGCTAGAACCATTGCATTTATTTGTGTCAAGTGCAAATGCTCCTCATGTAAGTCATGCATTTTTCCTTAGGGAGGGGTTGGGAGGATGGAGGAGGGCAATAAGATCAAGGCCTTATTTTGCTAGGAGTCCCTGGGTAGCACAAACAACTGGTTACTAACCCAAAACTGGCAGTTTGAATCTACCCAGAGACATCTTAGAAGAAAACCTGGGGATCGACTTGCCCCCAAATCAGCCACTGAATCCCCGGGGATCATAATTCTGCTCTGACATGCATGGGGTCGCCATAGTCAAGAAAACTTGACAGCAACTCTTCTTTTGTTTTGTGTTTAGTTTTGCTAACGGGAGATCTGGTGGTGTAGTGCTAAGGCATTTGACTGCTAACCAGAAGGTTGGTGGTTCAAACCCAGCAGCCAGTCCTCAGAAGGAGGTTGGGCAATCTACTTCCCTAGTGATACCACCTTGGAAACCCAAGGAGAGGTCACTATGAGTTGGATCAAACTAGATGGCAGTTTGTTTATCTGGCAAACTTTTGTTCAGGGTGGGGCCAATGGCAGGGATATAGTTTGCTAATGAAAAGTCTCTCCAACCTCTTTCAATATATCACCATCTCACCATTTCTCTGAAATGCACTTTACTGTTCTCTATTCCTTGTCTGCACTGCCCCTGCCACCTCCCAGCTAACACTGACCATAAGTGCTTTTCCTTTCATCCTGGGTAGCTGGGAGCTTAATCAAACTTCCAGTAAAATAACTGATTAAGAGCCAGGAAAGAATCCTGGAAATATCAACAGGGGCATGTGTCAAGTTTCTGAACAAATATGACTTTGTAAACCCAGTATTGCTGTTCCGGTTGCTTTTCCTCCTACTCTTTTGATCTTCCTCTCCTCACCCGGAGAAGATCCTGATTGTTCTGGGAATCTAACCCTAGACTGCCTTGTTGGTGGCATGATGGGCCTGGAATTGCCGAGGAGCTTCCTTCTCCCTGCTTTTCTTTTTTTCCGTTTTTACAATCAGGCCTCCCTTAAAACCTATAGTTAAAGAAGTCTACTTCCTAACCTCGATTAAGTGACTTCTCCTTAGATGGATGGAGTTTGGTTTATAGAGGAGTGCATACTATGAAATATGAGGCCTGTGTTCTTAATTGTTTTCAGGCGATGCTCCTGCCTGACATTCCGAACGATGACAAAGTAGAAGTAGGTCATAACTTTCTCAGAGAGTTTGGTGGCACTCCTGAGAAGTTGATAAACAGTAAACAATTTATTCAAGAATGTGTTCCCATAATGCTGGCAGATGGACGCATGATTAAGAATTACATGTAAGTAACCAAGATGAATTTTTTTTTACAAACAATTATCTGTAGAAATATATAGACTGATAGTTCTCTGAGTCTGTATGTAACATATGACAACATTCTAGGAATTTGATTTCATTTCCTTTGGGGAACCAATAATATTTGTAATGGCTCAAAATTCCAACTAATGGAAGTGAGTCACAGAAATTGTATTTAAA
>NW_006922068.1:1931877-1936517 GCF_000298275.1 Orycteropus afer afer
GATCTCTTCCAGTCAGTTGGCCAGGTAGCTTTCTTCCAAATTTCCTGGCATAAATGAGTATGCTCCTCCAGTGCTATATACATTTTTTGGAACATCTCAATGGGTTTTCCGTCAGTTCTTGGAGCCTTGTTTATCTGCCAATTCCTTCAGTGTAGCTTGGACTTCTTCTTTCAATACCAGTAGTTCTTAATCATATGCTGCCTCCTGAAATAGTTTGGTGTCAACTGCTTCTTTTTGATACAGTGACTCTGAATATTCTTTCCATCTTCTTTTGATGCTTCTTGCATTATTCAATATTTTGCCCATAGAATCCTTCAATATTGCAACTCAAGGCTTAAATTTTTCCTTCAGCTCTTTTAGCTTGAGAAATGCATAGTGTGTTCTTGGCTTTTGGTTTTCTAACTCCAGGCCTTTGCACATTTCATTATAATAACTTTATCTTCTTGAACTTTGAAATTTTTGGTTCTTTTATTTCAGCATCTCATCTTTAGCTACTCTCCATCCAAGAGCAAGCTGCAGAGTCTCTTCTGACATCTGTTTTTGTCTTTTCTTCCTTTCTTGTCCTTTTAATGACCATTTGCTTTCTTCATGTAAGATGATCATGATGTCATCCCACAACTAGTCTGGTCTTTGGTCATTAGTGTTCAATATGTCAAATCTATATTTTAGATAGTCTCTAAGTCAGGAGATATAATGAAGGTCATATTTTGGCTCTGTGGATTTTTTCTTTGTGTTCCACTTTAACTAGAATGTGAGCAATTGATGACCTTGTTTTGACTGATAATATTGAGCTTCTCCATCACCTCTTTCCATAGATATAGTTGATCTGATTCCTGTGTATTCCATCTGGCAAGGTCTACTTGTATACCACTGTTTATGTTGTTGCAAAAGGTATTTGCAATGATAAGTCATTTGCCTTGCAAAATTCTGTCATATGATCTCCGGCATCATTTCTATCAGCAAAACATATTTTCCAACTACCGATGATTCTTGTTTGTTTCCAACTTTCACATTCCTGTCATCAGTAATAATGTATAAATCTTGATTGCATGTTTGGTCACTTTCAGACTGCAGAAATTGGGAAGAATCTTCACTTTCTTCATCTTTGGCTTTAGTAGTTGGTGCATAAATTTGCATATTAGTAATATTAAACTGGTCTTCCTTGTAGGTGTATGGATATTATCCTATCACTGACAGCATTGTGTTGTGGGATAGATCTTGAGATGTTCTTTTGACAATAATGCAACACAATTCCTTTTCAGTGTGTCATTCTTAGCATAGTAGATCACATGATTGACTGATTCAAAATGGCCAATACCAGTCCACTTCAGCTCACTGGTGCTTAGGATATTGATCTTATGCATTCCCTTTCATTTTTGACAACTTCCAATTTTCCTAGATTCATTCTATGTACATTCCATGTTCTGATTATTAATGAAAGTTTGCAGCTGTTTCTTCCCATCCTGAGTTGTGCCTCATAAGCAAATGAAGGTCGTGAAAGCTTTATTCCTTCCACATCATTAAGGTTGACTCTACTTTGAGGAGGCAGCTCTTGCCTAGTATTTTGAGTGCCTTCCAATATAATGGGCTCATCTTTTGGCACTGTATCAGACAATGTTTCACAGCTATTCATAGTTTTCCAGCAATATATCAGACAGTGTTGCACTGCTATTCATAAGCTTTCCAAACTAAGACAGACTGGAAACTCCACTGATACTTGCCTGCTGTGAGTGACCCTGCTGAAATTGAAAAACTGGTGGCGTGGCATCCAGCCTCAGGGCAACATGCAAGCCACTACAGTATGAAAAACTAGCAGAGGAGTGGTTGCATCTTTATGCACTGTCATGTATTTCTTCTGTTTTACCTGGTGCTTGTCAACTCATGCATTCTTTGAAGGCAGATACTTGAACCTCTGTTTCTTTTATTTCCTCCATAGAGCCTGGTACTGGGAATAGGGTCACCATGGGTTGTACTTGTTAACAGAAGTTTACACAAATAGCCAGAAAAAGTGGAGAGGACTGAAACACCTTGAGAAGAGAGATAATCCATTCGTCTTTGATATTCTCCTCCATTGACTGCCCATCTCTGATCTATCCCTATGTCAAGTCTCATTTACTACTTAAATATCCCAAGTCTTTCCATATTTCTCCACCTCTATCCCAATCATCTTTGCCAAAACCATAGAAGGCCAAACTGTCATGTGTTTCTGGCTTAACACAAAGAAACCCCAGCATGCATCCAAAAGTAATCCAAATCACTATGGAGATTCAATGGAATAATGTATGTAAAAGGTATTTGCTTGTGTGTTTGTTTGTAATAGTTAAGCCTTGCATGTGGCTTAACATGCAATCGCTAGAGTCCAGTTAGGAAGATTGAAACCTTCTGCCTACAGCTAACTAGCAGTGAGATTCTGAGAACTTTCTTTAATAGTTTGTCTTATCTATCAAGGAAAGGGATAATAGTAGTAACTTCTTTAAGAATTAGGTGGGGTCTTGGTTGATAGAGGGTTTGGCACCTAAAAAACTACAAGTAAAAAAATTTTTCAAAACAAAATGGAGCAAAAACCTTACTACTGAAGGCTCTCAAAAGAGAACTTTCTTTAATAGTTTGTCTTATCTATCAAGGAAAGGGATAATAGTAGTAACTTCTTTAAGAATTAGGTGAGGTCTTGGTTGATAGAGGGTTTGGCACCTAAAAAACTACAAGTAAAAAAATTTTTCAAAACAAAATGGAGCAAAAACCTTACTACTGAAGGCTCTCAAAAGAAACCTCCCAAAACCCTAAATAAATAAATCACCCAATGGAATATTTCACTCATAGAATACAGAAAATTTTTTAACATTCTCACTCTCTGAACCAAATTGCAATACCCACAACTCTTCCTTTCCTCTCTCCATATTCCAAAAGTGCTCCCAGAACTGTTTTCTAGATTTTTCTCCCGCCACTTGTTGCTTTTCTTTTCTCAGTATGTTCTGTCTTCACCTCCCCCTTAGCTTTCAGTTCTTTCCAATATAAGTAAGACCAGGCCTACAGAGCTTGTCTCAGGCCTTTTCCTCCCCCATTTCCTACCAGTAAGACTGGGATCCTGGGGCCAAAATACCAGAGGCCGAGGCTACTTCCACCTCACGTGAGTTGTTCTCCTCTCTTGTCTGGACTACTGCATTGTTTGTCTTCTCCTTCTAGGGCTCTGATTACGTACATTTAGACTATTTGTTATTTTTCCACAGCTCCCAAGTGCTCTCTTCTCTCTTACTTTAAAAAAAAAAAAAAAATCTTTTTTTCCTCTGTGTTTCAATTTGGATGATTTCTTCTATTGGGCTTCTTCTAGTTCACTGACTCTTTGCTCACCTGTATCAATTCTATTAATAATCAACTTGTCAAAGGAATTCTTCACTTTTATATCTAGCATTTTAATATCTAGCATTTCTATTTGACTCTTAGTTTTTACCTTTCTACTGAAATTCTTCATTTCTTTATACTTGTCTACATTTTTCTGCTAAATATTATAACATATTAATTATAATTATTTTAAAGTCCTTGTTCTGATAGTCTAACATCTGGGATATATCTGAGTCTGATTCTTTTGATTGTTTTGCCTCATTACAATAAACCAAACCAAACTCGCTGCCCTAAAGTCAGTTCTGACTCATAATGACCCCTCCTTGGGTTTCCAGAGCAGTATCTCTACAGAAGTAGATTGCCCAATCTTCCTTCCAAGAAGTGGCTAGTGGGTTTTAACCACCAGCCTTCTGATTAGCAGTCAAATGCCTTAGGCACCTTGCCACTATTTCTTGCTTTCTTGTATGTCTGGAAGTTTTTGATTGAAAATTAGTCATCCATAAATAGTTGAGAGTGAAGTCAACATTTTTTATGCCTGAATGTGACCATACCTCTTCTTCTGTCAGACTGTTAGTGCTGAGTCAGTCTAGTTTGGATTTGAACTGGATTTAGGTTTGGTCATTACATATTCAGTTACCTTTGGGACCTCTAGTGGTGTAGTGCCTAAGGCATTAAACCACAAGCCACTCTTCAGACAGAAGATTGAGTAATCTACTTCTGTAGAGATACCCCCTCAGAAACCCAAGGAGGGGTCACCATGAGTCGAATCAACTCCTTGGCAATGAGTTTGGTGTTTGGTTTACAGTTAAGTTCAGTGTATCAATAGCTTCTAAGTTCTCTGTTGTCTCTATGTGTTTAGTGTGGGGACTGTGTTGCTGGAGAAATTGTTCTCATTGTTCCTGCTTTCAGACTTCCCTGTGATCCTCATAGCCCATCTGTGTCCATGCTCTTTCTTCTCCCCTAAGGCAGACAACATTCATTTTACTCATTGTATGTTGGTCTGGTGAGAGTTAACACTGGGAATTGTTGAATGTCCTACTCACTCTCACATTTCACTGTCAGTCAGGACTTCTGTGCCTAGGCTTTGGGGTGTGACTTTCTCATCAGGTCTGCCCCTTTTCCCTTCCACAACCAAATTTTGTCCTTTATCTGTGGTTGATCTTGGGTGGAAGTTTCCAGCCCATGCCCCAGCAGCAGCTGACCTCTGCTTGGTCTTGGTATGGAATTGTGGATCCAGGCCATTCCCACCTCTTCCACAGGACAGAGTCATACTTCTACCCTTCCCCCTATCTGTCATTTGT
>NW_006922068.1:1937129-1938443 GCF_000298275.1 Orycteropus afer afer
TTTGTTTGGGTGGGAATGATACTCCTTCCAGTTTTCTATGTGTTAGGCCAAAACAGAAATCCTTGTTTGGATTCTTGAAAGAGCCACTTAATTGGTCTTCTCAGATGCCTTTGGCATTGTCACTGTGAGCTGCCATTGAGTTGCCTGACCCATGGCAACCCCATGCCGAAAGGAATTAAACCATTGGGATCCATGGAGTTTCCATTGAATTGGGTTGTCAGACCTTTCTTCCTAGTCCATCTTAGTGTGAAAGTTCTGTTCTGAACTGAAACCTGTTCAGCATTGTATCAACACACCAGCCTCCACCTACAGATGGTGGGGGCTACACAAGAGCAGCACTGCCCACAAATCAAAGGCAGGTCCCTGTGCAGAAGGCAGTTCTACCACTGAGTCACCACCGCCCCTTCAGACGCCCTTACTCTTCTGCAGACCACTCCTCAACCATACCCAGAGGGATAAAGTCAATTTTGATTATGTTCTTCTTTTTTTTTTTTTTCAAGAATTCATTTTTAAATATTTTGTGGTAGCTTCCTATTACTCTAAGGAAGACCAAAATACTTCACAAGGTCTACACTTGACGCTTGGTTAACTCTTCTACCTTAATTTGCTCTCATATCCCCTTCGTTCTCTACACAATAACCATTACATTAAGATCATCCTATTCCTCTTCCCTCCTGCCTGTATTCCCTCTGCCAAGTTTTTTTTTGTGTGTGTGATTTGGGTGAAAGTTTACAGAGCAAATTCACTTTCCATACAATAGCTCACATATACTTTGTCTCATGACATTGACTACAGTTACCACAATGCATCTGCTCCCCTCCCACTTCCTCCCCAGAGTTACCTCTTCCCTGTGTCCTTCCCTCCCATACACTCCTGACCCCTGAGTTTTCTCCCTGTGCATACACAGTCCTTTGATTATCCCATGGCTGTTCTGTCCAAGGAGTGTATCTACCTAATGTAAGTGTTCACCTCATATGCCTGTCTTTTGTTTGGGTAGAAGCCATAGGAATAGGTTTTATTCCAGACCTGAAGGACTGCTAGAGGCCATAGTCTCAGTGGTTCCACAGAATCTATCAGATCAGAAAAACTGACACCCCCTTTTTAAAATGATTTTGAGTTTTGTTCCAAATTGTTCTCCCTTTCTACTGGATCTCCTGCATAGATCCCTCTTCAAGTGATGGACAGTTGTAGCTAGGCGCCATGTAGTTTTTCTGGTCTCATAGTCATATAGGCTGAGGATAGCATGGTGTACCAGTTGCTTGGACTAATTGTTTCCATGACTCTTTGGATTTCTTCATTCTTCTTCTTCTTTTT
>NW_006922068.1:1946566-1959479 GCF_000298275.1 Orycteropus afer afer
TACCTTTTCAGTCTTGCGGGTCCGGGGTGTCCTTGGGGTTGCTGGAAAGCAGAATGTGTTCTTAAGCCCCAGGAATCTGCTAGAGTGCTGTCTCTTTAAATATCCAAAATAGTCAAGCTGCTTTTAAAGCTTCAAAATGGCAGTGTCCTCCAGACTGGCACAAGTCCACAGCTCAGCCCACCTTTCTCTTTACCTTCTCTGTTTATTCCCCAGCCACTGTACACAGTCCTCTGTGCAGTCCCTGGCTAGCAGGGTTGATTTTTGGTTAATTGTTAGGTCCTACCACCACTTGGAAATTTCCAAGCTGTCTGTGCTGTCAGGATCGCTGCCAGACTGCAGCTCCGTGTGACTCCTTTTTGGTATTTTCACGCAAATTCTTCTGCTAGTTGGGGTTTAGTCCACTTCTATATCCAGGATTATCTTCTGTGCCTGTGTTAATTGGTTTCCCTTTTCTTTGTTGAAGAGGGTCTGTGCAGTCTTTCTGCCTAGCCCACCATCTTGCCGGAACCCTCTGCTAAGTCGTTTTTTTTTTTTTTTTTTTTCCTTTTTCTTCCTCTCTCATTTCCTTTCATATTCATTGAGATTCCTTTTCCCAGGGAAATTTTCCTTGAGCCTGATTCTACCCTGCTCTTCTGCCCAGTGTTCTCACATCAACCAGGACTTGCTTAAACTTACATAGTTCTCTAGTTGTCTGATTACTGATATCTGTTCCCAGCCAGTTTGTAAGCTGCAGGAGGGCAGGGACTGTTTATCAATGTATTGATGTTGTCTAGAATAAGCCCAGCACCTACCTCAGTAAATATTGTTGTGATTAAAATGAGACTGGATAAAATAAACTAAGAAGCCTGGCTTGCTTAAACATTTCAACCCTCTCCTGGATCATGGAAGGCTAGAAATCCAAGAGAAGTAGTCATTTCTAAGGAGTCCACAGGGTCAGTGGTTAAGCCCTCAGCTGTTAAACAAAAGTTTGGAGTATGAATACATCCAGTGGCTCCGTGGAAGAAAGATCTAATGATTTCCTCTCTTGACGATTGTTCTTGTTGTTGTGTGCCGTCGAGTCTGATCCGACCCATAGTGACCCCTCCTTGTGTTTCTGAGGCAGTATCACTACAGAAGTAGATTGCCCAACCTTCCTTCTGAGGAGTGGCTGGTTGGTTTGAACTGCCAGCCGCCTAGTTAGCAGTCAAGTGCCTTAGGCACTATGCTACCAGAGCTCCTGGAAAACCCTTATGGGGCAGTCCTATGTTGTCACAGTGGGTCACTATGGCTCAGAATTGACTCAATACCACCCAACAACCACAATAGTCATTTCTGGGGAATAATAGTTGAAAGTGGTAATTGTAACAAGCCTCACTCTGGACTGTGGCCACAGGTGCCATCTGCTGCCATTTGTAGTGTTCTAGAGGTTAGATGGGGAGCTCTGGTAGCATAGTGGCTAAGACACTTGCCTGCTAACCAGACGGCTGGCGGTTCAAACCCCCAGCCACTCCTTGGAAAGAAGGTTGGGCAAACCTACTTCCGTAGTGATACTGCCTTGGAAACCCAAGGAGGGGTCGCTATGAGTCGGGGCTGACTCAACAGCACATAACAACAACAACAACAAGAGGTTAGATGACATTGAGAAATGTCCTGGACAACTGTGAGTCTAAGGTTCTGACAGGTAGAAGTGCCATTGATGAAAAATATGTATTGCTGAAAATAGCAAAAGGAAAAGAAACGAAAACACACCATATTTGATTTAAGTGAAGTTACTAGGTTCAGAAATGATTTTGAGATGTTGATCAGGAGAAATATTAATGAGCTTTTTTATGTTTACAGTGTTGATCCCCCCTCTGAGCCTGTTCTTTCTTGTGACCTAACATGTTTTTTTGGATCCGAAGATAAATTAATAAAGGACATAAAAGGTGAAATTATTTTGATAGTTTGGGATATTTTATTGAAGTATTTGTTTGATGGTGTTACAATTACTATATGAGTAGAAATTTGGCCCAAGTCTTATGTAGTATAAATGGGGAGAGATATTGCTTGCACAGAAAATGAGAGAATGCGTTTAATTCTGTGTAGTGGTAGGTCTTAGAGAAATTAAAAATGCAGGACTCATAGAACATGAGATTGGATATAATTCTACCACTAAGTGTCAGCTCCTAGAGAAGTGGTCAGGAGGTCAATCTTTTGTTGTAATTGGTGTCATTTGTTACTAACTTTTGTTTCCTTTTAGCCTGGAAAGTTGTAACCAGTGGAACTTTTGACACACACCATCTTCCAGGAAATCATTTTTATCTTATGGAACCCTCCAATGAGACTTTCATCCAGAACTATATAACCAAGTGTCTAGAACTATCCTCACTTTATTAGTTATCTTTCCTTTGGGTCTTAAAGTGATTTTATAATACTCTTCTTAATTATTCAGAAATAGCTCATCAATTTTATTCTGAGATGCAAAATTATACATTTTCTAT
The DNA here is from genome assembly GCF_000298275.1 of Orycteropus afer afer. Classification (NCBI taxonomy): domain Eukaryota; kingdom Metazoa; phylum Chordata; class Mammalia; order Tubulidentata; family Orycteropodidae; genus Orycteropus; species Orycteropus afer. The sequence continues at coordinate 1,949,026 of NW_006922068.1, forward strand.
TGTCAGGCTGATATTTTATATGGAAATATTTTTCTCCACGATACATTTATGCATCTATAGACCAAAGACAGATAAGAATAAGTCTGGCAGAATCTTTTATCATCACTTCAGAATCACCTTAGATTCTCTTTTGTGAGTAGTTTGTCAATAAAATTCATGCTTGGTAAATTATCCATTTTTTCCTTCAATTATTTTAAGGGTGGAAATGATTGACAGGAGACATGTTTCATAATCAATTGTTGTTTCATTAATATACTGTACCTCAAAACTTGAACTATTTTTTAGAAATATAGGGTGATCCCATTTAATAAGAAAATGCAATCTGCAGCTTTAGTAAAATAAGAGAGCCCTAAGACATTACTGCAGTTTGTCCCAGCAAAACCTCAGAATGCCTGCAACCCTGGACCACCTGCTGAGGCTTTCATTCTTCATCAATTGCCTGTGGGCTCTGTGTGGCCCATATTGCCCTGGTGATAACCATTTGGGACCCAGGTATTTTGGTTACATTGTGCTGCTCTAATAGAAAATACCACAAATGGGTGGTTTTAAACAAACTGTGATTCATTCTCTTACAGTTTAGGAGGATAGAAATCTTAGTTCGAAGTGCCAACTCTAGGGACTGGGTGAAAGCCCCTCAACTTTGGGCTTCAGCTCTGCCTCTTGCTCCCAGCCACTGAAGCTGGAGGTGTCTCTTCACTCTGGAAGCTGCTGGCTGCTGAGGCGACAAACCCAAGCTGACAAACAAAATGGCACAGTCCCAAGATTACCAAACCAGGTAGGCCACTAGTTCAAGTCTGAGATTAGCAGGAAACATGGCAGGCTGCTGAATGAAGACTTGGCTGTATGCAGGGTCCAAGCGTGCCAAAAAGCTGCAGAGAACTTTCTCAATGCTTCTCCTTAAATACTGGAAGCAGATCACATGCCTAAGGCAGCTACTCAGCTGCTCCAGTAGATTCCACCATGGAGTTGATTACCAATCTTATGGGAATAACTGCATCCAGCTGCCCAGCCAGTCAAAACCAGGTCCAGCCAAATTGACACACAGCTTACCTACCACACCAGGATAAGCCCTTCATGGACAACCAAGTTCAGGCTGGTCAGTGGCATATGCAATGGTCCAGCACAAATGCCTTGCCCAACAGGCTGCCTCTGCAATAATTTGAAGTCTCACTTTGCAATAATTTGAACTGGACATAGGGAGAAAGCAGAACAGTTAGAAACAAACAAGAACCAAAAGGGGAAAAAAAGCAGAATCAGAGAAAATTACTTGAGACAGAAGAATGGTAGAGCAGTACAACTGGGATCCACAAATGCCTCCTGAAGGGAATGAAGAGTCACCCAGGGTTGCAGAGATGCTGAACTGTCAGTTCTCAAGCTGTTTCTGTCTCTTCAAGGTCCAGCTGTGCAATCAGACACCTTGATTTCCTTATTCCCCAAGCTGCACAATAAACTCCACCCTTCAGTGTGATTGATGTCTCTTTCCTACAAGTTAACCTGCTTATTATAGCATTATATGTTAAAATGCTGGCTTTTAAAGCATTACTACATTTATGATCACATAATATGGGATCATGTTTTTATTACTATATAAAGATATTATACCTTAGTATAGTAAATAAGATGAATGAAAATGTATATAGGAGGTATTTTTTCAGAATTTATCACTCTTTTTTTTAACAAAGTACAAAAAATATAAATATTCATTATTGAGGGGATTTGCATTAATTAGAATTCATGTAATAAACTTGGGCTGAAAATTTGTCATGTAATGTTAAAGCAAATTACATTAAATACTTAGTAGGTGTTGCATTCTACTTTGATACCATTTCCAGGGCCCCCTTCTGAAGGATTATGTGAAAGTAACTTGCATTCATGGTGATTAATTAATTTGAAAATTGTTTGCTCAATGTTGTCCACAAAACGGTCTCAGGGTATAGCTGATGCCAGGTTTTTGGGGTGTACTTTCCCTCCTACCTCTTCAGCTCTAGGAGGGAAGAGCTAAGTCTCTAAGCCTTAGGCTTGAAGGCTCCGGGCTACCACTGCTGAAGCCTTCTCATTGTGGGAGCAGTGCCTTGTCTTCACTGTGGAAGACCTCAGATTATCTTTAGGTAAAACTTAGTATAAAACAGGATCATCCTTACCTTCCAAAATTTCCCAGATTAGAAATGAATCTAGTTGGGTTTTTTTTACTATTTTTTTTAACTAATATAAACTCAATTTGCTTAGTATTCCACTGTGTGTATGTACCATAGTTTTCTTATCCATTTCTCAGTTGATGGATACCTAGGTTGTTTCCAACATTTTGCTATTATAAATAGTGTTGTGATGAACATGTGTGTGCACATGCCTGTTCTTGTCATGGCTCTCACTTCTTTAGGATATATATCTCGTTTGGAGTGGCTGGATCAAATGATATTTCTGTTTTCAACTTTTGAAAGAATCAACATACTGCTTTCCACAGTGGTTGTACCATTTGACAGTCCCACCAGCAGTGTATGAGAGTCCCAATCTCTTCACAGCCTCACCAGCATTTGTTATTTTGTGTCTTGTTCAACTTTGGTGCTAGTGCTGGGGCAACATGGGATCTCATTGTTGTCTTGATTTGCATCTCTCTAATGGCTAATGATCATGAGCATTTCTTCATATGTCTGTTGGCAGCCTGAATATCTCCTTGGTGAAACATCTATTCACGTCTTCTGCCCATTTTTTAATTGAATTATTTGTCTTTTTGTTACTGAGGTTTAGGAGTTTTCTATAAATTCTGGAGATAAGTCCCTTGTCAGGTATGTCATTGCTGAATATTCTTTCCCAATCTGTAGGTTCTCTTTCGACTCTTTTGGAGAAGTCCTTGGAAGCACATAGAAATTGAATTTTGAGAAGGTCCCATTCATCTAGTTTCTCTGCTGCTGTTTGTGTATTTTGGGTTATGCTTAATAGTCTATTTATGCCATATATTAGGGCCGCTAAATTTGCCCCTAGTTTTTCCTTGATGAACTCTATAGTTTTAGGTTTCACATTTGTCTTTGATCCATCTGGAGGTAGTTTTTGTGTATGGTGTGAGGTACAGATCTTGTTTCATTTTTCTGCAAATGGATCTCCAGTTATGCCAGCACCATTTATTAAACAAACATTCTCTTCCTCATTTAATGGATTTTGGCCCTTTGTCAAAGATCAGCTGACCATAGGTCATTGGATCTATTTCTGGATTCTCACTTCTATTCCATTGGTCTATGTGTCTGTCATTTTACCAGTACCAGGCAGTTATGACTACTGTGGCTATATACTAGGTTTTGAGATCCAGCAGTGTGAGACCTCCTACTTTGTTCTTCTTCAACAGTGCTTTGCTTATCCAGGTCTCTTTCCTTTCCATATAAAGTTAGTGATTGGTTTTTCCATATCCTTAAAGAATGCTGATGAGATCTGGATTGGGATTGTATTGAATGTATAGTTTCCTTTGGGTAGTACTGACATTTTCACAGTGTTCCATCTGCCTATCCACAAGCATGGTATGTTCTTCTATTTATGTAGATCTCTTACAGTTTCTTGAAGCAGTTTTTTTTATAGTTTTCTTTGTATAGGTCTTTTGTGTCCCTGGTAAGATTTATTCCCAGATATTTTATTTTTTGGGTAGCTATTGTAAATGATATTGATTTTCTTATTTCTTTTTCAGCCATCTCTTTGCTGGTGTAGAGGATTCCAACTGATTTTTGGCTGTTGATCTTATGTCCTGCCACGATGCTAAATCTCTTAATTAGTTCCAATAGATTTTTGACTGAGTCTCTTGGGTTTTCTAGGTTTAGGATGATATTATCAGCAAATGGGGATAGTTTGACTTCTTCCTTACCATTTTGGATGCCTTAGACTTCCCTTTCTTGCCTTATTGTCCTGGCTAGGACTTCCAATACCATGTCGAATAGAACTGGTGACAGAGGGCATCCTTGTCTGGTTCCTGTTCGCAAGGGGAATAGTTTCAGTCTCTCTTCATTAAGAATAGTGTTGGCTGGCGGTTTTGCATTGTTGTTGTTGTTATGTGCCATCGAGTCAGACCCCACTCATAGCGACCCCTCCGTGGGTTTCCGAGGCGGTATCTCTATGGAAGTAGGTTGCCCAACCTTCCTTTCAAGGAGTGGCTGGTGGGTTTGAACCCCCAGCCTTCTGGTTAGCAGTCAAGTGCCTTAGGTACTACGCTCCCTTTGTTTTGCGTAGATGCCCTTTATTATGTTGAGGAATATCCCTTCCATTCCTATTTTGCTGAGAGTTTTGATCAAGAATGGGTGTTGGATTTTAACAAATGCCTGTTCTGCATCAATTGATATGATCATGTGGTTCTTCTCCATTGTTTTATTTATGTGATGGAGGAGGTTGATTGTTTTTCTAATGTTGAAGCATCCTTGCATACCTGTAATGAACCTCACTTGGTCATGATGAATGATTTTCTTGATATGTTGTTGGAGTCTCTTGGCCAGGATTTTGTTGAGGATTTTTACATCTATATTCATGAAGGATATTGATCTGTACTTTTCCTTTTGAGTGATGTCTTGGCCTGGTTTTAGTATCAAGGTTATGCTTGCTTCATAAAATGAGTTAGGGAGGACTCCATCCTTTTCTATGTTTTGGAATAGTTTGAGTAGGATTGGTGTCAGTTCTCTGAATGTTTGGTAGAATTATCTTGTGAAACCGTTTGGGCCAGAACTTATTTTTGTTGGTAATTTTTTGATGACCCGTTCGATTTCTTCTTTTGTTATGGGTCTGTTCAACTTTTCCACAACAGTCTGTGTTAGTTAAGTTAAGTGATGTGTTTCTAGAAATCTGTTCATCTTCTAAATTTTCAAATTTGTTGAATTACAATTCTTCATAGTATGCTGATATTATCTTTTTTGTTTCAATTGGTTCTGTTGTGATGTCACCCGTTTCATTTCTTATTCGTGTCATTTGTATTCTCTCCCTCTTTGTCTTTGTTAAATTTGCCAGTGGTTTGTCAATTTTATTAATCTTTTCAAAAAACCAGCTTCTGGTCTTATTGAATTTTTCTATTGTCTTTCTATTTTCTGTATCTTTGATTTCTTCTCAAATCTTGATTATTTCCTTTCTTCTGGTGACTGTAGGCTTTTTCTTTCTGTGCTTTTTCTGATTGCTGGATATGTGGATTTAAAGTGTTGATTTTAGCTCTTTCTTCTTTTTTGATGCGTGCATGTATTGCTGTAAATTGGCCTCTGATCACTGCTTTTGCTGTGTCCCAAAGATTTTGGTATGTCATGTTTTCATTCTTCTTTGATTCAAGGAATATTTCTATTTCAATTTTTGTTTCTTCTCTTACCTGGTCTTTCCCAAGGAGGGTGTTGTTCAGTTTCCATGTGTTTACTCTTTTTCCTTTGATCTTCATATTGTTGATTTCTAGTTTGATAGCATTGTGATCTAAGAAGATGCTTTGCAGTATTTCAACATTTTTAAATTTATTTATGTTAGGCTTGCTTTATGGCCTAACATATGGTCTATCATGGAAAATGTTCCATGTGCAGTGGAAAAGAATCTATACTGTGCTGTGTTGGGTGAAGTGCTCTGCAGATGTCTATAAGGTCAAGTTGTTGGATTGTATTGTTTAGCTCTTCTGCATCTTTGTTGAGTTTCTTTCCAGTTGTTCCATCTTTCAATGAAAGTGGTGTATTAAAGTCTCCCACTAGGACTGTGGAGTCATCTATTTGCCTTTTCAATTGTTTTAAAGTCTGAACTATGTGTTTTGGGGCTCTTTCATTGGGTCCATAGATATTTATTATGGTTATATCTTCATGTTCAATTGATCCTTTAGTCAGTATATAATGTCCTTCCTTCTCTTATTTTTCTCCTAAAGTCAGTTTGATCAGGAATAAATATTGCCCCTGCTGGTCTTTTATGGTTGCCTTGTCCTTGATAAATCTTTTTCCAACCTTTGATTTTTAGTCTATTTTTGTCTTTATCTCTAAGGTGTGTCTCTTGTAGGAAGCATATTGATGGGTTTTGTTTTCTTATCCAATCTGCAACTTGAGTGGTGCATTTAATCCATTAACATTCAGTGTAATTATTGACAAGTATGATTTGGTTGCTGTCATTTTGTTTTGTGTTTTTTCATTGTGTCTCTGGTTTCTTTGTTCCATATTATTTTCTGTGCTGAGCTCACTATGTTTATGAATCATGTTATCATTTCCTTTGTTGCTGTTGTTTTAGTTTTTGCTGAATATTTGTGCTTGTCCTCTTTTTTATTGTTATGTGAAGGTCTATCATTTTTCTTGGAGGTTACCCTGTGATTTATTATTTTCTCCCTGAGTTTAGAATAGTTCATTCTGTCTTGCAACTCTCTTGACTTCATCACCATTTTGAAGTTCTGTAACTACACAGTGTTTTCCCTCTTTTTGGTTTTTGGTTGTCCTCACTTGCTAACTGAAGTCTCTGGTTCCCTGTTTACAATCTTGTAAGCTCATTTTACTTTGGATATGTCCATAGAATAGGGACATGGTGGTTTCTGGGACATGTCATCTTGTGTATTAATGGTTAGTTGTTGTTTGCTATTTTTGGTTGTCTGTTCAAAGGACACCCTTTAGTACCTCTTGTAAGGTTAGTCTGGTGTTAACAAATTCCCTTAGTTTCTGCTTATCTGAAATCTCCTAATTTCACCATCACATTTGAGGGATAATTTTTCCAGGTATATAATTCTTGGTTGAAATTTTTTCTCTTTCAGGGTTTTATATATACCATCCCATTGCCTTCTCACTTGCATAGTTTCTGCTGAGAAAACAGAGCTTATTCTTACTGGTTGTCCTTTGTAAGTGACTTTTTGTTTTTGCTGTGCTGCTGTTAGGATTCTTTCTTTGTCTTTGCTTTTGATGAATGTGATGATGATATGCCTTGGTGATTTTCTTTTGTGGTCTATCCTATTTGGGGTTAATTGGACTTCCTCAATAAATATATTCTCATCTTTCATCATATCAGGGAAGTGTCTTCCAACAAATCTTGGACAATTTTCTCAGTGGTTTTATTTTTCTCTTCCTGTTCTGGAATTCCAATTGCATGTAGATTATTCCTTTGATGGTATCTCACATGATCCTTAGGCTTTCTTCATTTTGTTTTGATCTTTTTTTCAGATTGATCCCTTTCCAAAGAAGTATTCAGGTATTTGTCTTCAATCTCATTAATTCTGTCTTCCCTTGCATCCATTCTACTCATTTGCCATTTCAATGTGTTGTCTGTTTCTGACAATTTGGTATTAATCTTCTTGATTTCTATCTGTAGATTTAGAATCATTTCTAATTTTTCATTTATTTTGACATTTTGTTCTTGTATTTTCTTCCAAAATTCTTCTAGGCATTTGTCTGTGTTTTCCTTGATATGTCTCTCAATTCTTTGAAGATACCTAAACATAATTCTTTTGAATTCTTTATCAGGTATTTCCAATGCTGTTTCTTCCTCAGGGATGTGTTCTGGTTCTATACCCTGCTCCCTTGTTTCTCCCACTTTATCTTGCTTCTTTGTGTGGGCTGTGATGGTCTGTTGTCTCCAAGACATTATGACATTGTTGTATTTAGTTCTTTGTTAACTGCTTGTGAAGAGCAGCCCAGGGTGAGTCAGGCTCTTCTTGGTGGTTGTTTATTGTAGGCCCATTGGTAGAGAAGGAGGTGGTGACTCTCACTCAGTAAATGAAGCTGTAGGACATATAGATGTAGTTGTGTCTTATGGCGACTGTTGTGGCCCCCCTTCAGTTAGGCAAAAATAGCAGTTGAATAACCATCAAAAAAGTAAGAGCAAATGGACAAAAAAGACACCATGTAATCACACAGGAACAGTACCAAAAAAGCGAAAAGGGAATAAAACAAAAACAAAAAAAATGAAAAACACCTCAATGTCTGGGGAGAAGGAAATAAGAGAAAAAAGGTAGAGAAGGAGAATAATGAAGAAAAAAATGGGAAAAACACAAAAAGAAAAACAAGGAATGGGGTTACCCAAAAGAAAGAAAGAAAGAAAAAATTGGAACCAGGAACAGGGAAAAGAAGAAAAGCTGAAAATTAGAGCCTGGGTAGGGGAGTATAAACAATGATAATAAAAAGGACAAAGGAAATAATAATAGTAGTAGTTTTAAAACAGACAAAAACAAACTAAAAAAATAGAAAAAAAAAATCTGGACAAGGCGGGGCAGGGTAAGCAGGCTCCATCCAAGCACACAGACTGGGATGGAATTCCTGCCAGCCTAGAAGACAGGTGGGAGTGGGGGATGACCACACCTCCATTCACCAGATATAAGAGTAACAAGGGAAATGTTGCAACTATTAAGTAGTCCAAGGATCTAGGATGTCTTTGCAGTTCCCATCAAGTAGAGACTGTTCTTAAGTTCCTGGGTTTTGGAAGAATGCTGTCGCTTTAAATACCAATCTTTCTTAGAGAATGGATTAACCACATTCTTCTTGGTTGCTTTTTTCTGTTCATTAAGCATGTTCTTGTTGACCACCACAGTGCTTTTGAGAGTGCCATCTGCAACTGCCGCCAGCTGCTCTGAGTAGATGTGTCTATACAGGGGTGAGACCAGGGCTTCAAACCAGATATTTCTGGTTCAATCCCCTTCTGATTTTGTTCTCCAGGTGATTCTCATAAATCCCCAAGTGTTTCTTGCATATGTAAGAATCACCTGAGTGTGCGCTAGAATTACCTGGAGATCCTGTGTACATGTAGATTGTGATTCAGTAGATCTGAGGTGAAAAGGCAAATTCTCAGCAGGGGGTTGAATTGGAAGGAACTGATTCAAAGCCCTGAGTGGGAATTAACCCAGAGGCTTTGGCCCATGACAGCAATAGGCTCTGTGCCAAGAGAATTTCCCAGTCTGGTTCCATGCTAGAAGCTGATTCTCAGCTTCAGGAATAGGTGTTCTAACCCCTAGTAGAGAACACAGTTGCCAGGTTCAGACTAAAAAGCAGCAAAGAACTGGGGGTGTCAAGTTTTGGTCCAGCATCTCAGTATGAATGAATGCTGCTGAAGGACTTCTCTTCCAAAGGATCAGAAACCTGTGTGAGTGCTACCATTGAACTGCACAGAGTAAAACATGTCAGGAAGCTGGTAATTGCTCACTAACTATGCATGCCCCAAGATCAGTGCTTCCCAAACCTGGTTGCACACTGGACTATTACTGTGAGCTTTTTAAAATACGCTGATGCCTTGGCCCCTCCCCATTTCACTCTAATTATAAGTTTTGAGGGTGGGACATATGCATTAGCATTTATTTACCTTTTTTTTTTTCTCCAAGTGCTTTAATATGTCATCAAGGTTGAAAAGTATTGCCTAATGTTTTTGATTTCTATAGGAAGGAAATCCAAACCCGACCATCTCCTAACATATATCCTTGGACTAAGATCCCAGACAAGTCCTTTTTATACTTTGAAACATTTTCAGACATGGCTCTGGAAAAGCCACCCTTCCATGTGTGGCTGTGTAATTCATCTTTAGCAACATCTCCTTACTCCAATTATGTGGTGCCTGTGCTAAAGGTTCTTGGCCAGTGCACTACTGATAAATTGTGACAGAGTTCATCAGGCTCACTGCCTGATCTCTATCAGCCAAAATGACAAACTCTTCTTCTGCCCAGATCACCAAAATATCAAGACATTTATGTTTGAGATCTCCACCTGCTTCTGTCAATGCCTCAGCCAGACCACCTCTTCTGAGCACAAGGCTTCATGACATTAGTGCGCCTACCATCTTGTCTGTGCAGGTTCCCCAGGAAGCCTGTTCTAGGAGAGTGTGAATATATTACAATGTCATATAGCTGCATTGCCTCTTTCTCCAGTGTTTATTGAGCTGTATTTTGTATAGTCTGCTGGAGATCTTGGGGTCTACCTGGATGTTAGAGACTGAGAGTGATAAAGAACTCAGAAACTTGATCATCACTTTCTGATGATTGAATGAAGGCAAATTACTTAGCTTTACTAAGCCTTGGTATCTTCATCTGTAACATGGAATAATGATAGTGCTGTTGTTAGGATTAAATGAGGCAATACATTTAGTGTGGGAGATTGCATGTGGTAAGAGCTCAGCAAAAATTAGGTGGATAATTCCTTCAGCCTCTGGTCTGCCCATACTTGAACCTTCTGCTGCATCTATGGCAAAAACTCTTCCATAGAGCTTTCAGACCATATGTAATGTCAACAAAGTGTTCATGGTTTTAGCATGGGAAAATTCCAGGTCCAATGAGGATTTCTTTGAATGCCCCAGATGTCTAATTCCTCATTTTTCTATTTTGTTTATTTTAATACCAGCCAAAGATCATCAAGAATATACCTATATAAAATGGTTTTGGTAATAACATATCTGACAAGGGACTTATCTCTAGAATTTACAGAAACTACCAACACCTCAATAACAAAAAGACAAACAATCCAATTAAAAAATGGGCAGAAGACATGAATAGACACTTCACCAAGGAGGATATTCAGGTGGCC
>NW_006922068.1:1961239-1961743 GCF_000298275.1 Orycteropus afer afer
TGTGGTAAACTGTGGTCAATGTCATGAGACAAAGTGTATGTGAACTGCTGTATGGAAAATGAATTTGCTCTGTAAATCTTCACCCAAATCACAATAAAATATATATATACCTATATAATTTGGGCTAATCACTTATTGTAGCAAGAACCCTGAAATATCTCAATAAAAGCATGTTAGAAAGATCTTCTTTAGGATTTGGGCTTGTGTTATGTGATTTTTTCAGCGTTCAAGGGATTTGATCTGGATTTAGTACAGTTGGGAAATAGTGGTAATTCTACAATGATCTCAGTTTTTATCTAATAGGTAGAAAGAATGGAATAGAGCTAAAGTTATAATTGGTAAAGAAAACAGCAGCCATTTATATAAATTAGGAGATGAGAATTATTTGTTTTTTCATGTGGCTTGCAAACCAAAACCCACTGTCGTAAAGCTGATTCTGACTCATGTTGTTGTTCTTACGTGCTGTTGAGTCAGCTCCAACCCATAGCAACCCTATGTACAACA
>NW_006922068.1:1962595-1964711 GCF_000298275.1 Orycteropus afer afer
TTGTGATTTGGGTGAACGTTTAAAGAACAAAATCATTTTCTATGCAGCAGTCCATACATATTTTGTTTCATGACATTGATTGCAATTCCTCATAATAGACCAGCTCTCCTCTCATTTCCTGCCTGTAGTTACCTCTTCCCTGTGTCCTTTCCTATGCATTAGTGCCCCTGAGCTATCTCCCTGTGCGAATACTGCCATTCTGTTTTCCCATGATTGATCATTCTGAGGAGTATATCTACCTGATGTAAATGTTCACCCTATATGCTTGTCCATTGTTTGGCTGGAGGCCACAAGAGTGAGTTCAATTCCAGACCTGAAGGGTAACTAGGGGCTATAGGCTTGGGGGTCTCTATCAGACCAGTAAATTTGGTCTTTGTTTATGATTTTGAGTTTTGTTCCATATTGTTCTCCCACTCCCTCCAGGATCTCCTTCGCTGATCCCTTTCTGAGTCATTAACAGTGGTAGCCAGGCACCATCTAGTTCTTCTGGTCTTGTGGTCATATAGGCTGAGGTTTGCATGGTCCACTAGTCCCTTGGACTAATTGTTTCCTAGTCTTCATTCTCCTTTTCTCTGGACAAGGAGAGACCCATTGTTGCATCTCAATGTACACTTGCAAGCTTTTAAGACCCCAATCATTACTCACCAACGTAGGATGTAGAACAATTTTGTGTGTGTGTTTACTATGTTATGCCAATAGAGCTTGATGTCCCCTGGACCATGGTCCTGAGCCCACAAGACAGATCTAACAACTTGCTACATCAGGGTGGCTGACTGTGCCTAAACATTTTAATATTGCCCCCTATTAGTTCTAGTTATATGGACATTTTTAGAGCACATACACATATGTCTGCCAAACTTTCATGGGTATATTTCCTTTTGCCTAGACATACTTGATGATTCAGTCTGTCTAGCAATATATTTACCCATACATTAATGTTTGTTATTGCTGATAACACAGTATATAGAAGGGATTGTCTTTGTTGTCTTACCTCTTGTGCCACCATGACTCAGAACTTAATGGATAGCAAAAGATTTCACTGTTTATTTACTTATTTATTTTGGTTAGACTCCCTGAATGGAATGAGAAAGTTTACTGAAAACAAGGCTAGAGTATCCCCAAAGAGAACACACTGATGACTGAGGCAAAAATAGCCTTGATTTTAGTACCCAGTTGTGATGGGCTAGATTGTGCTGATAGCATTATAATGTTCTTAGGTGAAGAATTTGGAGATATGGGATTGAAGTCAAATTTTCACAAGACTGAATATTGAGATTAATTTTGTGAGAGAAATGAAAGGACCAGAAGGGACCTGTAGAAGGAAATCTATGTTCTGGCATGTGTAAAAGAACAAGTATGAAATATTTGTTGGCTGCATTAGATAGGAAATGGCAGATCTACCAATCAGTTAAATTTAGAGCAACAGCAATAGATTAAATCCCAGAAAAATGCAGAATATAGGTTGGTTTTATTCTGCCTTCCATTTCGGTGAGTAGTGCCTTCAGTCTTAAAAGCTTGCAAGTGGCCACCCAAAGTACAACAATTCATCTCGACACACGTGGATCAGCAGAGGTAAAAGGAGACCCAGGAGTCAGAGAAGGAAATGGACTGCAGGTTTGATTGCTTTCATAGACTACTACCTCCATTATTACAAGACAAGAAGAAATGGTGCCAGCCTACCATTACTGAATGTTTTGATCAAGGACCTAACAGATGAATCCTGATCAAAGAGAGGAAAAGCATGAAAAAGAACTTCAAACTGATATGGAAACTAGACTTACCAGAATCATCGAGACTGGGGGAACCCCAGAATAAATGTCCAGGAATAATCTTTAAGTCTTGAACACAAACTATCCCATGAAACCATCTAAACAACAATTATTAGAGTAGCCGAACTAATCATCTTTACTTTGAGAACTACACCCTTATAAAGAATTATCTTCATGAGTTTAAACTTCCAACAATTAATCAAAAGTATAGATGAGAACTAGAGAGCCTAAATAAATGGTGAAAAAACAATATAGGTGAGATAGTGAGAATGGTGATACAATGAGAAGTATGTAACAAATGTCATTGAACTACTGTTCATGTAGAAGTTGTGAATGGATGTTTGGTT
>NW_006922068.1:1965091-1976355 GCF_000298275.1 Orycteropus afer afer
GTAGCATAGTGGCTAAGGCACTTCACTGCTAACCAGCAGGCTGGTGGTTCAAACCCACCAGCCACTCCTTGGAAGGAAGATGGGGCAATCTACTTCCGCAGTGATACTGCCTCGGAAACTCAAGGAGAGGTCGCTATGAGTCGGGTCCGACTCCACGGCACATAACAACAACAACAAATACATATTTTAAAGATAGTTTAGTTTTTCCTTAAGTGGCAGAAGAAGACAAAGAGAAAGGGCAAAGATCAAATGATAAGAGAGATTGTGCAGAAGGGTTAACTCAGGAGGCCTGAGCCTGGCATCCTTAGAAAGACTGCCTACAAGGTTAGATCTTGGCTGCTGTCTTAGTAATCTAGTGCTGCTATAACAGAAATATCACAAATGGGTGGCTTTAAGAAATAAAAATTTTTTTTCTCACAGTTTATGAGGCTAGAAGTCTGAATTCAATGTGTTGGCTCTAGGGGCACTCATTTTTTTTTTCTCTGTTGTCTATGGGAAAATGTTCTTGTCTTTTATCTGCATCTGTAGGTCTGGTGCCTTGGCTTCTTGGTGATCTTCATGTGACATGACATCTATCTTCCTCATCTCTGCTTGCTTCCTTGATTAATTTCTTTTACATCTAAAATAGATTGATTTAAGACACATCCTACACTAAACCTGTCCATTAACATAACAGAATATTCAATCCCAAATGGGATTATAACCAGAGGTTTTGTTGTTATTGTTGTTAGGTGCCTTGGAGTCAGGTCCAACTCATAATGACCCTGCATACAACAGAACAAAACTCTGCCTGGTCCTATGCCAACCTCACAGTGAAAACCTTATGAATAGTAAGTAGTGAAACCAGAGGTGTAGAAATTAGGATTTATAATACACATATTAAGAGGACACATGCCCACTTGACCAGCCCCCAATAAAAACTCTGGGCACTGATCTCTAATGAAAATCCCTGGTAAATATTTCCCCATGTGGCCATAGCCTCTGGTGGGAGTCATTAAGCACATCCTGTGAGACTCCACTAAGAGAGGACTCTTAGAAGTTTGAACCTTGTTTCCTCTGGGCTTCATCCCATGTGGTTTTTCCTTTTGTTCATTTTGCTTTATAACCTTTCATTGTAATGAATCATAGATATGGTACTACTATGTACTGAGTGCTGTGAGTCCTCCTAGCAAATTTTCGAACCTAAGGATGATCTAAGAGACACCTGACACAGTTCAGGTCAGAAATAAGATTCACTAGAACAACTCTCTACCACTTGACTATCAATTTGTCATACTGTGGTGGCTTTTGTGTTACTGTGAGGCTGGAGGCTATGTCACCAGTATTTCAAATACCAGGAGGGTGACCCATGGTGGACAGGTTTCAGCAGAGCTTCCAGACTAAAACAGACTGGGAAGAAGGAAAGGGCTATCCAGTTCTCAAAGAAGTGACCAGTGAAAACCTTATTAATAGCAGTGAAACACTTCACGAATAGCTCTGAAACATTGTCTGACATAGTGCCTAAAGACTCAAAATACAGTTGGGGAAAAGCTGGCTTCTTAAAGTAGAGTCAACCTTAATGACATGGATGGAGTAGAGCTTTTGGCACCTCCATTTGCTGAAGGGACATGATTCAAAATGGGAAAAAACAGCTGTAAATATCCATTAATCATTGGAACATGGAATGTACAAAGTGTGAATGTAGGAAAATTGGAAGTTGTCAAAAATGAAATAAAATACATAAAGATCAATATCCTGGGCAATTAGTTAGCCAAAATGGGCTTCTTTTGGCCATTTTGAATCAGGCAAGCATATGATCCACTATGCCAGGAATGACAAATTGAAGAAGAATGGTGGGACATTCATCATCAACCAGAATGTTGCAAGTTCTATCTGATGTACAATGCTGTTAGTGATAGGAAAAACTCCATCTGCCTATATGGAAGACCAGTTAATACTATTATTATTCAAATTTACACACCAATCACTGAAGCCAAAGATGAAGAAATTGAAAATGCTTACCAACTTCAGCAATCTGAACTGATATGCAATCAAGATGTGTTGATTATAACTGGTGATTAGAATACAAACATTGGAAACAGAGAAGAATCACTAATATGTGGAAAATATGGCCTTGGAGGAAGAAATGACACCAGAGATCATGTGATAGAATTTTGTAAGATCAATGACTTATTCATTGCAATTCCCTTTTTTCAACCATATAAATGGTGGCTACACACATGGACATCACCAGATGAGATATTCAGGAATCAAATTGACTACATCTGTGGAAAGAGGTGATGGAGAAGCTCAATATCTTCAGCCAAAACAAGATCAAGAGCTGACTGTGAAACAGACCATCGATTCCTCATATGCAAGTTCAAGTAGAACCTGAAGATAATTAAAACAAGTGCAGGAGAGCCAAAATATGACTTTGATTACATCCCACCTAAATTTAGACATCATCTAAAGAATAGAGTTGATGCATTGAACACCAGTGACTGAAAACCAGAAAAAGTGTGGCTGACATGAAGAATATCATACCAGAGGAAAGCAAGCAGTCACTAAAAAGACAGAGAAGAAAAGACCAAAATAGATGTTGGAAGAGTCTCTGAAATTTGCTCTTGACTAGAGAGTAGCTAAGGCAAATTGGGTGAAATGACAAGATAAAAAAACTGAACAGAAGATCTCAAAGGACAGCTCGGGAAGACAGTCAATTATTATAATGAAATGTGCAAAAACCTGGAGTTAGAAAGTCAAAAGGGATGAACGTGCATGGCATTTCTCAAGCTGAAAGAACTGAAGAAAAAATTTAAACTTCAAGTTGTAATATTGAAAGATTCTATGGGCAAATTATTGACTGATGCAGGAAGCACCAAAAGAAGATGGAAGGAATACACAGAGTCACTGTACGAAAAAGAATTGGTTGATGTTCATCTACTTCAGGAGGTGACATATGATCAACAACCAGTACTACTGAAGGAAGAAGTCAAAGCTTCATTGAAGGATTTGGTGAAAAACAAGGCTCCAGGAATTGACGGAATACCCATCAATAAACGATGGAGATACTTACTTGTCTATGCCAAGTAATTTGGAAGACAGCTACCTGGCCAACTGACTGGAAGAGTTACATATTTGTACCCATTCCAAAGAAAGGTGATCCAACTGAATGTAGAAATTATCAAACAATATCATTAATATCACACACAAGTAAAATTTTGCTGAAGATAATTAAAACGCAGCTCCAGCAATATATTGACAAGAAACTTCCAGAAATTCAAGCTTCAGATTCAGAAGAGGACATGAAAGAGGGCTATCATTTCTGATGTCAAATGGATCTTGCCTAAAAGCAAAAAATACCAGAAAGATGTTTATTTGTGTTTTCTTGACTATGCAAAAGCGTTCAATTGTGTGAATCATGACAAATTATGGATAACGTTGTGAAGAATGGGAATTACAGAACACTTACTTGTGCTCATGAGGAACCTGCACACAGACCAGGAGACTGTAGTTCAAACAGAAAAGGTGATAGTGCATAGTTTAAAATCCAGAAAGGTGTGTGTCAGAGTTGTATCCTTTTACCATTACTTATTCAGTCTCTATGTTGATGTCGTTAGGTCCTGTTGAGTCATCTCTGACTCATAGCAACACCATGTAAAACAGAGTGAAACACTGCCCAGTCCTGTGCCAGCCTCATAATCCTTGCTATACGTGAGCCCATCATTGCAGCCACTCTGTCAATCCTTCTTGTTGAAGGACTCCCCCTTTTTCGTCGACCCTCCACTTTACCAAGCATGATATCCTTCTCCAGGGAATGGTCCCTCTGACAACATGACCAAAGTAGGTGAGATGAAGTCTGGCCATTCTCACTTCCAAGGAGCATTCTAGCTGTACTTCTTCTGGGACAGATCAGTCTGTGTGCTGAGCAAATAATCTGAGAAGCCGGACCATATGAAGAAGAACGTGGCATCAGGATTGAAGGAAGAATCATTAACAACCTGCAATATGCAAGTGACACAACTTTGCTTACTGAATGTGAAGATGTGGCTTGAAGCATTTACTGATGAGTATTAAAGACTACAGTCTGCAGTATGGATTGCATCTCAACAAAAGATGATAAAAATCTTCACACCTGTATCAATAAATAGCATCACGATAAATGGAGACAAGATCGAAATTGTCAAGAATTCATATCACTTAGATCCACAATCAAAACCTATGCAAGCAGAAGTCAAGAAGTCAGACATAGTACGGCACTGGGCAAATCTTCTCCAAAAGACCTCTTTAAAGTGCTGAAGAGCAAAGATATCTCTTTGAAGACTAAGGTGCACCTAACTCAAGCCATGGAAATTTCAGTAGCCTCAGATGCATGTGGTAGCTGGACAATGAATAAGGAAAACCAAAGAATAGTTGATGCTTTTGAGTTGTGATGTTGACAAAGAATACTGAAAGTACCATGGACTGCCAGAAGAATAAACAAATCTGTCCTGGAGGAAGTGCAGCTGGAATGGTCCTGGGAAGCAAGAATGGCCAAATTTCATGTCACCTGCTTTGGTCATGTTGTCAGAAGAGACCATTTCCTGGAGAAGGATATCATACTTGGTAAAATGTAGGATCAGCGAAAAAGGGGAAGATCCTTGTGGCAGTTAAGGTTATGTGTCAACTTGACTGGTCCTGGTTTTAAGTGGCTGGGAAGCTAGTTCTAGTTATTCCCCATGATGAGACTGGCAATCAACTCCATAGTGGAATCTGCAGTGAGCAGCTGAGTAGCTGCCGTAGGGACATGGTCTGCTTCCAGTATATAAGGAGAAGCTGTGGGACTGCTCTGCAGCGATATGGCATGGTTGGACCCTGCATGTAGCCACGTCATCATGTAACAGCCTGCCATGTTTCCTGCTGATCTTGAAACAGTCTCTGGACTTGAATTAGTGGTTTGCCATGGTGTTTGGTAATATTGGGACTGTGCCATGTTATTTGTTGACCTTGGGCTTGTTAGCTTCAACAGCCAGCAACTGCCTGAGTGACTGAAACTGAGGGGAATCAAAGTTCAACCTGCATCCCAGGTTGGAGAATTACTCAGTTCCTTAAAAGCTGAATAGGATGAAAGCGTAACTGTTTCCCCCACCCTGGTTAAGACAGATAGGACCCTGGTTAGAACAAATAAGTAAACATAATAGCTCCATTCCTTAAGAACTGAATGAAACGAAAAGCCAGTTTGCATATTCTTTCCTGCTATTCCCCTAGAAACAGGTGGTAAGCGCATTAATGTGTCTCAGAAGACAACTTGAAAATTAACTTTGGCCTGTGGACATGTGCATTGAGACAAACAGGAACAAAGTTGCTGGGAGCTGGCATTCTCCACTCTGCCTAAGCCCTGATCAGCTGATGACAGGAAGCCAGTGTGACTCATCTGGTGCACAAGCATACTGCATTAAAGAACGACTGTCCCTTTAAACTGAGGTGAAGGAAATTTCAGCCAGTCGTCAACTATTTCACACCCAAATTACTGAAATTTTTATAAATAGCATAACACTCTCTCCTGAAAATTACAAAAACTGTCATTCAATTTAGATTTGGGGAGTCATATTTGGGTAAAGACCCCTGTCTCCTTGCATTGCTCCTTTGCAATAAATAATTTTCTCTCCTCTTAATCACTGGGTGTGTGAACTGTTTTGGCCTGACTCCGCCCCAGGCAGGGACCCGTGCTTGGTCCAATTTCAAGAAGAGACCTCCAGTCCCGGTGAACTGGGAGGAAGAGGCAGAGGAACAGCTGAAGTTCAAGGTTAAGGGACTTTGACCCAACCACTAGAGCTTGGTACTTTGAATGAACTCAGACATCTAGCCTCCTAAACTGCAAGAGAATAAACTCCTGTTCGTTTAAGCCATCCAACTATAGTATGTCTGTTAAAGCAGCACTGAGGTAATCAATACAATCTTCAACAAGACTGATTGACACAGTGGCTGCAACGACAGGCTCAAGTATGACAAGGACTGTGAGGATGCTACATGACTGGGCAGTGTTTTGTTCTGTTGTATATAAGGGTCTCTGTGAGTTGGGGCAAACTCAACAGCACCTAGCAACAACAACAACAACAACTCTAACACATTAAAACATGGCAGAAGCATTGTTTGAGAGAAGGAAGAGTGAAGGGGTGGAGGATGATGAACCTTTTGGTGCCTAGTAGCTATGGAGTCATCCAGGCCATAAAATAGCAGCTGAGCTGCTTTCTGGTGGAGAATAAAGTTTCTATGGAATTTGAAATTGTAGGTCCAACTAGAGGAGACTCAGCTCGCTGGATCCCCTGGTTGCTTGAAGCTGTGCTGGCTAAAGTGAAGGGGACAGTGGCTGGGGGAGCACAGTCCAGGTGATGTCATTGGATTTTGTTCTCCTCCTCAACTGGGAGGGGAAAAGGCCCAACACTGAGATTTGGATGGGCCAGAACTGTAAAAGGTTGAATAGCTCTCTCTTCCAAAACCAAAACCCCAAATCCATTGCCATCAAGTCAATTCTGATTCATAGCTACCCTATACAACAGAATAGAGTGGTGCTATAGGAATTTCAAGGGTGCAATCTTTAAGGAAGCTGACTACTTCATCTTTCTGCTACTGAGTGGCTGTGTGGTTTGAACTACCAACTTGTTGGTTAGCAGCCAAGAGCTAAACAACTGCACAACCAGGGCTCCTTCTCTCCTCCAAGTGGGAGAGCAAAAATTGCAATCAGACCTCAGAGCTAGAGCTAAGCTTTAGATAAACCAGAGCTAAGAACCACACCAGCCATTTCTTCAGGTTAGCTGCTGCCCATGTTACAGCAGATCCCAGCTCCCACATTCAAGCCAGGATCTTCCCTGGCAGAGGTGATATTAACCACGTATGTGTTGAATTTACCACTAGAGATTTGAATAAATATGAAATATAAAAGCCAATGATTTTTCAGAAAGCTAGCTTGTGTTTTATGGGTATAGCATGTGGACGTATAATAAAACTTGATTTAAAATGTTATGTGCCTGTAATTTCATAAATGCCAATTAAAGGGAAACCTACATAGAAAAAGTGTTAGTAGGACACAACTTCCTTGCTTTTTGTTGACAGCGGGTAGGTTAGAATTTAACCTCTTTGAGTCCTTGAAAAAGAACAAGTCTCCACACCGATGATTTTTCCTACAACTTTTGCCTTTTGGAGGCTCTGGGATAAGAGAGATAACTTGAAAAGTGAGGCAATCTTCAGATGGAGACACTTAAGAGTTTTAAAAAGCATCATATCTGATAAATTAGGTGTCTGTGAAAATGAGGGAAAGTCTCAGTGAGGTGGATTGACACATTAGCCACAAGAATGGACTCAAATAATCATGAAGATGCTGTAGACTATGCCAAGTTTCACTCCACAAGATTGCCAGGAGTCAGAGACTATGCAAAACAACAGTTGCTAAGCTCTTGTGAAATCAGATGTCTAGCCATTAGAGGCTGATGATTTTCTGGCCTGATGGCATATTTCTGAGTAGATCAATTTAGACTCTAAGGCTGAAAGGTTAAAAGGTCTTACGAAAGTCTTGCTTGTCACTTGGACATAGAACACAGCTGTCTGGCCCTGAAGCATCTGAGCTTTGCTGCCACCAAAGAAAAGCCACTGGTCAGTTTCAGAATCCTGAATTCACAGTTCCTAATGGCCTTGGCTTGACCCTATGCCAAAACCTGATACTGTCTCCTCTGGGTTGTTCTAGTTCAGCAGGAGGTATGCTGAACTAAAAGCCAGCATTGGTTCAATGAACAGCGTTACAACCACACCATTATAGCTTTAGAACAACACCATTTAAACCCTAAGTGGGGCTATAGGAGTGCTGCAAGGTATAAATGGTTAAGCACTGGGTTGCGAAGGTTGGCAGGTCAAACTTACCAGAGGCATCTCTGGTGAAAGGCCTGGTGATCTGCTCCCCAAAAGTTATAGACATGGAAAGCTTGTGGAGCTGTTCTACTCTGCACACATTTTTATAGCATATACAAATACATATGTAGGAGTATCGTCTGCCAAACCTATGTATGATTGTGGATATATTCTGACTTGCCTATCCATACCTGTCTACCTATGGATCCACTTGTAGATTACTGTTTGCTGTTACTGATAATGTAGTGTTGTGTATGCAATAGTATTTGCCTTTATTGTCTGTACCTCTTGCGCACCTCTCCATATCTTCCTTTTCCTTAGTGATAGTGTGCTAAAAAAAAAAAAAAAAAAAAACCAACTCACTGCCATCTAGTCAATTTGACTTATAGCAACCCCTCACTGGGTTTCCAAGATGTTATCTCTTTGGAAGTAGATTGCCCAATCTTCTTTCCCAGGAGTGGCTGGTGGGTTTGAACCACCAGCCATCTGGTTAGCAGCAGTCAAATGCCTTAGGCACTATGCCACCAGAGCTCCCATTGCACTAGTCACATGCTTTTGTTATACTGCTTTATTCCATTATGAGTCTTTTGATTAAATTGGATAAAAAAAAGTTTTTCTATGAAAATATTTCTGTCCCACTTGCACACAGCTCCCCCTAGAGAAAAGTCCTGAGTGAGAAAAAAACACACATATATTAGGAAAAAAAAAAGTGTGGTTATGATTACAGAGTGATGCAGCCAGAACACACTGCAGAGGCAAGGATGCAGAGCCTTCATATCATGTACTTTGGACGTGTTATCAGGAGACACCTGTGTCTGGTAAAAGACATCATGCTTGATAAATAGAGGATCAGTGACAGAGAGAAGGACTCTCAACAAGACGGACTGACACAGTGGCTGCAATAATGAGCTGAAACAACAATTGTGAGGTGAGGATGGGGCAGGACCAGGCATTATCTCATTCTGCTGTTCCTAGCGTAGGCTGTACATGGGGTCACTATGAGTAGGAATTAACTTGACCACACCTAACAACAACACTTTTTAACAATGCAGTAAAAACAAAACCTCAGTCCCTGGGCAGACATGGGGAAAAATGAGGGCATTAAGGATGTTTGTTTTTTCTTAGTTCTGCCTTTCCAAGGTCCTGATGCTAATTTGAATTGAAACTGACTTTGAATTCACACCCCTGAGAAAACATCATGGGACTGATGACTCTGACCAAAGCAGCAAGGAGTTGCCCCGTCTCTAGCACTTACCACACAGACACCATCAGATGGTGCCCATACCTGAGAGGCTGATGCACTGACTGGATAACCAAAACTGTTTGGAGTCGACTGTCTTACGTAGTTTCTCTGAAATCAGGTACTGCACTAAATTACTTGGACTGGAACATTTCAAGTCACCCCGGCCAGTTTAAGGACCCTTGCAGGACCCTGACAGTGTTACTTTTGAAGGCCTCATATATATTACATGCTATCGGTGGCATAGTACCTAAGGCATTTGACTGTTAACCAGAAGGTTGGAGGTTCAAACCCACTAGCCACTCCACTGAAGGAAGATGGGGAAACCTACTTCTGTAAAGATTTACTGCCTCAGAAACACAGTGGGGATTGCTATGGGTCAGAATCGACTCGATGGCAGTGAGTTTGGTTTTTGGTATAGTTTAAAATGTCCAACTCAACAGCATATAACAACAACAACAAAATGGA
The DNA here is from genome assembly GCF_000298275.1 of Orycteropus afer afer. Lineage (NCBI taxonomy): Eukaryota > Metazoa > Chordata > Mammalia > Tubulidentata > Orycteropodidae > Orycteropus > Orycteropus afer. The sequence goes on from NW_006922068.1 coordinate 1,974,657, forward strand.
CCAAGAGTCCGCTCTCTCAAAATAATTTTGTGCTGTAGTTTTATTTTCCTATAAAATATTTGAAAGCCCTTTTTAATTTTTCTGTCAGAGTGTTGGCACAAAGTGACTTATGTATTTTTGAATGATTTCTCAGCAATCATTATATATAATGGGAAATCTTAAGAAGCAAGAAAAATCTAGTCCACACATCATTTTATAAATACTGAATTTAAAATTTAATGAAATAGACTTGCTAACATATCTTGTGGACATGTAATTCAACATTTATTAATTCAGGTTTACATTCTCTCTATTTCTATCTTGGAGCCCATAGTTTTATGTTTTGTTTTCTTTTCTTTTCAGGTCTCAGGAGTTTTCAGAGGCCCTTGAGAAGCTCTTAGGTCTTAGGCTCTGTGCTGGTGTCAAGAGGACATCCTGACGTTACGTGATAGTAGACAATTGACAAGTGAGTTTAAATATTAGCCCAGACTCTGCACACCATTGTGGTGTCTGCCAGAAGGAGAAATCAGCTAGAGGACAACTGCAAAGTCACCTCTAAGAAGGCCATGCTCCAGAAAGCTGGTTAACTATTCAGTGCAGTCATGTTACCGTCTTTGTGTTTATCGGTTTTTATCCCCTGGTATGTCCAATCCTCTAAGAATTATTCATTGTTGTTGTGTGCCGTAAAGTTGATTCTAACTCATAACAACCCTTGTAGGACAAAGTAGAACTGCAATAAAGGGTTTCCTAGGCTACAATCTTTACAGGACCATATCTTTTCTCCTGGGGAAATGCTGGTGGTTTCTAACCACTGACCTTTAGGTTGGTAGCACTTAACCATTGCACCACTAGGGATCCTTAAGAATTATCAATAGCAAGAGCTATAAATTACTAGTTATAAATGTGACTGTTGAAGACATAGCATATACATGGCAGAACTGACCCTTGATGGATTTTAGACTCTACAAGACACACTTCTCCTGAGCTATCCACAAGCAGTGGCATGCTCTGAGTAGGACAAAGGTACGATATGGGAAGGCAGAGAGGGAGGAGTCACCATCTTACATCTTCATGAACACATTGACCTGATTCCTCTACACAAAGGAGGACACAAAGGAGGAATATTTGGCCTTGTTAACATTGGCACTGTTTCTTACTCTGTACTTCTGGCAGCAACTCTGTATATTTGTCAAGCACAAGAACTTCTCTCTTCACAGGGCATCCTCAATTCTATTTCCCCTTTGACTTTCTTGACTTTTCTCTTTTGACTGCAATGCTGCCTTCAGGCTTGAGTCAGCCCATCTTTTCACATTCATTGTGCCTTAGCTGACACACTGTCACATAAGATCAAGAAAGATTGTTGTAGCAGTTTGCAAGAGCTAAAATATGGAGACAACCTAAATGTCCCTCATCATATGAATGGATAAACAAAATGTAGTACATATATATAATGGAATAATGTTCAACCATAAAGAGAAATGAAATCCTGATACATACCACAATATGGATGAGCCTTGAAAACGTGTTGTGCAGACAAAGTCATTTGCAAAAGTACAAATACTATATGATTCTTAAGGAAATACAGTATATAGCAATGAAAGATTATTAGAAGTTGGGAGTTCCGGCAAGATGGCGGACTAGGCAGAAGGACTGCACAGACCCTCTTCAACAAAGAAAAGGGAAACCAATTGACACAGACACAGAAGATAATCTTGGATGG
>NW_006922068.1:1997730-2005020 GCF_000298275.1 Orycteropus afer afer
AAAACAAATCAACCCCACTTCCATCAAATCCATTCTTACTCATAGTGATCCAATAGGACAGACTAGAACTTTTGCATAGTGTTTCCAAGACTGTAAATATTTACAGAAGCAGACCGCCACAACTTTCATCTATGGAGTGGCTGGTGGGGTCAAATTGCCAACCTTGTGGTTAGCACTTCAATTACTGCACCATCAGGGAACCTATGACCCCATATGGATAGTTCTCACGAGAGCATAATGCTCCAGGCAGAACTTTTTTTCTTCTTTTTTTTTTTATTTTTAAATTCTGATTTGGGTGCAAATTTACAAAGCAGATTTGTTTTACTCTCAACAGTTCATGCACATTTGGTTTTACAGCCCTGATTACAATCCCAACAATAAAAAGCTCCCTTTGTCCAAGCGGTGAATTCATTGGACAATGAATAAAGAAGACCGAAGAAGAGTTGATGCTTTTGGGTTGAGGTGTTGGCAAAGAATGCTGAAAGTACTACAGACTTCTAGAAGAACTAACAAATCTGTCCTGGAAGAAGTGCAGCCGGAATGCTCCTTAGAAGCAAGGGTGGCCAGACTTCATCTCACCTGCTTTGGTCATGTTGTCAGAAGGGATCATTGTCTGGAGAAGCATGTCATGCTTGGTAAAGTGGAGGGTCAAAGGAAGAGGGGAAGGCCCTCAACAAGATGGATTGACACAGTTGCTGAAGTGATGGTCTCAGGTATAGTAGAGATTGTGAGGTTGGCACAAGACTGGGCAGTGTTTTGTTCTGTTGTACATAGGGTCACTATCAGTCAGAGATGACTGGATGACACATAACAAAAAAACAACAATAAGGAATGCGGGTTACTAGGGTAAATGTGTGCATCTCCCTGGGGTAGGTGTTCTTCTGCTTGTAGGTCTTTCTACTGTTTGGCCAAGATCTAATCCATGGAAGTGAGTTCAGATCCAGGCCCAAAGGATAACTCGGAGCCATAGTCCCAGGGGTTGCACCTGTTTCTATCCAACCAGCAATTCTGGTCATATTTGTGTTTTTGAAGTTTGTTCTACAATTTCCCTCCCACTCTATTCAAGACCTCTAATTTTAATCCCTTTCCAAGTGGATGGCATTAGTAGCTAGGTACCATCTAGTTCTTCTGGTCTCAGGGTCATAATGGCTTAGAGTCTCATGGTCCATCATACCCTTGGACTAATTGTTTCCATTTGACTTTGATTTTCCTCACACTTCTTTGCTCCAGATGAGGGTAGACCCATAGTTGCCTCTTACATAACTGCTCAAAAGCTTTTAATACCCCAGTCACAACTCACCAAAGTAGGATGTGGAACAAGATTTTAATGTGCTATGTTGCCAGTTGAACTTGATGTCCCCTGAAACCATAGTCCTAAGTCTATAGGCCTGGTGATTCACTCCCTCAAGGTGTTTGGTTGTCACTGAGAAGCTACTCCAAACTTGTCCCCTATTTTCTACAATTTATGTGGATATTTTTGTAGCAGAAAGACACATGTAAGAATGCTGTTGTTAGGTGCCAAGTCATCTCTGACTCATAGCAACCCCATGCACAGCAGAATGAAACACCGCCCAGTCCGGTGCCAGCTCTGTGATCTCTGCTATACTTGAGTCCATTGCTACAGCCACTGTGTCAATCCATCTTGTTGAGAGCCTTCCCCTCTTTTGTTGACCCTCCACCTTACCAAGCATGAAATACTTCTCCAGGGAATGTTCCCTTCTGACAATGTGACCAAGGTAGGTAAGACAAAGTATGGCCATTCTTGCTTCCAAAGAGCATTCTGGCTGTACTTCCTCCAGGACAGATTTGTTAGTTCTTTTAGCAGTCCATGGTACTTTCAGCATTCTTGCCAGCACCACATCTCAAAACCATCAATTCTTCTTCAGATTTCCTTATTCATTTCCAGCTCTTGCATGAATATGAGGTGATTGAAGGAAAATATGGCTTGTGTCAGGCACACCTTAGTCATCAAGGAGACATCATTGCACCTCAGTACTTGAAAGAGTTCCTCTGCAGCTGACTTGCCCAGTGCTATATGTCATCTGATGTCCTGACTGCTGCTTCCATTGGCACCGATTGTAGAATCAAGCAATGTGAAGTCTTTGACAACTTCAATCTTTTCTCCATTTATCATGATACTGCTTACAGGTCCAGTTCTGAGAATTTTTGTTTTCTTTATATTGAAATGTACTCCATACTGCAGACTGTATTCTTCAGTCTTCATCAGTAAGTGCTTCAAGTCATCCTCACTTTCAGCAAGCAAAGTTATGTGCAAAGTTCAGATTATCACAGGTTGTTAATGAGTGTTCCTCCAATCCTGATGCCACGTTCTTCTTCATCTAGTCCAGATTCTTGGATTATTTGCTCAGCATATAGATTGAATAAATACAGGGAAAGAATACAAGCCTGACACACTCTCTTCTTGATTTTAAACCATGCAGTGTCCCCTTGTTCTGTTTGAACGACAGCCTCCTGGTCTACATACAGGTTCCTCCTGAGTACAATTAAGTGTTCTAGAATTCCCATTCTTCTCAACGTTAGCCACATTTTGTTATGATCCACACAATCAAATGCTTTTGCTCAGTCAATAAAACACAAATAAACATCTTTCTGGTATTCTTTACTTTGAGCCAGGATCCATTTGACATCAGCAATGATATCCCTGATTCTACATCCTCTTCTGAATCCAGCTTGCACCTCTGGAAGTTCTCTGTCAATATACTGCTGTAAACACTTTTGAATTATCTTCAGTAAGATTTTACTTGCATGCAATATTAATGATATTGTATGATAATTTCCACATTCTGTGGGATCATCTTTCTTTGGATTGGGTACAAATACGGATATCTTCCAGTCAGTTGACCAAGTAGCTGTCTTCGAAATCTCTTGGCATAGCTGAGTGAGTGCCTTCAGTGGGGCATCCGTTTGTTGAAACATCTCAGTGGGTATTCGCTCAATTTCTGGAGCCTTGTTCTTCACTAATATCTTCAGTGCAGCTTCGACTTCTTCCTTCAATACCATTAATACTTGAATATATGCCACCTCCTGAAATGGATGAAGATTGACCAGTTCTTTTTGGTACAGCGACTCTGTGTATTCCTTCCATCTTTTTTTGATGCTTCCTGCATCATTCAATATTTTGCCTATAGAATCTTTTAGTATTGCAACTCGGGGCTTAAATTTTTTCCTCAGTTCCTTCAGTTTAAGAAATACTGAGCATGTTCTTCTTCTTTGCTTTCCTAACTCCAGGTCTTTGCACATTGCATTATAGTAATTGGCTTTGTCTTCTAGAGCTGCTCTTTGAAATCTTCTGTTCAGCTCTTTTATCTTGTCATTTCTTCCATTTGCTTTAGCTACTCTCCATTCAAGGGCAAGTTTTAGAGTCTCTTCTAATATCCATTTTGGTCTTTTCTTCTTTCTCATCTTTTTAAGGGCCTCTTGCTTTCTTCATGGATGATGTTCTTGTTGTCATCCCCCCATTCTTCTGGTTTTCAGTTACTGATGTTCAATTCATCAAATCTATTCATTAGATGGTCTCTAAATTCAGGAGAGATACATGCAAGGTCATATTTTGGCTTTTGTTGGCTTGTTTTAATTGTCTTCAACTTCAACTTGAACCTCCATATGAGCAGTTGATGGTCAGTTCCACAATCAGCTCCTGGCCTTGTTTCGGCTGAAGATATTGAGATTTCCCATTGCCTCTTGCCATGGATATAGTCTGTCTGATTCCTGTGTACTCCTTCTAGTGAAATCCACATGTATAGCTGCTGTTTGTGTTGTTGAAAAAAAGGTATTTGCAATGAATAAGTCATTGATCTTGCAAAATTCTATCAAGTGATCTCCAGCGGTATTTCTGTCACCAAGGCCAAATTTTCCAACTACCGATTCTTCTTTAATTTTGTTGTGGTTACCTAGTGCTGCTCTGACAAGAATATACCACAAATGGGATGGCCTTAACAAACAGGAGTTTATTATCTTACAGTTTGGAGGCTTTAAGTCCAAGTCCAAAGGGCCAGGCTCTAGGGGCTGGGTGAAAGCCCCTCAACCTTGGGGTCTAGCTCTGCCTCCTGCTCCTGGCCCACTGGAGCTAGAGGTGTTTCTTCACCCAGACAGCTGCTGAGGTTGACACACCCAACACTGAGAAATAAAAAGGCACAGTTCCGATGTTACCAAACCACATGGCAGGCCATTAATTTTTAAGTCAATTGTAAGTTCCACGGTCAGCAGAGCACGGCAGGCTGCTGAACAATGACATGCCTGTGCAGGGTCCAAGTGTGCCATAAGCTAGAGACCATTCCCCAAGGCTTCTGTTTATCTACAGGAAGCAGACCACATTCTGTAAGGCAGCTACTCAGCTTCTCTTGTAGATTCTACCAGTGAGTTGATTACCAGTCTCATCATGGAGATACTACATCCAGCTGCCCAGCCATTCAACCAGGCCTAGCCAAGTTGACACACAAATTGAACTACCACAGTTTCCAACTTTTGCATTCTAGTCACCAGTGATAATTAACACATCTTGATTGCATGTTTGGTATTTGGTCAATTTCAGATTGCAGAAATTGATAAAAATCTTCAATGGCCTTATCTTTGGCTTTGGTGGTTGGTGCAGAAATTTAAATAATAATCGTATTAACTGGTCTTCCTTGTAGGCATATGGATATTATCCTATCACGGACAGCATTGTACTTCAGGACAGATCTTGAAACATCCTTTGTGATGATGAATGCCACACCATTCCTCTTCAAATTGTCATTCCTGGCATAGTAGATCATATGGTCGTCTGATTCAAAATGGCCAAAACTGGTCCGTTTTAGCTCATTAATGCCTAGGATATCAATCTTTATGTGTTCCATTTCATTTTTGACAATTTCCAATTTTCCTAGATTCATATGTTGTACATTCCATGTTCCTATTAGTAAAGGATGTTTGTAGCTGTTTCTCCTCAATTTGAGTTGTGCCATGTTACCAAATGGAGATCTCAAAAGCTTTACTTTATCTTTATCAGTAAGGTTAGTCCTACAAGCTCTGACAGCATAGTGCCTAAGGCACTTGACTGCTAACCAGAAGGCTGGTGGTTCAAACCCACCAACCACTCTTCAGAAGGAAGATGGGGCAATCTACTTCCATAGTGATACTGCCTTAGAAACCCAAGGAGGGGTCACTATGATTTGGGTCCAACTTGATGGCACATAACAACAACAACAACAAGTTTAGTCGTATTCTGATGATGCAGCTCTTTCCTAGTCGTATTTTGAAAGCCATCTGAACTAAGGGGTTCATCCTCCTGCACTGTATCAGATAATGTTTCTGGGCTATTCATAAAGTTGCACAGTAATGTAACAGATACTGTTTCTTTGCTATTCATAAGGTTTTCCCTGGCCAGTTCTTTGAGTAGTGGTTGGCCTCTTCCTTCTTCCTAGTCTGTCTCAGTCTGTAAGCTGCATTGAAACCTGTGCACCATGTGCAGCCCTGCCGGCACTTGAAACACCAGTGGCACAGCCTCAAGACTCACAGCAACACACAATCCACAATAGTACGACAAACTGACAGACAAGTTTGTCTCGCTTGCTGTTCAAAACCTCTCCACCCTCCCCTTACCTGGATCCCTGGCACTGCTCTGCTCTGTTGTCCCCTCTGGCTTCCCATGTAAGAATATCATTAGCCAAATCTATTTGTGGTCATGGGTATATTCCTGTTCACCTACTCACACCTGATCTTCTCACCTGTCTATGCATTTACCCATAGACTAGTGTTTGTTGTTACTGGTAATGCACTACTGTGTATGTAATAGTATTTACCTTTGTTATCTATATTTTTTGTGCACATTTCTGTGTCCTCCTTTTCCTATTGTTATTGTGCTGGTCACACACTTTTGTTGTATTGCCTTTCCCTTCAACCAAATCAACACATGATTCAAGGAAGACCTTTTTATTAGTAGTAGTAGTAGTTAAGCTAAACTATTGTTTCCATAAGAATATTTTAGGGGATAGTTTTGGCTTACCATTTAGAAATTATCTCAGGGTAATAGTTTCAAGGTTCATTCACACTTCATGGCTCCAAAAATTCTGGAGTCCATAAGAATGTGAAATTCTGTTCTGCATTTTCCACCTTTTGATCGAGATTCTTCTATAGAATCTTTGATTAGAATGTTCAGTACTATTAGCCAGACACCCTCCAGTTCTTTTGTTCTCATGGCAAAGGAGGCAGTTGTTCATGGAGGCAATTAGCCTCATATTCCATTTCCTCCTCCTCCTCCTATTCCTTTTCTCTCCTTCTCTGTTACTACAGGCAAATAGAGACCAATTGTTGTGCCATATATATATATGTGTGTGTGTGTGTGTGTGTGTGTGTGTATTATTTATTTATTTTTAAAAGAAGGAGTCAAGAAAGATAGAAAGATGGCTGAAGGAAAATGGTGGAAGAATTCAGGCTTTCCAGCCCAGTTGCTTGGTAATTTTGGGCTTCACCTTTCTAGTTCCTCAGTATTAACTATCCCAACCCTTTCCCAATCACCAGCCACACCTTTATTACCCTGTGCTTTCTGCTACCTCACTGAGGAAAGAGACCATCAGTTGTAAACTCTAACTTCCTCTGCTTCAGCTTCTAACTAGATCTATATCATCACCTTTCTCTTTTGTCCTAGATGAATAACTCTCATACCTTTCTTGCAATGACCACTAAAATCCCACTAATTCTATGATTGATAATAAATCCTAATCCCACTCATTCATCCGTCATTCATTCAACTGATTGAGCATCTGCACAGTAGTATGAAATGTAGATACAACAATGCACAAGGCCACCCTTGTTCTCTGCCCTCTGGTCTCTGCCCTCAGGAGATTACTGTATCTAGTGCAAAAGGCAGGCACTGACTAAGCCACTAAAACAGTGGTGAGGCTTACAAAACCCTTTCTTTTCTTCTCTGGAACTTGCCCCATCAATTCATCCCTCTTGATCTCCAACTGTCAGGTTCTCCCTTTTTACATTTCCTCAATCACACCTTCCTCTTAAATGCTTTCTCTCCTCCCCTTGACCATCAAATGATTTAGGAGGTCAGTTTACCTGGCCAGCTAGCATCTGCTCTAATCTCATCATGCTTCTAAAACTTCTCTTTTAAAGATAGCAGACAAGATGGCGGACTAGGCAGAAGGATTGCACAGACCCTCTTCAACAAAGAAAAGGGAAACCAATTAAAACAGACACAGAAGATAATCTTGGACCCCTGAGCCTTGAAGGAAAGGATGCAGATTTGGAATAAACCCCAACTAGCAGAAGAATTTGCGTGAA
>NW_006922068.1:2012070-2014249 GCF_000298275.1 Orycteropus afer afer
TGACTTTCAGAAAATTCACCCATTTGTTCCAAGTTTTTATTCTAAACTTTTGTAGTTTTCAGGCTCCTTTTCACCCTCCTTGATAAATGACTCTAGCATTCTTTCAGTAAGATGGTGAATACCCATGAAATTCTTATTTGGGGCTAATCCATTATCAATGAGTTTGTTGAAGATGGAGTTGGTTAATGGGAACAAGCCATCATTATGAATACTCCATTTCACAAGAAAAAAATTTAGAGTGGTTCTTTTCACTTTTGTCTTTCAACAAGCAATTATTAACATACAGCTTCAAATATAAGGCAAAGAATTTTTCTTCAAATATTATCTTTCAGAAAATGATTTATACTCAAGTTCTCATATAGTCTCTCATATTATTTAATTTGAAAATCAGTGTTCTCTTCAGAGAGAACACATGTTAACCTGAAAAGATCTCAATCAATCGTACCTTTGGATGCTTATTTTAATCATCAATTGACAAGGCTAGTATTTAAAAAAAATTAAAAAAAAAAAAAAAAGCCAGGGTGGATGACACTATTGTTCTAGAATTTATGAGCTCACATTTGGAAGGATTATATATCTTTGTAAACACACATTTTAATAATCAATATTAAAACTACGTAAGATGTGTTTAAATTATGATGAATGCTAATATGTATATAAAAAAATGAATTTTCTTTTTTAAAAATTATACTAACATGATAGTCTCTGGATGGTGCAAATGGTTTGCACTCAACAACTATCCAATAAATTGGCAATTTGAATCCACCAGCAGAGCTGCAGAAGAAAGGGAAATAATCTATATCTGTAAGATTACAGCCAAGACAGTTAATAAAGACAGTATTCTACATCACTCTTTGGTGAGTAGTGCCTGGAGTCTGAAATCCTGTAAGCATACAAGGTGTATCTAAGATCTAGAGCCAAGGGGAGTGAAAGAAACCCAAGACTAAAGGAAGAAATCAGTTCAAAAGACTAATGGCCTACATGAACCACACAGGCTTGTCTAGCTTGAGACTAGACACTAGGTAGTAGCATCCAGCTACCACTACTGAATGCTCTGACCAGGGACAGAAGGTCATGGTTAGAATGGAAGAAACATGTAGGATAAAATCAAATATATATAAAAGGCTAGACTTACTGGTATGATAGAAACTAGAGGAACCCCTGAAACTATCACCCTGAGATATCCTTTCAACCTGGAACTGAAACTACTCCCAGAGGTCACCCTCCAGCCAAATCATAGACTGGCATATAAAACAACCAATAACACCGTGTGGAATATGCTCCTTAGAATAAGCAACTGTATGAGACCAAAGAGGCAACATTTGCCCAAAAGCAATGATGAGATGACAAGGAAGGGCAGGAAAACTACAGGGATGAAAACTGGGAAGGCAGGGTGGAAAAGGGGAGAGTACTGACATATTGTGGGGCAGCCACCACTGTCATGGAACAATTTGTATATGAATTGTTGAATGGGAAACCAGTTTGCTGTGTAAACTTTCACCTAAAGTACAAAAAAAATGTTGATAGAAAAATAAAAGATTTCAGCCAAGAAAATGCTTTGGAGTTCAGTTTTACTCTGAAACTATACCCTGCATTTTGGGAAATGAGAGAAAGAATTTCTAAATCAGCACTCATATAATAAACCATTTTCAATGTGCACATGAAATATATTTACTAAATGTATATACAAATACTTGATTTTATCTATAACTCTAAAAGTTTGTATACTTAAATTGTCAAAAACAATTTTTAAAAAAGCAAATTTTTGGTCTTTTTGGAAAAATTGCTAATCACTTTCTATTTGAACATACAGTCTTTGTAATTACTAAATATTTCCATTTAAAAATGCCTAATGTTAAATATATTTGATTTTTTCTTCTTAGGAATGAAAAGGTTGTGAACTGCTTATACCCAAAACCTAATGCCATTTTCAGACTCATTTGCTTTCCCTGGGCAGGAGGTGGTTCCATGCATTTTGCCCAATGGGGCCAAAAGTTTCATGATTCCATGGAAGGTATGCCAATTTTCATAATCATCTAAGTAGTTTGTAAAGTCAGATAATATGCACATGTAGAAATTTGAAGTATGATAATAATTTTCACTCCTGGTTGGTAATTTCTGATAATTAGCATTCAAAATTATTCTTTAATGAGGTGATTTTTTTTTTTCTTTTTTTTTT
>NW_006922068.1:2014490-2023016 GCF_000298275.1 Orycteropus afer afer
ATATGCCTGTCTTTTGTTTGGCTGGAAGCCACAGGTGTGGGTTCAATTCCAGACATGAAGAGCAGCTAGGGGCCATAGTCTCAGTGTTTCTGCCAGGCTCTATCAGCCCAGCAAACCTGGTCCCCTCCATTTTGTTTTCTGAAATGTTTTTGAGTTTTGTTCCACATTGTTCTCCCTCTCTATCCAGGATCTCCTACATAGATCCCCCTCCAAGTGGTTGACAGTGGTAGCTGGGCACCATCTAGTTCTTTTGTTGTCATAGTCATATAGGCTGCAGATCGTATGGTGTACCAGTCGCTAGGACTAACTGCTTCCATGAATATTTGGTTTTCTTCATTCTTCTTTGCTCTGAATGAGAAGAAATCCATCATTGCATCTAGATGGCTGCTTGTAAGCTTTTAAGATCCCATTTGCTACTCGCCAAAGTAGGAGGTAGAACAATATTTTGTGTAGTACTTTATGCCAATTGAGCTTGATGTCCCCTGAGACTATGGTCCCGAGCACACAGGTTCAACTACTCAGTCTTGCTGGGTAGCTAGCTGTGACCAAGAAGTGACTACAACCTTGTTCCTTGTCAGCTCTACTATACGCTGGAAATTCATATCATACAAATACACTTATAGGGCTGTGCTAGATTGGGTTCTCTAGAGAAAAACAAAAACCAGCAAAGTGTATATAAATATTTATAGAGAGAGAAAGAGAGTAATTTATCTTAGGAAAATGGCTCACAAGCATATAGAAGACAACAAGTCCAAGCCGACAAGTCCAAGTCTCTGGAGGAAATGGGCTGGCATCAGCTTTAGCTTCCATAAGCACAGGGGTCCAAGAAATTCAAGGCTGGCAGGCAGTACACTGGTTGTTGACTCCAACAAAAGACGAATCCAAGATCTCTAGGCCGAGCGGTGGGCTGCTCATTCACAGAAGTCTTTAGTCCGCACACCAGGGTTCCAATCCCTCAAAGAATGTGTCTCTTCCCAGGATGTCCCTGGTTACCTTGGAAGCAGGCCACACCCCTAGGGAAACTCCCCTTGGGCAGACTGGCCACTCAGAACACAGTCATCTGATCCCATCATGGGAACAATCACACAGAACTGGGGTCCAGCCACCTTGACACACAGCTCCAACTATCACAAGGGCTATTGTCTGCCAACCCTATCCATGGTTTTGGGTACATGCCCTGCTTCATAGATATACCTACTAGTTAAGCCTGTCCACCCATCTATTCACCCATATACCCATGTTTGCCTTCACTGACAATGCAGTACTGTACGTGCAAAAGGGTTCATCTTTGTTGTCTGCACCTCTCATGTACCACTCTATGTCTTCCTCTTCCTCAATGCCACCATGTTGATTACTCACATTTGGTACATTGTGCCATGTCCAGCAAAACCGCAGAGGTCAGGAAATGAAGTGACATGAAAGGATTAATGGTTTCCTTTTTTATTTAAAAGGAAATGGGGGCCAGGTGGATGCCCTGCATTTTCTGTGAGAGCGACGCCTGATACCTTTGTTCTACTTTATTTATGTGTTTGTACATGACTACATCATTAATCTTGGAATCCATACAATTTTCTCATTCTCTACAGAGCTGAAGGTTTACTCCTCTACGTGCTGAAGGACAACAGGTGGTCATTAAAATAATCGCAGAAATCACCTCAGGAATAATGGGTGTAAAGTGATAAATGTTTACTAGGACACAGAGACCCAAAGTATGAAACATCTCAATAAGATAAAAACATGGACTACTGAAATAACATCTAAGTTTAATACTTTGATGTTTTGCCAATTAGGCATTTAACAGTGAGAGAGACCTTGCCATCTCTTAAAGCAAACATTCAACCATAAGAGAGGCTTTGCCAACTCTTAACTGTAATTAGAACATGTGCCTTGGCAACTTCTTGGGCCCCTCTCAGGGACCTGTGAACCTTGCCCAGGCCCCTCTCAGGGACCCGTAAACCTCACCCGAGAGCGCAGAATAAAAACTTCTCTTTAACCCCACTTTTGTGTGTCCCCTTCTCCTTACTGCGACCTTACATCTGGTGTGTTGGCCAGGAAGGGGAAGTGTGGTGCAACTAATCTCTGCTGGAACAGAGTGCTGCACCACCACCACCTTCTCCCTTTTCTCCTCCTTTTCACAGACCAGGAACCTCCAGCCATCATCATGTAACACTGGTGAATTTCCCATTTTGGCTAATTTCCCAATCCTGGGCACCTAGATCCCAAGTCCTGGTTTTACTTCCAGAGCCTCTGTCCACGTGAGCTCACGTCAAAGTCTCTTCCACTCCAAAGGCTGAGGTACCCTGGGGACGCCCTGGGTTCCCTGTCTTTCCACGGCATAGCTGTTCCAGACTGAAGACTACAGCAGAGACGTCCAAAGTTTTCTTCTAGTCTACATTTCCAAGATTCTGGCAAAATGATTGGGATGCTGGTCCTTTGACAGAATCTTTCCACCAAGACTTAAGGGATCATGGGTAACCAGAGCTCCAAACCAGACCCAAATTTTCCCCTGGGGTGTCTCTTACTCAATCTGGGCCTGGCTCAGGACTTAACATTCCAAACGCCTAATTTTCTATTGCAATACTGTTTGGCCCCAATAATAGTTCTCAATGGCCTGAGCAAGGAACATTTGATTTTTAACATCCTCACTGATCTTGATAATTTCTGTTGCCGCATATGCAAATGGCCAGAGGTTCCCTACAGCCAAACTTTCTTTTACCTGTGCTCCCATCTCTCTCTCTCTCTCTTTCTCTGCCTTACTTGCAATATCACCCAAATTCTCCTAACTCACGAAACTCCTATTGAAAGCCCCTCAAACCCCCTCTAAAGACTCCTCAACCCCTCTCAATTCCCCTAGGCTAAAATCTTTGGGGTTAGAGTCCCCTTTGGCCTCTTCAGGTGTTCGTGTCCCCTTTGGCCTGGTTAGGTAGGGTAGAGGGTTCGAGTCCCTCTAGCAGCTCTAGTAGAGAGTTTGCATTCATTTTCATTGGGGTTAGTGTCTGTCGGTGTGACTGTTTAGTGTGAATGATATATGTGAAGTTCCAAGACGAAAAGTCACGGAATTTGAATGGGCCTGAAGCTGCATTCCATGTGAGGTCGGATTGGCATAACAGTGTGGCTTAGCCCTCTGCTCTGGGGTTCATACGGAGACACCTTAACCAAAGACCCACTGAAACCTTTGTAAGAAGGGCGCATGACCAGACATCAGAGAGGTCCTCAGGACTTGTCTTTTGTTTTGTGTGTACCACTGTCACTATGGGAAGTACCTCCAGTAAATCTACTGTGTTAGAATATACATGATCAAAAAATTTTCCAAAGGGATTTAAAGATTATGGTGTTAGCCTCAGTCCATCTAGGTTAAGAATCTTTTATGAGACCTATCCACCAGAGCACCCAACTTCCTCTTTTTCTGACCCACCTGAATCTCTTTCATCCCACCTCATAGACCACCCCCTTATTCAGAACAGGCACTTTCATCTCCACCACTTCCCCAGAGTCCTTTTTTACCCTTCCTGGTGAGCAGCCACACCCATTCTCAACAGCCCCTTCTCTGTCCCCTACGTGAAGTGGCTAACTTTGAAGGTGTTGTCCGTGTCTATATTCCTTTCTCCCTCACCAACTTATCTCAGATTGAAAACATCTGGGTTCCCTTTCTCACAATCCCACCACCTTCATTAAGAAATTTTGTTACCTCTCTCAAGCCTATGACTTAACTTGGCATGACATTTATGTCATTCTTTCTTCCACTTTAAATTCTGACAAAAGGGAACGTGTTCTTGGGGCTGCTCGGGAACATACCAATCAAACTCATTTAACTGACTCTACCATGCCAGTGGGTCCAGAAGCCATTCCTGAGCAGGACCCCGGATGGGAATACCAACTAGACACCCAATCTGGGTGGAATGGCCGCACTTGAAGAGACAAAATTCCCCAGTACCTCCTAGCGGGCTTACAGGCTATCTCACATAAAGCTGTTAATTTTGATAAACTGCAAGAGATTACTCAACTCTCTAATGAAAACCCTGTGGCTTTTCTTAATCGTCTCACTGAGGCCCCTTTACAATATACGTGCTTAGACCCAACCTCCCCGGCAGAAGCTACTGTTCTAGCTACTCACTTTATCACCCAATCTGCTCTTAATATTAGAAAGAAACTGAAAAAGGCAGAAGAGAGCCCCCAGACTCCCATCTGAGACCTGGTAAATATGTCCTTTAATGTTTTTAACACCTGGGAGGAACGGGCTGAGGCAGATAGGGAATCCCGCACTCGCCAGAAGGCTAATTTACAAGCACAAGCCTTAGTGGCAGCCCTGAGGCCGGCCCTTACTCGACCAGCCAGAAATGACCTACCAACAGGACCCTGCTTTAAAAGTGGAGAGCAAGGCCACAGGCCAGCCATTGTCCACACCCACAACAACCTTCCAGACCTTGTCTGGCGTGAGGTCAAATGGGACATTGGAAAAGTGACTGTCCCTCGGTGCCAAGATATGGAAAGCCAGTCCCTCCAACCCCTGACCCGCTGTTGACTGTCCTGGGTCTGGCAGTTGAAGAGTGAAGGAGCCCCGACTCATCGACTCCAATCACTCTTGCCGAGCCCAGGATAACACATTCAAGGTAGCGGGAAAGTTGACGTTCTTCTTGGTGGATACGGGGGCTACCTATTCTGTCTTACCTTCCTTCCCGGGACAATTATACCCCTCTCCGGTCTCAGTGATGGGAATTGATGGGTGCCCCTCCAGACCCCAGGTAACAGGTCCTGTCACATGCCTTGTAGACAACAGAATTATTACACACACATTTTTAGTGATATCTACCTGCTCCACCCCACTTTTAGGAAGAGACCTTCTTTTAAAATTAGAGGTGACACTACACTGGACACAGGACCCCTCAGCAACACTTTTATTATCACTAATCCCTACTCCAACATCCATACCGAACCCTCCTTTATCTCCTGATTTAGTGAATCCTGTTGTATGAACATTTCCACTCCTACCATTACTACCCACCATTCACCTGTTCTTATTCGCTTAAAGAACACTTCTCATTTTCCCTCAAGACCCCAGTTTCCAATTTTTTCAGCATACCAACAGGGACTAAAACCTCTTATCCAGAGCCTTTTGTCTAAGGGACTTTTAATTCCCACACATTCACCTTATAATACCCCCATCCTACTGGTAAGGAAACCTGATGGCTCATATTGCCTAGTACAAGACTTATACCTCATTAATGAAACTGTAATCCCTATTCACCGTGTTGTCCCCAATCCTTACACACTCCTGTCTCATATTCTACCATCTACCACTCATTTTTCTGTATTAGACCTCAGAAGGTCCCAGTGTCTTCATGGGTATAAATTATTCAACATACTTTATTCTTTCTTAACCATTCTTACATTTTATCCAATATTTCCCACTGTTTCCTTTGTGCCTCTCTTCTGTGACCTTTACATGCAGCTGTATCCATTTATTCCACTCAACCATCACTGACACCCACACCCAATCCTTCCTGTACCACTCGTCAGCTACAAGTGCCTCTTTGGGAACCTGAAACATCCTTCCAGGATTTGTTTTTTCACCAACAACACCTTATCTACCTCCCTGAGGCACAGTTTCTGCTCACTAAACATCTCTATTATGTCCTATACCTCTGCAGCACCCAGAACTCACTTTTGGTGTAATGGAACTTTAACTAAATGTTTAAACTCCACCACTCCAGGCCACTGCTTTCCAGTGACCATAGTACCTCAACTCAATCTATATGAGGAATACAAATTTTCCTGGCTATTACCTGAAACCAGAACCAAAAGAGCTGCTTTTCTACCTATCACAGTGGGCCTCAGTTTAGCCTCTGCTTTTGCAGCAGGAGGAATAGCTGGTGGAGGCTTGGGTCATAGTATAACATCAGCCCAAGATTTCCAAACCCGTCTGGAAGTAACACTTGAAACCACCGCAGATTCTCTGGCTTCCCTCCAATGACAACTAACCTCTTTAGCCCAAGTTACTGTACAGAATCGAAGAGCCCTAGACCTCTTAACAGCAGAAAAAAGTGGAATCTGCCTCTTTCTTAAAGAAGAATGTTGTTATTATATCAACAAATCCAGTCTGGTGGAACAAAACATCAATACATTGACTCGACTGAGTGAGGAACTACGTAATAGATATCAAACGGGAACCTCACCATTTGAATGGCTCCAATCACCACTAACAGCCTGGTTATTACCCCTTATAGGACCTCTTGTACTAATAAGTCTCTTTTTTCTTTTCGCCCCTTGCTTCCTTAGATTCCTCCACAACTGACTCAAAGAAATGTCCAGAGTCACTGTTAACTAACTACTTCTACACCCGTACACTCACCTACCAACCAACCCAATTCCCACTGACGCCAGCCTTTAACCCCACTCTGACCCAGTTCAGCAGGAAGCAGCCAGAACGATAACTTTGCCCTTTTTATCACCAAAAAAAGGCTGGAATGTTAGGCGGGAGCATGGCTGGCCAGGCGGGTGAATGATTAAGCCAGAGGGAATTATAAGAACTGGTCTAGCAAGGAAGCCCCTGACCAGAAACCATACCAAACCCCAACACCTGACTCTTACTCACGAAAGGCCCCAACCATTTCCTGCCCACTTTGTTAATGAAGTGCTTCAGCTCTGCTCCTTGCCCCCATGCTAGTAGGGTGCTTTAACCTTATTGGTTCCTGTAACACATACCCTGCTCTCAATCTGGTCATCTAGGAACAAGAAAGAAAATCACTATAAAAAAAACCTTTCTTTCACCTGGGCAGTGCAACTTCTCGGGCCCCTCTCAGGGACCTGTAAACCTCGCCCGGGAGTGCAGAATAAAAACTTTTCTTTAACCACCCCCCCCAAAAAAAAGAACATGTGCCTTACAATCATGTTCTTTTGGGGGTCTTTTTCTTTGTCCCCAGCAACATTGCCCTTCTCCTCACCCAAATCAATACTTATTTCTACCTATCTAACAGTTTTCCCTCCCCTCCCCTCCCCTCCCAACCCTGGTAACCAACAAAAAAATTTCCTTCCATAGTAAAACTTTCCTTGACTTTTACAATAACAGACTAGTACAATATTTGTCCTTCTGTGATTGACTTATTTCACTCAGCATAATGTCCTCCAAGTTCATCCAAATTATGTGGTGTTTTGCAGATTTTAGGTTATTCTTTAGGGTTGCACAGTATTCCATTGTGTGTATATACCATAGTTTGGTTATCCATTCCTCAGTTGATGGACACCTAGGTTGTTTCCATCTTTTTGCTACTGTAAATAGTGCTGCGATGAACATGGGTGTGCATATGTCTGTTCTTGTCATGGCTCTCACTTCTTTAGGATATATACCTAGTAATGGAATGCCTAGGTCAAATGGTATCTCTAATGTTAACTCCATAAGAAAGCACCATACTACTTTCCACAGTGGTTGTATCATTTTACAGTCCCACCAGCAGTGTAGGAGAGTCCCAATCTCTCCACATCCTGGCCAACATTTTGTTACTTTCTGTCTTGTTGAATTTTGCTACTAGTGCTGGAGCAAGATGATATCTTATTGTTGTTTTGATTTGCAGCTCTCTAATAGCTAATGATCATGAGCATTTCTTCATGTGTTTATTGGCCACCTGAGTATCCACCTTGATGAAGTGTCTATTCATGTCTTCTCCCCATTTTTCAATTGGATTATTTGTCTTTTTGTTGTTGAGGTGTTGGAGTTTTCTATAAATTCTCGAGTTAAGTCCCTTGACATATATGTCATTTCCAAATATTTTTTCCCAATCTGTAGGTTCTCTTTTGACTCTTTTGGAGAACACTTTGGAAGCACAGAAAAAGTTTATTTTTAGAAGATCCCATTCATCTAATTTCTTTTCTGCTGTTTGTGCATTTTGAGTTGTACTTGCTAGTCTATTTATGCCATATATTGTTCTTGTTGTTGTTGTTATGTGCTGTCGAGTCAGACCCGACTCATAGTGACACCTCCTTAGATTTCCAAGGCAGTATCACTACTGCCCCATCTTCTTTCTGAGGAGTGGCTGATGGGTTTGAACCGCCAGCCTTCTGGTTAGCAGTCAAGTACCTTAGGCACTATGCTACCAGAGCTTCTTATATTAGGGCCCCTAAATTTGCCCCTAGTTTCTCCTTGTGTAAGTTTATAGTTTGAGGTTTCACGTTTAAGTCTTTGCTCCATATGAAGGTAGTTTTGTGCATAGTGTGAGGTACAGATCTTGTTTCATTTTTCTGCAAGTAGATCTCGTTTTGCCAGCACCATTTATTAAACATACATTCTCTTCCCCATTTAATCAATTTTGGCCCTTTGTCAAAGATAACGGACGATGGATCTATTTCTGGGTTCTCAATTCTATTCCACTGATCTACGTGTCTGTCATTGTACCAGTACCAGGCAGTTTTGACTACTGTGGCTGTATAGTAGGTTTTGAGATCTGGTAGTGTGAGACCTCCTACTTTGTTTTTCTTCTTCAATAGTGCTTTGCTTATCCGAGGTCTCTTTCCTTTCCATACAAAGTTAGTGAT
>NW_006922068.1:2025081-2031395 GCF_000298275.1 Orycteropus afer afer
CAAGTTGGTAGATTGTATTGCTTAGCTCTTCTGCATCTTTGTTCAGTTTCTTTCCAGTTGTTCTATCTTTCATTGAAAGTGGTGTATTAAATTCTCCCACTATGACTGTAGAGTTATCTATTTGCCTTCAACTCTTTTAAAGTTTGATTTATGTATTTTGGGGGCTCTTTCATTGTGTCCATAAATATTTATGATGGTTATATTTTGTTGTTCATTTGATCCTTTAATCATTATATAATGTCCTTCCTTGTCTCGTATGGTGGTTTTTGTCTTAACGTCAATTTGATCAGAAATTAATATTGTCACTCCTGCTCTATACAGTTGCCATTTGCTTGATATATCTTTTTTCAATCTTTGATTTTTAGTCTATTTTTGTCTTGAACTCTAAGGTGTGTCTCTTGTAGGCAGCATATTGATGGGTTTTGTTTTCTTATCCAATCTTCAACTCTCCGTCTCTTGAGTGGTGCATTTAATCCATTGATAGTCAGTGTAATTATTGACAAGTATTAATTGGTTGCTGTCTTTTTGTTATGTGTATTTGAATAGTATTCCTGGTTTCTTTCTTCCATAATATTTTGTATGCTGGGCTCATTATGTTTATGAATCATGTTATCATTTCCCTTGTTGCTATTGTTTTAGTATTTGCTGAATATTTGTGCTTGTCCTCCTTTTTATTGTGATGTGAAGATTTATCATTTCTCTTCGAGGTGACTCTGTGATTTATAATTTTCTCCCCAAGTTTGGAATAGTGCATTCTGTCTTACAACTCTCTTGACTTCCTCATCATTTTGAAGTTCTGCTGTAACTACACAGTATTTTCCCTCTTTTTGTTTGTAGTTGTCCTCTCTTGCCAATTGATGGCTCTGGTTCCATTTATCATTTTATAAGCTCAATTTACTTTGGATATGTCCATAGCTATGGTTTCTGGGCTATGCTATCTTGTGTATTAAGGGTTGGTTGTTGTTTCCTCTTATTGGTTCTCTGTCCAAAGGACTCCCTTTAGTATCTCTTGTAAGGTTGGTCTGGTTTTAACAAATTCCCTTAATTTCTGCTTATCTAGAACTCTCCTAGTTTTACCATCATATTTGAAGGACAATTTTGCCGGGTATAGAATTCTTGGTTGAAAATTTTTCTCTTTCAGGGTTTTATATATACCATTCCATTGCCTTCCTGCTTACATGGTTTCTGCTGAGAAATCAGAGCTTATTCTTAATGGTTGTCCTTCATAAGTAACTTTGTTTTTCCCATGCTGCTATCAGGATTCTTTCTTTGTCTTTGGTTTTGATGAGTTTGATGATGATATGTCTTGGTGATTGTCTTTTGTGGTCTATCCTGTTTGGGGTTCATTGGACTTCCTGAATGGATATATTCTCATTTTCATCACATCAGGGAAGTTCTCCCCCGAGAAATCTTGGACAATTTTCTCAGTGGTTTTCTTTTTCTCTTCCTGTTCTGGAATTCCAATGACATGTAGGTTATTCCTTTTGATGGTATCTTACATGAACCTTAGGTTTTCTTCAGTTTGTTTTGAGCTTTTTTCTGATTGATCCCTTTCCAAAGAAATATTCAGGTATTTGTCTTCAATGTCATTAATTCTATTTTCCCTTGCATCAGTTCTACTCCTTTGTCCTTTCAGTGTGTTATCTATTTCTGACGATTTACTATTAATCTTCTAGATTTCTGTCTGTAGATTTTGAATCATTTTTAATTTTTCATTTATTTTGTCATTTTGTTCTTATGTTTTCTACCAAAATCATTCTATGTTTGTCTTTGTGTTTTACTTCATCTGTCTCTCAATCCTTTCAAGATACCTAAATATAATAATTTTGCATTCCTTATCAGAGAGTTCCAATGCTGCTTCTTCCTCAGGGATGTGTTCTGGGTCTGTATCCTGCTCTCTTGTTTCCACCACTTTATCTTGCTTCTTTTTGTGGAGTGTGATGGTCTGTTGTCTCCAAGATACCATGGAATTATTGTATTTAGATCTCTGTCTACTGTTTGTGAGGAGCACCCAAGGGTTAGTCAGGCTTTTCTTGGTGGTTGTTTATCATTGGCCCATTGGTGGAGAAGGAAGTGGTGGCTCTCACACAGTAATTGAAGTGACAGGAGGTGTGAGTATAGTTGTGTCATGTGGGGACTGTTGCCGTGTTCCACTCCATTGGACAAAAAATAACAATTGAATAACTATCAAAAAAATAAAACACATGGAGTAAAAATGTACTATTTATTCACCTAGGAACATTAACCAAAAAAAGAAAAAAAGGAAGAAGAAGGAAAAAGAAAGAAAATACCTGCAGTATCTGGGGAGAGGGCAATAAGAGAAAAAAGGTAGAGAAGGAGAATAATGAAGAAAAAAATGGGAAAAAATACAAAAAGAAAAAAAGAATAGGGTTCACCACAAGAAAGAAAGAAAAAAATATTGCAACCAGGAACAGGGAAAAAAAAAAAGCTGAAAACTAGAACCTGGGAGGGGAAGAATAAAGAATAATAGTAAAAAGAACAAAAATAATAATAATAGTAGTAGTTTGAAAACAGACAAAAACAAACAAACTGAAAAACAGTAAAAAAAAAAAAAAGAAAAGAAAAGAAAAACAGGATAGGGCAGGCAGGGTACCTAGGCTCCGTCCAAGCACACAGACTGGGATGGAATTCCTGCTGGCCCAGAAAGTGGGTCGGAGTGAGGGATGGCCACAACTCCATTCACCAAGAGTGTGTGGGGTATAAGAGTAACAAGGGGAATGTCACACCTCTCCAGACATCCAGGTCCTGATTGTCCTTGGTTTTCTGGTAAGTGGAACCTGTTCTTAAGTCACTGGAATCTGAGAGAATGCTGTCACTTTAAATATCCAAAATGGTCAAGGCGCTTGTAAGCATTTAAAACGGCTGCGCCCTCCGGACAGACAAAAGTTCACATCTCAGCCTGACTTCCTCTTTCCTGTTTCCCTTTTATTCCTCAGCCACCAGAGCAGTCCTCCATGCATTCCATGCCTAGCAGGGCTGATTTTTAAGACAACTCTTAGGTCCTACCACCACTCGGCTATATACAAGCTGTCTGTGCCATCAGGATTGCTGCCAGACACCGGCTCCATATGTCTTCTTTTTTGGTGTTTTCATGTAAAATCTTCTGCTAGTTGGAGTTTATTTCTCTTTTATATCCTTCCTTTCAAGGGTCAAGGGGCCAGAATTATCTTCTGTATTTGTGTTAATTGGTTCCACTTTTCTTTGTTGAAGAGGATCTGTGCAGTCTTTCTGCATATTCTGCCATCTTACCAGAACTCTTTTTTTTATTATTATTTCTAAAGAAAGAAATTGTGTTACCTTTATTTTGTCATTATTTTTTTAAGAGGTTACATATTTATTCAGGATTTTCATAACTTTTGTTTCCCCCAGTGTTCCCTCCCTTCTTCTCCCACCCTTTGTAACCAACAAAGAAAGTTTCCTTCCATGTAGAAATCTTTCCTTGTATTTTGTCATTACTACTAAGAATCCTTTCAGGATATGACATAACTACCTTTGATTCATTTTTAATGTAATTAGTGATATGTTTGTCCTGAAGTCTTTCATCTTGAAACTTGTTTTTGATTTGTTCCATCTATGATTTGTTTTATTTTTCTTCTTTTTCCTTTTTGAATGGAGTACTTTTATAAATATTTGGTTTATCTCCAGTATTGCTTTATTATCTGTAGCTCTCTGTTTATAATTTTTAGTGGTTATTTTTAAATTTATAGTATATATCTTTAATTTATCACAGTCTACCTTCCAATAAATATTATGTCATTTCATATAAAATTTAAGAAATTTAATACAGTGTACTTTTATTTCACTTCTTGTAAATTTTAGTTATCATGTATTTGACTTCTGTTTCATTATTGTTTTGCTTTGAATGTTCAATTATCTTGTAGAAATGAGAAAAAATGTTTTCTATTTACCCACATTTTAATAATTTTCAGCATTCTTTCGTACTTTGTCTAGATCGGAGTTTCTATCTGTAATCATTTTTCTTCAGCTTGACAGAAGCACTTTTTATATTACATGTCTGCTGCCAACAAATTCTCTTAGCAGTTGAAAACTGTGTTTTACCTTCATCTGTATATTTGAAATAGAAATACTTCATCTGCCTGTATAAATTTAGGTTTACAGATTTCTGTTTGTTTCATCACTCAAAAGATGTCATTCCATTGTCCTCTGACTTACATTGTTCTTGACGAGAAACCATCAATATTACTTACTTTGTAAGCAATTTTTTTTCCCTCTGATTAATTGTAAGACTGTCTATTAGAGAAACCCCACAGGATATGAACTTTAAACTCACATACAAGCAGTAGTTACAAACCAAGCCCCCTTCAAGCCTATTATATTAAAAATTCAAGGTACATACAATGGTTCAGTGACAAACAGGTGCTACTTTGTGAAGCCAGTAAAAACTTTATTATTATTACTGTATTATTATGTTAAAGATGTTTTAGTATATCTGGAAGTATTTCCTTAATGTGTTTTATGCATAGAAAGGTATACTTTATACTACATAAAACCCCTTGACCTTGGGCTTCAGCTCACTGGCTAATATTAGATATGAACCATACTGTGGTGGTTCAGTTTGTGTGTCAACATGGCTGGGCCTGGTTGAGTTCTGGGCAGCTGGATGTAGTATTCCACATGATGAGATTGGTAATCAACTCCATGGTGGATTTGGGAGCAGCTGAGTAGCTGCCTTTAGGTATGTGGTCTGCTTCCAGTATATAAGAAGCAGATTTATTTGGGAATGGTCTCTAGCTTATGGCACACTTGGACCCTGCATGTAGCCGTGTTGTTGTTGAGCAGCCTGCCATACTCTGCTGATTCTTGGCCCTTACAATGGACTTGATTAATGGCCTGCCATGTGGTTTGGTAACATTGGGACTGTGCCATTTTATTTGTCAACTTTGGGCTTGTTAGCCCCAGTAGCCCGTAGCTGCCTGAGTGAAGAAATGCCTCTAGCTTCAGTGGGCTGTGAGCAACAGGCAGAGCTGAAGCCGAAGGTCAAGGGGCTTTCACATAGCCGCTAGAGCCTGGCACTTTGAACTTGGACTTCTAGCCTCCCGAACTGTAAGAGAATAAACTCCTGTTTGTGTAAGCCATCCCGTTTGTGGTATATTCTTGTCAGAGCAGCACTAGGCAACCAGAACACACACCTAACTATTCTGACTTAGGTACAAATTCAACTTAAAGACAGAAAAGGAATGCTTTCATACTTTGGGGATTGCCTGTGCTGGTTTTTAGCAATTCGGTGGTAATGCACCTTGCTGTGGTTTTCATGCTTGGGAGTTGTTGAGTTTTTGACTCTGTAGATTTAGAATTTTCATTTGGAAAACCTTTAGTCATTATGTTCTGCCTCTCCTCTTCCTCTGTTTCTTGCATGCTAATGAAACATACCTTGGTGGTGCTGGTGCTATTGGATGTTGATGGATCGATTCCAAATCCTAGCAATCCTATGTGATAGATTAGAAGTGCCCCAGAGTTTTCTAAGCTGTAGTATTTACAGGAGACTATCACCAAGGCTTTTTTCCACAAAGCCACTGGGTGGATTTAAACCCAACATATTGATAAGCAACCAAGCACCTAACCAATATGTTAGACTGCTTGGTATTGTCCCACAAATCACTGAGTCTCCTTTTAATGTTTTAAGCCTCTTTTCCCCCCACTCTGGGTTTCAGTTTGAATCTACTGCCCTGTACTTTCTACAGTCTCCCTTGGTAGTGTGTTGTAAACTTGAATCTTTTTCTCCACAGCCTTATGAAATTAAAGGAAACAGCATTCTTCTTTTCATTGATTTGCTACTTAGTGTCTTAATGTCTTGCTGTGCACGATTTAACAATAGGGTAAATTTCTCGAGGGAGAATGTGCTCTTCTTCTCTTCTGAAGAGTAAGACTGAAGTCTTGGCCTCTCAATTTCTTACTGCCTTTGCAGCCCTGGATTCCAATATTTATCTCCCTTATCCTGTTGTTGTCAGTTGCCTTCCAGTCTTCTCCTACCCCTGGTAACCCTGGTGTGTCAGAGTAGAGTTGCTCCATAGTATAAGGTCAGGTGGCCGATGTTGGGAGGAACCAGGCCACAGAAAAAGGAAATATTTATTTAGAGAGTAAAATCATAGAAGCATAAAGGCTGGCTCCCGTATCCAGGGGAGCAGCAGCCCTGATTATCTAATCAGGGCCTTTTCATGCCACTTTTCAGCTTGCCTTGTTTCTTTTTCTTTTTTTTTTTTTTTTTAATTTTATTTTGATTTGGGTGAAGATTTACAGAGAAAATTCACTTTTCATACAGCAGTTCACATATA